>NW_027507790.1:266349268-266414268 GCF_037356315.1 Lithobates pipiens | reverse complement strand
GGGTTTACAATCAAGTGACTGCCTTGCTTGGCTGTCACATGATCGGAAAGCTCCCAATCATAGGTAGAGATTGTGAGCTTTCCATTAGCCGCCGGTACCTGTGCAAGGAGCACGCAGCGCTCTCGACACAGCTTTGTTTACCTTTTGGTGCGCCTATATGTGGCCTCTCGGCGTTCATGTGGAAGTAAACGTCCATCTCTTGGTTTTAACCTATAATAATTCTTACCTATAGGTATGTAAGGATCTCCTAAACAAGCACCGTTTCGGAGATATTTACATTACATGCAGCCGGGTGACATTATTGGTTCATGCGCTCTGAAGGAGCAGCCACCCGTGCCGTTTCTTCATGGCATTGTGCCGTGATGTCATCACGGCTCCGGCCAGTCACAGAGCCGAAGTCTGCAAACCCTGAAGCAAGACGGGTGCAGATGAGAGCGCCTGCAGCTCTGACATCTCAGCGCTGAAAGAGCTTTTGTTTTAAGGTAAGTTTAACATAATTGTGCTAGTATGCAATACATTACTTTGCAGGTACAAAAAGAAAAAATGTCCGTCAGTTACTATCTAAGTCCCACCTGCCGAGAGGCCGTATAAATGCGTAGCGCTGACGTGAAGAGGTTAAGCAGTTGTCTTTGCTATACTGCTTGTGTACTAAAGTTTATTCCGCATAAATGTTGCCTTCCCTGGTTCCTCATTTCTCCCATCATCCTTTTAGATCCAGTGATGTCATCCTTATTGGGTCTCTGTGCTTCTTTATGCAATGCAAGCAGATTATGATTGGTGGGAGGGGCTTGCAGGGTGCTGTACATGGCTTCCTGAAAACATCACAATGTCTTGGTACTCCTCGTCCAGCGGTTGTATACCGTTTGACGTTTTTTTCTTCCTGAATATAATGTGCTGGTATGCATGGCATGCTAGCATATTAAGTGAAACCTTAAAATTAAGCTGTTCAGCGCTGCAATGTTAACACTGCAGCCGCTTCCATTTTCACCTGTCTTGCTTCCGGGTTCGCAGGCTGCAGCTCTGTGACGTCACTCCCGCGCATGAGCCCCCATCTTACAGCACAGGGCTTGGAAAGAATGGCACTGGTGGCTGTTCTTTCGGAGCATGTGCGCCAGTGATGTCACCGCCTGCCAGTAATGTAAATATCTCCTAAACGGTGCACATTTAGGAGATATTAAGGGCTAGTTTACACTTGCTTCAAAACAAGGCTTCAGACAGGCTTTGTTAAACCTCTCTGAACCGCAGTCAAAGCTCCTGTCGCTAAATAAAATGGTTGACTTGCAGTCCTATTTACACCTTAGCTTTTGCTTGAGGCTTTGATGATGCTTCAGTGGGGCTTCGATGAGCCTTTGTGGAGCTTCGGTGGGACTTCTGCGAGCCTTTGGAGCTTTGCTGGGGCTTCGAAAGAGCCTTTGCTGGGGCTTCGAAAGAGCCTTTGCTGGGGCTTCGAAAGAGCCTTTGCTGGGGCTTCGAAAGAGCCTTTGCTGGGGCTTCGAAAGAGCCTTTGCTGGGGCTTCGAAAGAGCCTTTGGTGGTGCTTCGAAAGAGCCTTTGGTGGTGCTTCGAAAGAGCCTTTGGTGGGGCTTCGAAAGAGCCTTTGGTGGGGCTTCGAAAGAGCCTTTGGTGGCTTCGAAAGAGCCTTTGGTGGGGCTTCGAAAGAGCCTTTGGTGGTGCTTCGAAAGAGCCTTTGGTGGTGCTTCGAAAGA
This sequence comes from Lithobates pipiens, assembly GCF_037356315.1. NCBI lineage: Eukaryota > Metazoa > Chordata > Amphibia > Anura > Ranidae > Lithobates > Lithobates pipiens. The sequence goes on along the minus strand of NW_027507790.1, from coordinate 266,412,563 downwards.
GCTTTTGATGGTGCTTCGAAAGAGCCTTTGATGGTGCTTCGAAAGAGCCTTTGCTGGTGCTTCGAAAGAGCCTTTGATGGTGGCTTCGAAAGAGCCTTTGCTGGAGCTTCGAAAGAGCCTTTGCTGGAGCTTCGAAAGAGCCTTTGCTGGAGCTTCGAAAGAGCCTTTGCTGGAGCTTCGAAAGAGCCTTTGCTGGAGCTTCGAAAGAGCCTTTGCTGGAGCTTCGAAAGAGCCTTTGCTGGAGCTTCGAAAGAGCCTTTGCTGGAGCTTCGAAAGAGCCTTTGCTGGAGCTTCGAAAGAGCCTTTGTGGTGCTTCGAAAGAGCCTTTGGTGGTGCTTCGAAGAGCCTTTGGTGGTGCTTCGAAAGAGCCTTTGGTGGTGCTTCGAAAGAGCCTTTGGTGGTGCTTCGAAAGAGCTTTGGTGGTGCTTCGAAAGAGCCTTTGGTGGTGCTTCGAAAGAGCTTTTGATGGTGCTTCGAAAGAGCCTTTGATGGTGCTTCGAAAGAGCCTTTGCTGGTGCTTCGAAAGAGCCTTTGCTGGAGCTTCGAAAGAGCCTTTGCTGGAGCTTCGAAAGAGCCTTTGCTGGAGCTTCGGAAAGAGCCTTTGCTGGAGCTTCGAAAGAGCCTTTGCTGGAGCTTCGAAAGAGCCTTTGCTGGAGCTTCGAAAGAGCCTTTGCTGGAGCTTCGAAAGAGCCTTTGCTGGAGCTTCGAAAGAGCCTTTGCTGGAGCTTCGAAAGAGCCTTTGCTGGAGCTTCGAAAGAGCCTTTGCTGGCGCTTCGAAAGAGCCCTTGCTGGCGCTTCGAAGAGCCCTTGCTGGCGCTTCGAAAGAGCCCTTGCTGGCGCTTCGAAAGAGCCCTTGCTGGCGCTTCGAAAGAGCCCTTGGAGCTTCAGTGGCCTTTTGGTGGAGCTTCAAGTAGGCTTTGAAGATGCTTTGAAGCACTACTAAAGCTACATGGGGTATCATTTTTGAAGCAAAGCAAAAGCAAGGTGTAAACAGGACTATATCTAACCATATTATTTAGTGACAGGAGCTTTGACTGGCGTTCAGAGAGAGATTTAACAAAGCCTGTCCGAAGCCTTGTTTTTGAAGCAAGTGTAAACTAGCCCTTAATGTGTGTTGAAGCCGAAGCAAGTGTAAATGATGCCTTACACTACCCATAGGTAAGGCTTACCTATATATAATAGTCAGCCGAGGAAGTTTTTCTCTTTAAGAGTCCTCATTCAGTCCTGATGCAAGCAGTGGGCCGGCTCTTGGGCGGAGTTATGCAAATATCAAATGCTTTGATGGGCGCACATCATTCTGAAGGTGTGGCTTTTCCTAGGGGCAAAATTCAAGCCATATATGGTGGGTGTGCACACGGTGATGGCTCAACAAAGATGGCGCCATCCCGGAGAGAGAAGCAGGTATTGTCAGTACTGTGTATCTCTGAAATATAAATACCTGTAAGTGGTACACTGAGCATGTATAGACCTGAAGACGGGTCCACTTTAAGACTATTACGTTGTGTGTGTGTATATGTATGTCTAGATTTGCTGTTCCATATTGTTGCGGGCCGCATGTTAAATTTATTTCCGAATTTTCCTTAACCGTCCCTTCCACCTCTGCAGCAGCAATACCGGGAGTGCCAGGAGATGCTGAGTCTGTACCAGAAGTACCTGTCCGAGCAGCAGGACAAGCTGAGCCGTTCTCTGTCTGACCTTGGAGCCGGGAGCGTCCCTTCCCATCAGGTGAGCTAACCCCCCCCCCCCCTCCCCCCCCAGGGGTAATAACACAGCTGCTTTCCACCTCCAGCTCTGATCCAGCGCCCCCACTCCCAGCGTGTCACACAGGCCTGCGGGTCGTGTAAGCGGCGCGGAATCTCTGAAGTACTCAGCAGGGCAGCGGGGAGCCGAGCGTGGCTTCCTAATGAAGAGCAATTAGTACACTGTATATTTCCTAATACAGTAGAATGGACATTTTAATGGTCGAATCAATTATGCAAATCGTCTCGCCTCTGCGGAGGTGCAGATAATGTTTGTTGGATGTAGAGAGCGGTCCATACCAATGTGCAGAGCGGGAATACGAGGATTCCAGCACATACAAAGTCAGCACCAGAGCGCCACTGGAATCTTTTATTCTGTTCTATAAAACCGAACTCCGGGCAAACAGCGAGATTCACAGATAAAATACATACACTATATTACCAAAAATATTGGGACGCCTGCCTTTACACACACATGAGCTTTATGGCACCTTAGTCCGTAGGGTTCAATATTGAGTTGGCGCACCCTTTGCAGCTATAAAGCCCCCATACACGCTATCTGTTTTCTGCTGGGTTTTTCCTTCAGGTTTACTAAAATCATGTAGTGGAAGGCCTTGCCTGATTGCACACACATTGAAACTCCTAAGGTTTGACCTCATATTATATGATTTTGGTAAATCTGAAGGAAAAACTGATGGTGTGTATGGGGCTTTACAGCTTCAACTCTTCTGGGAAGGCCGTCCACAAGGTTTAGGAGTGTGTCTATGGAATGTTTGATCATTCTTCCAGAAGAGCATTTGTGAGGTCAGGCCCTGATGTTGGGTGAGAAGACTTGGATCACAGTCTTCGCTCTAATCCCAAAGGTGTTCTGTTGGGTTGTGGTCAGGACTCTGTGCAGGCCAGTCAAGTTCCTCCACCCCAAACTCGCTCATCCATGTCTTTATGGACCTTGCTTTGTGCACTGGTCCAAATCATTTGGTGGAGGGGGGACTATGGTGTGGGGTTGTTTTTTTCAGGGGTTGGGATCAGCCCGTTAGTTCCAGTGAAGGGAACTCGCAGCATACCAAGACATTTTGGACAATTTTATGCTCCCAACTTTGTGGGAACAGTTTGGGGGTGGCCCAATTGATTTCAATGGGCAGGAGCGGTGTATACACCCCCGCTCCTTCACCGCTCCAAAGATGCTGCTAGCAGTTTTTTTTTTTGTTTTTTTTAACCGTCCTGCCAGCGCACCGCTCCAGTGTGAAAGCCCTCAGGAGGGCACTTTAATACAGGAGGTGTGTTACTGGCCAGATCACCAGGTAAAAACGGGGGGGGGGGGGTGCCTAAAAAAGAAACCCAATGCGGCCACCACATCCAATGATTGGTAAGACGCAATATGACATTTTTGGGTTAATACTGCTTTAGCCACTTCAGCCCCCGGAGGTTCATGACCAGGCTACTTTTTGTGATACGGCACTGCGTTACTTTAACTGACAGTTGCACGGTCGTGCGACGCTGTACCCCAATAAAATTGTTGCCCCCCCCCCCCCCACAAATAGAGATTTCTTTTGGTGGTATTTGATCACCTCTGCGGTTTTTATTTTTTGCACTATAAACAAAAAAAAACAGCAATTTTGAAAAAAAAAAAAATTGTGTGTGTGTGTATGTATATATATGTATATATATATATATATATATATATATATATATATATATATATATATATATATATATATATATATATATATATATATATATATATATATATATATAACATTTTAATTTTTTTATTTTATTTTACTTTCTGCTCTAAAACGCATCAAAATCTAATTTCTTCATCAATTTAGGCCAATAAGTATTCTGCCACATATTTTAGTGTATATTGATTGGTTTGCGCAAAAGTTATAGCGTCTAAAAACTATGGGATTTTTTTTTTTCCCTAGTAATGGCAGTGATCAGTGATTTTTAGCGTTTCCCCAAGTGTGGCTCGGGGTTAAATTTCAGTACCATTAGCGGTAACCCTGAGCCACACTCGGGATTGCATTGCAGGATCCTGGTGCGGTATACTTACCTTGTCCCCAGGATCCTGCGTTGTACCGCTCCATGTGTCCATGGGCTCTGCCTCCCATACCCGTGTCGGCTCTGTTCCCCGCCCGCGTTGTGACGCATGGGGGTGGAGCCTGGCGGCAAATTCAAAAAATTGAAAAATCATAACTCGGTACACTGTAATCTTACAGATTAGATTACTTTATGAAATTATTTCCACAACCCTTTTGTCCCCAGTGCTTTGTCCTGTGCCCTGCATGCAGTTTTATTATATATATATATATATATATACAGTGCCTTGCGGAAGTATTCGGCCCCCTTGAACTTTTCAACCTTTTGCCACATTTCAGGCTTCAAAACATAAATATATAAAATTTTCATTTTTTGTGAAGAATCACCAACAAGTGGGACACAATTGTGAAGTGGAACGAAATCTATTGGACATTTTAAACTTTAGCAAATAAAAAAAAACTGAAAAGTGGTGTGTGCAAAATTATTCGGCCCCTTTACTTTCAGTGCAGCAAACTCACTCCAGAAATTCAGCGAGGATCTCTGAATGATCCAATGTTGTCCTAAATGACTGATGGTGATAAATAGAATCCACCCGTGTGTAATCAAGTCTCTGTATAAATGCACCTGCTCTGTGATAGTCTCAGGGTTCTGTTGAAAGCGCAGAGAGCATCATGAAGACCAAGGAACACACCAGGCAGGTCCGTAATACTGTTGTGGAGAGTTTAAAGCCGGATTTGGATACAAAAATTATAAAAATGCCATAAATCTATCCCTTATTTGTAGACGCTATAAATGTTGCGCAAAGCAATTGATATACGCTTATTGAGATATACACAGTATGTATAATATAAATTATAATTAATATTATAATTTTAGTTTTTTTTACCAAAAATGTGTAGAAGAATACATACCGGCCTAAACTGAGGAAAAAAAAAATATATATATATATACCTACCCAGGCCAAATTTTCAGTTTTCAGTGCGGTCGCATTTTGAATGACAATTGCGCGGTCATGCAACACTGTGCTTAAATTTAATTTTTATCATTTAAAAAGCTTTATTTTAGTGGTATTTGATCATTTTGATGCATTTTTTAGTTTTTTTTTGCGCTATAAACAAAGAGGAGAGATAAGTTTTGAGAAAACACAATTTTTTTACTTTTTGCTATAATAAATATCCCAATTAAAAAAAAAAGAAAAAAAATTATATAGAAAAAAAAAAAAAAAAAAATATATATATATATATATATATATATATATATATATATATATATATATAATTTTAGTTTATCTATATATATTATTTTTTTTTTTCTTTAGATAAAATAAATATTATATATATATTATTTATTTTATCTATATATATTAATTTTTTTCTTTTTTTTTTAATTGGGATATTTATTATAGCAAAAAGTAAAAAATATTGTGTTTTCTCAAAACTTATCTCTCTTTGTTTATAGCGCAAAAAAAAAACAACAAAAAAATGCATCAAAATGATCAAATACCATTAAAGAAAGCTTTGTGCGGGGAAAAAAAATGATAAAAATTAAATTTGAGCACAGTGTTGCATGACCGCGCTGAAAATTTGGCCTGGACAGGAATGGGTTAAATTGCCCGGTATTAAAGTGGTTAAAATAGTGGCAGGCGGACTCAGATTTCTGCAGCATATTTGGCTGGAGTACAGATTTACAGTATACATAAAATACGCATATGGAAAAAAAAAAAAAAATACGCAAAGTGGTTTGTTTTTTATTACACATTATGTGAGCAGACTGCAGTTCTTCTTTTAAGTGGTTAAAGAGTGCTGACATACGCACAGCCACTGGAGGGAGAATCTCTGCATCTGAATACAGAGCACAGTGATAGAAATATGGAACAGCAAAAACCTTTAAAAAAAAAAACTGCATCAAAAACTTTCAGATCAACTCCATATCTATAAATGTGTGCTGTGAAAGTAATGTAAAGATCTAATGCACAACGTTATTTCTGGCCCACTGTTATGTAAAAGCAGGCGCTCTTCAATGGAGAATAAGGGAGATGCTCAGTCTCCGGCTCCCTGACACGTCCTCCCCTCCCCCTCCCTCCCTCCCTCCGCCGCCATCTCCCTAACAAACCCAAGCTTTCTCTGCGGAAAGTGCAAATGTTCCTGCTTCAATCTCATTTTAATGACACACTCGAGCCCGGCACCCGAAATGTCATCCTTTGTGTTCTCAAACCTTTGGAAAGTTGAATAAAGCTCTCGTATAAGAGCAATCAGCTCCGATTAGCAGCCGGCTAAATATCAGTCTCTGCGGAATAAATTTTAGATGAATCCCGTTCTCAAGACGATTTGAATTTTAAATGTTTTAAAAAAAAAAAAAAATCGGACATCTTCATAATGCCGCGCTCAGATCCAAGGGAGGGAGAAAAAACGTAAAATCCCCCAGAACTTTCTTCTTTTTAAAAAAAAAAATAATAATTTTTATTTATTTTTCCCCCCTCTCGTGGTAATCGTTAATTGCCTTTCAACGCCGCGTACGGAACAGCGTTCTGTTTTAATAATTTACTGCCCCCGTGACCTATAAAACAAAGCCGCCTTTTTTTTTTTATTTTTTTTTTTATATATATATATATAACGTTCTCGCGGAAAAATAAAAATTACACCCGAACGTTTGGAGAATGGCGTTTCGTCCCTCAAGCAGCGGTTGGGCAGTGAAGGTTTGTCACTGCAGTTTAGAAGACACGGCGGGTGCGCCCACCGCCCTCTGGCGTCCGCCCTCGGACCGCGCCTCGCCCCTCCAGCGTCAGTTCAGTTTTGGCTTCTTGCAACCTCCAGCTTTTGTCTCCCTTTTGGAAGGTCAGTCCGGGGGTCTCGGAGCATTTCATTGGAGATGAGCAATGGGTGTGTGAGGGGGGGGGGGGAGCGCTGTGTGTGCCGTGTTACTTGGGAACTTTTTGTGTATAGCAGTTGCGGTATTTGTGTGTTTTGCAGGTGTTGGAGAAGCATCCTGAGATGACCAAAAAAAGTAGAAACCGGATTGTTGCTAAAGCTATGCAAAATATTACAGATTTTCGTTTTGGTGAGGATTTAGAGGCGAAAACCTGACCCAGTGTTTTCTCAACTCTAGTCCTCAAGGCGCTTCCCGACAGGTCATGTTTTCAGACTTGCGTTATTTTGCACTGGTGTTTAAAAAAAATAAAAATAAATAATAATTTTTATATTGATTTATACAATACATATTTTAACAAGCACACAATGTGGGCTACAACCGGCCACAAACTTGCTGGTACACTACAGAATAACAATACAACACAGAAGTTCACACAGAAACTTGTGATAAATCCCCCCAACTTTGCCCAGACAGCTACACAAACGTTCCTACCTCCATCGGAGGGGTCTACCATGACAGAAGGATACAATTCCGCAGCTCACTCTCCCCCCCCCCCCGTGTTCTATCAGATATCCTCCATGGGATGGTTACACTCTCCACCCCGCCGCTCCTCCCCCCCCCCCTGCGCCCCATAGTGACATGGTTTAATTGACCACATCAATACTGGCCAGTGGCCACTTTCGCCCCCCCCCTTCCTTCCCATTCCATTTTTCAGCTTTCAGCGCTCTCGCACTTTCAATGACAATTGTGCGGTCGTGCTACGCTGTACCCAAAATACATTTTTATCATTTTGTACACACAAACAGAACTTTATTTTGGTGGTATTTATTCACGACTCCATTTAAAAAAAAAAAAAATTGCGATATAAGCGAAAAAAGTGGAAATTTTGGAAAAAAAAAAAAAAATTTCTTTTCTATTTTAAAAGAAATCAAATCAAATTGAATTTTGTCAGAAATTTAAAGAGGAAGTAAACCCTGATGGGTTTACTTCCTCTTTTTTTCCCTGCAAAGGTAAAGCATAATGGACTACAGTGCATCGCATAGTAGCTCATTATGTGTCACTTACCTGACACAGGAGCCAGCGAAGTCGCCGCTGATCCCTGTAGTCCGCCGCATCCATCTTGCTGGTGGCGTCTCGCAGCTCCGACCAATGACAGCGGCGAAGCCGCGATGACGTCACTCCCGCGCATGCGCACGGGAGTCGACAAATTAGGCAAGTCCATTCTTGGACTTGCCGCATTTAGTGCGCCTGCGCGCCGCTGTCTACGGCGCATGCGCCGTAGACAGCGGTGCCCATTTTCGGGCAAATATCTCCTAAACCATATAGGTTTAGGAGATATTTCTTGGACCTACAGGTAAGCCTTAATCTAGGCTTACCTGTAGGTCAAAGTGGTTTGAAGGGGTTTACTTCCTCTTTAAGCCAAAATGTATTCTGCTACATGGTTTTTGGTAAAAAAATAAAATAAAAATTACGTCAAGTGTATAATAATTGGTTTGTGTGATCACGGACATATGTACACAAATGATCATGTACAGATGTGTGCAGGTGATCACGAACATATGTGTGCAGATAATCATTGGGACATGTATTTTGGGGAAGCGTGTTTTGGATGCGGTTGGTGATCAGTGGGTAAAAAGCTGTAAAAAAAAAAAAAAAAAAAAAACTCCTACTCACATAAACATACTGCAGGTGATCACGAACATATGTGCAAATAATCATGGGGACGAGTGTTTTTGGGGACGAGTGTTTTTGGGGACGGTTGGTGATCAGTGAGTAAAAAGCTGTAAAAAAAAAAAAAAAAAAAAAAAAGCTCATACTCACTGATCACCAGCAGGCTGCAGCGATTTGCTCTCCTCTCCTCACGACAACTTCTGTTTGAGGAGAGAAGAGCTGATTTGCCTAGCAACCGGCTCTGTGTTTACGTCACATGATGGCTGTGATTGGACATGGCCATTGTGTTATCAGGAGGGCCAATCAGAGACATCCTGCCGATCGGAGATGCGCCGTGTCCAGGTGACATGAGCGCATCGGGATCGCGCCGCTGCGTGGGCACCTGGCCGTATATATGTACAGTGGCCGGGTGGAATGTGGTTAAGGAGAGATGCCCACCCCCAACTGTTGCGGTGTGCAAATTCTTCAATCACTCACTAATCTTCTAGCCCATCAAAACAATCGCCCTTCCGTGTTACCATATCTACAAAGGGTCTTGGGTTATGTCCCAGTGTGGTCAATCTGATACAGTGTCCATGGAACCCCCCCCCCCCCCAAAACTTTCTCAAATTTGTTCAGAGCCCCTCTGATCAAGTATGTAGCCTTGTAAAATGGTACTTGGCCTTGTTGACCAATGTTTTCCAAGGTCGGTGGCAGAGAGCTCTTCCATGAAAGGACAATGTGCTTTTTAGTGTAGAACAGTAACAGGGTAAGAAGGGTCCGTATGGCCCTGGTAGTAGCCAAGGGGCTCCACTAAGGGTAGAAGACATATTGTTGCTCAGGTGGTTTGATCGGTTTCACTGCCTTGGTAATTACCAGAGCCATTTCATCTGAGGGAAATCCTGAAAACATGACCTGTTGGAGTGTCTTGAGGTCTGGACTTGGGAAATGCTGCACCACAACCAAAAGCACGTTTTGCTAAAGTTCTGTAATACTATAAATTGTAAAAAAAGAAGCATCTCCGTGCCGTCAGTCTCCTGCAGCCACCTCCTGCCTACATGACCTCCAGAGATGGCTGCGTGGCAGTTCTCGGGTTTGGGTTATGTTGGTGACAACAGTAGACTGGGGCTGATTTACTAAAACTGGAGAGTGCAGCTCTGCATCTAAATCAATCGGCTTCTAACCACTGTTTTTTTTTTTTTTTTTTGTCAAAGCTTAAAGCAGAACTTCTGTAATTTTTTTCATCTTCCCATTTATTAAATCCTCTGCCCTTGTTGTTGTTTTAACTTTGGATAGTAAAACGTTTTTTTTTGTCTGCTAGTAAATCCCTTATACAGCCCACTTCCTGTTTCCTGTCTGGTCATTAGCCTAGGCTTATGACATCATACACAGCTCTCTCTCACTCTTGTGAGTGTTAGCCAGGAAGGGAGGGGCGATGAGTCGTAAGAGGGCCAATGAGAGCTGCAGAGCTGGAGGTATGCCTCTGTGTAAATCCATGAAGTGAACAGGCAGCAGCTTCAGCTGCCCACAGTTAAAATGGCTGCAGCCAGACTCTGTGGACGGAGATTTCTGAAGCATATTTGGCAAGTACAGAATCGCAGTATATATAATATAATATGCAAAGTGGTTGGAGGGAAGCTTCAGAATGGCAAAGATGTTTTTATTACAAATTATGTGAGCAGACCGCAGTTCCTCTTCAACCACTTCAGCCCTGGAAGGATTTGGCCCCTTTTTGACCAGGCCATTTTTTTGCCATACGGCACTGTATCGCTTTAACTGACAATTGCATGGTTGTGCGACGACGTACCCAAATAAAATTTATGTCTCTCCACTATTTTGTAGTTTTTGCTATAATAATCTCAAATTTAAAAAAAAACAAAAATTATTTTTTTTTTCCCCTCAGTTTAGGCCAATATGTATTCATCTACATATTTTTGGTAAAAAAAAAAAATCGCAATAAGTGTTTGGTTTGCGCAAAAGTTATAGCGTCTCCAAAATAATGGATAGATTTGTCATTTAAATTTTTAATTTTATCTTTGTTAACTAGTAATGGTGGCGTTTTGTGATTTTTCAGGACTGCGATATTGTGGCGGTCAGATTGGACACTTAACACTATTATAGTGGTTGTAAACCCTTACAACACACTTTGACCTACAGGTAAGCCTAGATTAAGGCTTACCTGTAGGTCTAAGAAATATCTCCTAAACCTATACGGTTTAGGAGATATTTGCCGAAAGACAGGCACCGCTGTCTACGACGCATGCGCCATAGACAGCGGCGCGCAGGCGCACTGAGCACGCTGCAGTTAATGGCGATATGCCGCGAGTGGCGGCTCCCGTGCGCATGCGTGGGAGTGACGTCATCCCTGCTCCGACGATTGACAGTGGGGGATCAGCGAGACCCCACCGAGAAGATGGATGCTCCGTACACAAGGGGACAGCGGTTACTTCTCTGGCTCCTGTGTCAGGTAAGTGACACATAATGGACGACTATGCGATGTATAGTAGCCCATTATGCTTTACCTTTGCAGGGAATCAAAGAGGAAGTAACACCCATTAGGGTTTACTTCCTCTTTAACCATCGTCGACTTTGAGTGGTGATATCTGAATGATGGGTGCCGTTACAGGCATTATTCAGATATCTTCTTTTAGAGCCAGCGAATCCCGTCACTGCAAGAACAATCGTAGCAGCTGTTCAGCTGCTTGATCGTTCTTATAGGCGGTGGGAGGGGGGCGTCCGCCCACCCGCCGCCCTCCGGTGCTTCTCCCGGCTCTCCCCTGTGATTGGTGAACCTGAGGAGGAACTAACCGGCGCAGAGATTTCAGGTGGTTCAGATGGTCCCCGGAGTCTCTACGATCGTACGAAGGACAAGCGTGATGTTATGACGTCATGTCCAGCCTCTACATTTGAAAGGCTTCCCAGCCTAGAGGCAAGATTTGGGGACTTAATGACCCCACATCTCACTGTAAAGAAGACCTGTCACACACTATTCCTATTCTAAGGGATGTTTACATTCCTTGTAATAGGAAAAAAAAATGATCAAAAGAAAAAAAAAATGGGGAAAAAAAGCATCAAACTAGAATAAAAGGAAAATTAACAATATGAATATTTTTTTTTAAGTGCCACTGTCCCTTCCAGAAGCGACCGCATACGCAAGTCGCACCAACATATGTAAACGACATTCAAACCACATATTTGAGGTATCGCCGCAAACATAAGAGTGAGAGCAATAATTCTAGCACTAGACCTCCTCTGTAATTCAAAACAGGTAACCTGTAAAAAATTATGGGGATTTTTAAGTACCAAAGTTTGGCGCCATTCCACGAGCGCAAGCAATTTTGAAGCTTGACATGTAGGTATCTACTCGGCGTGACATCTTTCACATTCTGAAAACAAATTGGGCTAACTTTTTTTTTTTTTTTTTTTTTTTAAAGCACATTTTAAAAACCGAGCGAGATAAAAAGTTGCAAAGACCACCATCTTATTCTCTAGGGTCTCTGCTAAAAAAAAAAAAAAATATAAGGTTTGGGGGTTCTGTGTAATGGAATGGCGGCACGCTTCGGTACTTAAAAATCTCCATAGGCAAAAAAAATTCTACAGGTTACCCGTTTAGAATTACAGAGGAGGTCTTGCGTCAGAATTATTGCTCTCACTCGAACGATCACGGCGATACCTCACATGTGTGGTTTCAACACTGTTTACACTTGTGGACATAACTTGTGTGTGTTCGCTTCTGCACGCAGACATGGAGGGATGGGGCACTTTAACCACTTAAGGACCGGAAGAATTTGCCCCCTTAATAAGCAGACCATTTTTTGCGATGCGGCATTGCGTCACTTTAACTGGCAATTACGTGGTTGTGCGACACTGTACCCAAACAAAATCGATATCCTCCCCCCCCCCCACAAACAGAGCTTTCTTTTGGTGGTATTTGATCACCTCCTGTGCTTTTTATTTCTTGCACTCACTATTTTTTTTTTCTCAGTTTAGAGGCCAATGTATATTCAACATATTTTTGGTAAAACAAAAAAAAAAGGCATATATTGATTGGTTTGTGCAAAAGTTATAGCATCTACAAAATAGGGGATAGATTTAGGGACTTTTATTAAATTTTTTTTATTGTTTTTACTGGTAATGGCGGTGATCTGCGTTTTTTTTTTTTATTTAGCGGAATTGCGGGGGACAAATCTGACCCCAAATTACACTTTTTGGGAACCAGTGACATTACATTGATCAGTGCTATAAAAATGCACTGATCAATGTAAAAGACACTGGCAGGGAAGGGGTTAAACACTAGGGGGTGATCAAGGGTTCTTCTGTGCTCCCTCAGTGTGTTCTAACTGTAGGGGGGATGGGCTCACTGAAACATGAGAGATCACTGGGAACAGTAGATCTGAGATGTCCCCTGTCAGAATGGGGATCCGCCTTGTTTACAAAGGCAGATCCCCATTCTGCCTCTGTACTAGGCGATCGCGGGTTGCTGGCAGACACTATGTCCACGCTATGTGAGCTTTTTGGTGGAAAGTACAACCTTGTGTATGCTCAATCGAACGTTTGTTGTCGGACTTTCCATCAACAAATGTTGGCTAGCAGGTTCTCAAATTTTCCGCCAACAAAGTTTTGTTGTCGGATGTTCAGATTGTGTGTACACAAGTCCAACGTACAAAAGTTTGCGCGTGCTCGGAATCAAAAGTTTGCGCGTGCGTGGGATCAACTTGTCTTGCATCGTGTGTATACAAGACAAGTTGGGGCCAACATCCTTTGAACAAAATTCCACGGTTTTGTTGTCGAAGTCCGATCGTGTGTACGGGGCATTAGTGTAAGTTTAGTCGGAAATGTTTAAAAAATAAATAAAAAATCGGTGCAGCTGAATTCGCTGAAATCTCCTGGTGTACTAAGGGGTTAAATGAGCTGAGTTACCTGTCATTTACACCCGTGAGTGCCAACTATGCCCGCCCTTTGCGCCTCACTCCTCCATTTTATAGAAGATGCACTATTGCGTCTATGAATGGAGGACAGGCCATGAATGAAAGGTCCATCTCCTCCATAAGGCCTGATTCACACATAATGCTTTTTTTTAGTGCTTTTTGCAGATTTGCACTGCAGAACATGTTCCTTTGGAAACCATGTTAAATGGACTGTAGTGCAAATCTGCAGAAAGCACAAAAAATGAATAGGTGTGAATCGGGCCTTATACATATTGGGTATGGCGTTGCACGCCGGACTGAGAAATAATTCTAGGACCATCTAGGACGATTCCTTCCCCTGACGCCCAACGATGGGGGGGGCCCGATTCCTTCCCCTGACGCCCAACGATGGGGGGGGCCCGATTCCTTCCCCTGACGCCCAACGATGGGGGGGGCCCGATTCCTTCCCCTGACGCCCAACGATGGGGGGGGCCGATTCCTTCCCCTGACACCCAACGATGGGGGGGGCCCGATTCCTTCCCCTGACGCCCAACGATGGGGGGGGCCCGATTCCTTCCCCTGACGCCCAACGATGGGGGGGGGGCCCGATTCCTTCCCCTGACGCCCAACGATGGGGGGGGGGCCCGATTCCTTCCCCTGACGCCCAACGATGGGGGGGGCCCGATTCCTTCCCCTGACGCCCAACGATGGGGGGGGCCCGATTCCTTCCCCTGACGCCCAACGATGGGGGGGGGGCCCGATTCCTTCCCCTGACGCCCAACGATGGGGGGGGGCCCGATTCCTTCCCCTGACGCCCAACGATGGGGGGGGGCCCGATTCCTTCGCCTGACGCCCAACGATGGGGGGGGGCCCGATTCCTTCCCCTGACGCCCAACGATGGGGGGGGGGCCCGATTCCTTCCCCTGACGCCCAACGATGGGGGGGGGGCCCGATTCCTTCCCCTGACGCCCAACGATGGGGGGGGCCCGATTCCTTCCCCTGACGCCCAACGATGGGGGGGGGGGGCCCGATTCCTTCCCCTGACGCCCAACGATGGGGGGGGGGCCCGATTCCTTCCCCTGACGCCCAACGATGGGGGGGGGGCCCGATTCCTTCCCCTGACGCCCAACGATGGGGGGGGGGCCCGATTCCTTCCCCTGACGCCCAACGATGGGGGGGGGGCCCGATTCCTTCCCCTGACGCCCAACGATGGGGGGGGGGCCCGATTCCTTCCCCTGACGCCCAACGATGGGGGGGGCCCCGATTCCTTCCCCTGACGCCCAACGATGGGGGGGGGCCCGATTCCTTCCCCTGACGCCCAACGATGGGGGGGGGCCCGATTCCTTCCCCTGACGCCCAACGATGGGGGGGGGGGGGCCCGATTCCTTCCCCTGACGCCCAACGATGGGGGGGCCCCGATTCCTTCCCCTGACGCCCAACGATGGGGGTCCTGTCCTTAAAATCTGAAGGACAGGAAACTGTCCCTTTTTTTGTTTAGCAAGTTTGAAGATCCCTGGCCTACGTCAATATGTGATCGATGGGGACACTTCACATCAGGCGGTCCTCACAGGCTCCACAGTACTACAACATCTCGGTGACTTGGCACCACAGAACCAGTTGGCGTTTTTATGTATTTTTTTAATTTTTATTTTTTTGTTGTTGGTTCTGGGTGTAGATTATACAATCCCAATGTCTTTCTCTTGAATTTGCCGTTCCTCTTCCTTCCTCGTGTGTTTGAACATGGGAGCTGTAAATGAAGTGCTTGTCCTATTTACATTTTTGCTCGATGAGAGCGCCTTTATCACTTTAATTACTTATTGGAGTCACCAGCTTTACAAATACTTTAATTATTTGATTTTGACCCTTCCGATGTTGCAATAGGACTCTTGTCTGTTTTTCTGGCGCGCTGCAATTCATCATGTGCTGTATAATGACTTTTAATAGTTGCAGGAGGAGTATAATTACTGGGTGTCCCGCTGCGTTCCCTCAACACCTCCATTACTTCTGAGCCCGCGTGTTTTTAGCTGGAGGAAATTAAAGGCGTTTTTCTAATCAGCAGCTGCAAAAGTTACCAGTGACTTGAAGGGAAAAAAATTTTTTTTTTTTTTTTGTCTGCTCTTTTCGGTAAAATTTTTTTTCCCTTCTTGAAAGTTCTGGTTGATAAGCTTAGAAGTTTAAAGAAATCTGTTCTTTTTTACATCAAAGCCAATTAATGGCACATATTTCTGCATCTTTCTAGCAAGTTTGATGTTCGTAAAGCTTAACTGTAAATATTAGACAGGGGTTGGAACGTGAGCAGGGAGGGGTTTCTGAAGCTAAACACTTAGGAATGAAATACTTGAGCTGCCTGCCCACCAACATGCAGGAAACATACAAATGGACTGGAGAGGCTCTGCTACATAGGTTGGTACAATAAAACCCACAGTTTAAAAATGATTATTTTTCCCCTTGATCATTTAAAGTTTCCTTAACCACTTTACCCCCTTCCTGACCAGAGCACTTTTTGCGATTCAGCACTGCGTCGCTTTAACTGACAATTTTGCGGTCGTGCAACGCTGTACCCAAACAAAATTGATGTATTTTTTTTCCCCCACAAATAGAGCTTTCTTTTGGTGGTATTTGATTACCTCTGCGGTTTTTATTTTTTGTGCTATAAACAAAAAAAGCAATATTTTTTTTTACTTTTTGCTATAATAAATATCCCTAAAAATATGTAAAAAAAACTAATTTCTTTCTCGGTTTAGGCTGATATGTATTCTACGTATTTTTGTAAAAAAAAAAAAAAAAAAATCGCAATAAGCGTATATTGATTGCTTTGTGCAAAAGCGTCTACAAAATAGGGGATAGATTTATGAATATATATATATATATATATATATATAATTTTATAATATAATTTTTTATTTTATTGTGACTGCAACGTTATGACGGACACTTTTGACACCATTTTGGGAACGTTGTCATTTATACAGCGATCAGTGCTATCAAAATGCACCGATTACTGTGTAAATGACACTGGCAGGGAAGGGGCTAAACACTAAGGGGCGATGAAGGGGTTAAGTGTGTCCTAGGGAGTGATTATAAATGTGGGAGGGAGCAGTAGATCCTCTCGTGTCACCAGGCAGAATGGGGAAATTCCTTGTTTACAAAGGCATCTCCCTGTACTTCCGCTCTGTGACACGATCGTGGGCACCCAGGGGACGTCGAGTCCGCGGGCACCCAGGGGACGTCGAGTCCGCGGGCACCCAGGGGACGTCGAGTCCACGGGCACGGAGCACACGGCGGACGCGCACAATGCCGCATCTTAAAGGGAACGGACCTGTACGCCCATTTACCCAGCCGTGCCATTGTGCCGATGTATATCGTCGTGCGCTGGTCGGCATGTGGTTAAAGTAAATTTCTTTCTATTTTCGATACAGTAGGTAATGGTTAAAATGCCTGTTAGATTTTGATTTTCTCTTTGCATCCTATTGTGGAGATTTCTCTTCACTTCCTGTCCTCTATACACAACAGGAAGTTGTAGGAAATATCTCCAAAACAAATGCTTTGACAGTAGAGTTTGTTCACACTATGTGCGATACGTGTCATAACTCATACTACCACAATGCATTGTACATTTGCATTGCTGCTGCGTTCTTTTCACCCCAACTCACAGTAGATATAAAAAGTCTACACACACCTGTTAAAATGTTAGGCTTTTGTGATGTAAAAAATATTAGAAAATTATTTCAGAACTTTTCCCACCTTTTAATGAGGTATAAACTTTATAACTCAATTGAAAAACAAACTGAAACCTTTTAGGAGGGAGAAGTAAAAATTTAACTGAAATGATATCGTTGCATACAGTATCTCACAAAAGTGAGTACACCCCTCACATTTTTGTAACTATTTTATTCTATCTTTTCATGTGAAATTATACTTGTCTACAATGTAAAGTAGTGAGTGTACAGCTTGTATAACAGTGTAAATTTGCTGTCCCCTCAAAATAACTCAACACACAGCCATTAATGTCTAAACCACTGGCAACAAAAGTGAGTACACCCCTAAGTGAAAATGTCCAAATTGAGCCCAAAGTGTCAATATTTTGTGTGGCCACAATTATTTTCCAGCTTTGTCTTAACCCTCTTGGGCATGGAGGTCACCAGAGAATCACAGGTTGTCACTGGAGTCCTCTTCCACTCCTCCATGATGACATCACAGAGCTGGTGGATGTTGGAGACCTTGTGCTCCTCCACCTTCCGTTTGAGGATGCCACACAGATGCTCAATAGGGTTTAGGTCTGGATTGGCCAGCCCATCACCTTTACCCTCAGCTTCTTTAGCAAGGCAGTGGTCATCTTGGAGGTGTGTTTGGGGTCGTTATGTTGGAATACTGCCCTGGCACCCAGTCCCTGAAAGACGGGGGATCATGCTCTGCTTCAGTATGTCACAGTACATGTTGGCATTCATGGTTCCCTCAATGAACTGTAGCTCCCCAGTGCCGGTGGCACATATGCACCCCGAGACCACTACACTCCCACCACCATGCTTGACTAATAGGCAAGACAAACTTGTCTTTGTGCTCCTCACCTGGTTGCTGCCACAAACTCTTCACACCATCTGAACCATATAAGTTTATCTTGGTCTCATCAGACCACAGGACATGGTTCCAGTTATCCATGTCCTTGGTCTGCTTGTCTTCAGTAAACTGTGGCTTTCTTGCCATGTCTTCCATGCAGGCCAATTTGATGCAGTGTGCTGCTTATGGTCTGAGCACTGACAGGCTGACCCCCCCACCCCTTCAACATCTGCAGAAATGCTGGCAGCACTCATATGACCATTTCCCAAAGACAACCTCTGGATATGACGCTGAGCACGTGCACTCAGCTTCTTTGGTCGACCACGGCGAGGCCTGTTCTGGCTGGAACCTGTCCTGTTAAACCATTGTATGGTCTTGGACACCGTACTGCAGCTCAGTTTCAGGGTCTTGTCAATCTTCTTATAGCCTAGGCCACCTTTATGTAGAGCAACGATTCTTTTTTTCAGCTCTTCAGAGAGTTCTTTGCCATGAGGTGCCATTTTGGACTTCCAGTGACCATTATGAGAGAGTGAAAGCGATAACACCAATTTGAACACACCTGCTCCCCATTCACAAATGAAACCTTGTAACACTAACGAGTCACATGACACCGGGGAGTGAAAATGGCTACTACTTATACTCTTTTGTTGCCAATAGTCCTACAGCAACATTAAAGAAGCTGCAGAAATATCTGGCAAGTACTGACTGTGTGATACATGTGACAACAATCTCCCGTATTCTTATGTCTGGGTTGTGGGATAAAGTGGCAAAACGGAAGCCTTTTCTTACGAAGAAAAACATTCAAGCCCAGCTAAATTTTGAAAAAACACATCTGACGTCTCCCAAAAGCATGTGGGAAAATGTGTTGTGGTCTAATGAAACCAAGTTTGAACATTTTGGCCTTAATTCCAAAAGATGCGTATGGCACAAAAACACTGCACATCACCCAAAAGAACTCCATACCCACCGTGAAGCATGGTGGAGGCAGCGTCATGCTTTGGGACTGTTTTTCTTCAGCTGGAACAGGGGTCTTAGTCAAGGTAGAGGGAATTGTGAACAGTTCCAAATACCAGTCCATATTGGCACAAAACCTTCAGGCTTCTGCTAGAAAGCTGAACATGAAGAGGAACTTCGTCTTTCAGCATGACAATGACCCAAAGCATACATCCAAATCAACACAGACATGGCTTCAACCGGAAGATTAATGTTTTGGAATGGCCCAGCCAGAGCCCAGACCTGAATACCATTGGATATCTGTGGGGTGATCTGAAGAGGGCTGTGCACAGGAGATGCCCTCACAATCTGACAGATTTGGAGTGTTTTTGCAAAGAAGAGAGGACAAATATTGCCAAGTCAAGATGTGCCATGCTGATAGACTCATACCCAAAAAGACCGAGTGCTGTAATATCAAAAGTTTAGTTTAAGGATACGCACACTTGTGCAACCATATTTATTTTTATTTTTTTATTTTTTACTTCCACCTAAAAAAAAATCAGTTTGTAGTTCAACTGAGTTGTACAGTTTATAGGTCACATTAACCACTTGCAGAGCGCCGCACGCTGATATACGTCCTAACTTTGAAGAGGAATATCGTTGGTATTGCAGCAGCTAGCTGCCATAATCCCTGTATCCTCTTCGGCCGGCAGTCCGCTTTCAGATAAAAGTGGTCTCTGCGGTGGATTCGCCGAAAGATCACTTTTATCGGCGGCGGGAGAGGGCCTCCCGCCGTGCTCCAGTGCCCTCTGCCACTTATCGGAGCTGCCGGCAGCGGCGGAGGCGATCGGATGTTCTCCCCTGCTGGGTATGGAGACGAGTGAGGGGAAGTTGACCCCACCCGTCTCCACACCACTTTGCCCATAGTGCTTAATGGGCGATTTTTTTTTTTTTATTTTTTTTTTCTTCTTTGATTGCATTTTAGTGTAAATATGAGATGTGAGGTCTTTTTGACCCCAGATCTCATATTTAAGAGGTCCTGTCATGCTTTTTTTCTATTACAAGGGATGTGTACATTTCTAAAATGAAAGGGTGTGTATATATATATATATATATATATATATATATATATATATATATATATATATATATATATATATATATATATATATATATATATATATATATATAAATAAAAAATATTTTTTTTTTTTTTAAACAACCGTGTAAAAGATAAAATTAATAAAAAGAATACATTTTTTCTTGTTCATACATCACGGGACACAGCCTTTGATAATTACTTAATGGGTTAGTCAGGTGATTGGACACTGGCAACCCTAATTACATGGCGAGTTCCTCCCCTATATAACCCCTCCCATATGGAGAGTACCTCAGTTTTTTCGCCAGTGTCTAAGGTGGTTGGTCACGTTAAAGACGCACTTTATGGGCAGTGCATCACCAGGCCTCCATGGCTCAGATCTGTAAGGCTGCAACTTGGTCTTCAGTCCACACATTCACCAGATTCTATTAGGTGGATGTAAGAGGGCATGAGGATTCCACTTTCGGGCGCAGTGTACTGCAGGCACCAGTATAAGTCCTCTTGTCTGTTGGCGGACTATGTGGTTTTTTTTTTCTGATCTGTGTCTTCCTCCCCTCAAATTTGGGCATTTCTCTGGGACATCCCACTAAGTAATTATCAAAGGCTCTGTGTCCCGTGATGTATGAACAAGAAAATAGGATTTAAAAAAAAAAACGGCTTACCTGTAAAATCCTTTTCTTGGGAATACATCACGGGGAAACAGAGCTCCCTCTTCGGGATTATACGTTGGGATACTTTATTGCTTTGCTACAAAACTGTCTCCATATGGGATTATATAGGGGAGGAACTCTCCTTGTAATTAGGGTTGCCGGTGTCCAATCACCTGATAGTGACTATCTAACCCACTAAGTAATTATCAAAGGCTCTGTGTCCCGTGATGTATTCCCAAGAAAAGGATTTTACGGGCAAGCTGTTTTTAAAAATTCCTATTTTTTCTAAACGTGCCCTGTCGAACTTGCACACAGAAGCAAACTCATACGTGAGTAGCGCCCGCATATGAAAATGGCGGTCAAACCACTCATGTGAGGTATCGCAATCGGTAGAGCAAGAGCAATAATTCTAGCCCTAGACCCCCTTTGTAACTCAAAACATGCAACCTATAGAATTTTTAAAACGACACCTATGGAGATTTTTAAGGTTAAATGTTTGTCGCCATTACAAGAGCAGGCGCAATTTTGAAGCGTGACATGTTAGGTATCGATTTACTCGGGTGTAACATTATCTTTTGCAATATAAAAAAAAAATTGGGCTAACTTTACTGTTGTGTTTTTTTAATTCAAAAAAGTGTATTTATTAAAAAAAAAAGTGCGCTTGTAAGACCGCTGCGCAAAATACGGTGTGACGGAAAGTATTGCAACGACCGCCATTTTATTCTCTAAGATGATAGAAAAAAAAATGTGTAATGTTTGGGGGTTCTAAGTAATTTTCTAGCAAAAAAAACAGTTTTTAACTTGCAAACAAATCTCAGAAAGAGGCTCGGTCCTTAAGTGGCCAGGTATGGACAATAAGGATTTCGATATTTTTTCCTTGCTTGGAGAAAAAAACCTGAGTGCAGGAGAATTTACTTTTCTTTTTTTCTTTTGAGAGTTAACGGGTTACTGGGCAGTGATCTGTCGCTTCCTCACCACCTGCTTTAACTTTGCAATGCCCACACCGTTATGCATTTAACACATTTGCAACACGGCCCCGTTCACTTGAGTGGGTTGCGTTTCGGTGGCGATACTGCCTGCTAAGCAAATCTTTACAGCTTGGCATGTGTACAACCCCATTTGCCCACCGTTGCAGCTTGGCTCAGGTTGTCGGTAAGCTGGTAAAACCGCAACTCAGTTTTGCTTCCAGCCACTCATGTGAATGAGCCCTTTCATTTCTTGTTGCCCTCCCCTTCATACAGTAGGGGTGAGCCCAGATTTGTGTCATAACATGCTCTCAGGGGTATGTCCTTGGTGCCCTGGGCTCACGGGAAATGGTTTAAATGGCGCTGGGCAGCCTAGAGGGAGGATGGGGAAATCTGTCCCAAAGTGTTGGCAAAGAACGCATATGATTGATTAGCACTGTGCATATAATTGCAGTAACCATTAAGAGAGAAAATAAAAACACTTTACGGATTTATTAGAAATTAGTAGGAAAAAAATACACTTTTGGGAGGTTTTGTTTTGTTTTCCTACTATCGCTTTTTGCGATTATTTTTTTTATTTTCCTCCAGTGTCTCCTGCATCTATGAGAGTTGTGTGATATTGTCTGGGTTAATTTTCGGTAGTAGTTCTTAACCTTTCTGGACAATAATTAATTGCCCTGCGATGGTCTGATCCCCCTGGCATCTGCAGAGATTGTCTTGTTCCCGGGTAAAATGAATCAGAAAGGTCTTCTGGGTTTTATTTAGAGCTGACAAACCCTTTACTGTGATCCTTGCACACACTAATCAGCTCATGTTGGCTGCTTGCTCACCTCTCTGCTGCCTGTCCAGACTGTAACCTCTTACATGCTGAAGGCCTCTACCAGAGATAGGACAAGTTATCTGACTTGGCTACCAGCACTGTGATTTTGCTGATATATTGCATATATAGAGCTCTGAAGGACAACATTGTACCCCCGACTAGTCCCGAGAAGAGCTTAACACATTCTCTTTTCAGTCCTGTGCATAAGACCTTGTTTATGCAGTTGGGTGAGGGGCTGTAAAAATTGGTGGTTGACCTGCAGATTTTTTGACCACCGAGCTGCAAGTTAAGATGGTCAGCAGCTATAGTAGCATGCCAAAATTTATTGGCAGTTACCAAGGCCAAACTCAACCCATGGAACAGCCTTCTGTAAAGTGTCGCTGGAAAATGATCCTTCGCGGAAGACTTTTTAGAGAGTCAAAAATGGCCACTCATTTCAATGAACCCCTAGGGCATGGGGTAGGCAACCTCGGCATTCCAGCTGTGGGGAAACTACAAATCTCATCATGCCTCTGCCTCTAGGAGCCATGCCTACGTTCCGTCAGATTTCGTAATGAAAGTGACGTTCCATCGCCACCATCTTGGTACACCCCGCACTCGTCCACACTATAAGCCTACAGTCTGAAGTTGCCAGGTGGACATCTTGTTACACCCAACAAAGTCTTGCATTTCGTACTCATTTTTACAAGTAAACTGAGCTTGTATAGTAAAATTCAGTATTTTGAACTCCATGATACTGTTTTGGTGTTAAATCTTAAAAGCAGCGGCAAGTCTGCTGATCTCACAGGTTTGCTAATCTAACAGAACACCGCTACTTTTAAAATTTAACATTAACAGTGTTAACTGAGTTCTTAATACTGTATTTTACTATATAAGCTCAGTTTAGTGGTAAAAATACGTGTGAAATGCAAGACTTTGGTGGGTGTAAAAAGATGTCCGCTTGGTGACTTCAGACTGTAGGCTTACTGCGACTCAGTGCGGGGTGTACCAAGATGGCCGTGATGGAACGTCACTTGTGTTACAAGGTTTGATTGGTTGCCTAATCTGATGGAACACCTGTGACTGTTGGGGTCTTGCAATGTCTCATGGGACTTGTAGTTTCAAGACGGCTGGAGGGCTGAGGTTACCTACCCCTGTCCTAGCGAGTGGGTGGAGGTGAATACCTGGAGTATATAATTCATGCCCTTTCCTCCGTCCCAACACTAGTGGTTGGTGATTGACATGGGGGCTGGAGAGTGCAAAATCAGGCTCGCGTCTACATAGAAACCAGTCCGCTTCTAGGTTTTATTGCCAAAAGCTTAATTGAACAAGCTGAAGTTAGAAGCTGATTGGCTACCAGGCACAGCTGCGGGGGGGGGGGGGGTGTCCCATCAGGGCTAGCCTGTTTCACAACACAAAAACGGTCCATTCAGATGATCAAATGGAGAGTAAAGCACAGTCCAGGTGGCCATTATAAGTTATCCATGGGTTCCATAAATTTGCCATGAGTAGCCGTCGGTATATATGTGATCTCCTCGTTCACCATGGTTCCCATGAGCCGCTGCTTAACTTTGCTGATACCAAGGAATGGTTATCGCCAGTGTCTGCCAAGCTGCCAGGAACACAAACCCCACCAGCTTCCTTTTGGGCTTTAGTCAAAGATGAGATCGATTTGTGCAGTAAAGCTTTCCAGGGGTTACGTGCGAGAGGAACATTTTAAGACCGTTTGAATTGTTGCCTAGATCCGGAACCAAAATCTTATGCCCCGTACACACGAGAGGGATTAAGTCTGACAGACCTCCAAAGGAGTTCCGCCGGAGTTCCGACGGAGTTCTGGCGGACTTTTCGACCGAACGGACTTGACCACACACCATCACACCAAACTCCGACGGAGTCGAACGTGATGACGTACGACTGGATTCGACGTAGGAAGTTCCTAGACAGTAGCCAATAGCTGCCCTAGCGTCGGTTTTAGTCCGTCGGAGTAGCACACACACGAGCGGATTTTTCAAAGGGGACCGGGTCCGGCGGAGTTCCGTCGGGAAAATTTAAAGCATGCTTCATTTCTAAAGTCCGTCAGACTTTAGCTTCGCTAAAGTCCGTTGCAGCCCACACACGATCGGATAGTCCGCCGGACTCAGTCCGTCGGAGTTTGGATGTCGAAAAGTCCGCTCGTGTGTACGGGGCATTAGGGCTTTGGGACATTCCACCAGATATGAAAGGGGGTGCCTGGTTCCCTGCACCCCCGAAAACAGAGGAGATGTAGAGGGATAATTTTGTCTACTCGTACCGGGGTCATATACCAGTGTGAAAGCAGTTTGTAAGCACTTTGAGTGAAAATATTCTGAGAGCACTTGGACTTAGACTTTGTCTAACTAAATTCGATTCCAAGCTGCTTGGTGTAAGGTTTTGCCTAAGTTGGCTTCCCACTTGGGGAGATAGGAGAAGGATGCCAAGGGCCCATGGTATCTAATAATAATAATGCATATACGGTAGGTCAGATATTAAGCCTTTCAGAGAAGGGTCTTTACAGTGGTGGTTCAAATGGGGTTAAGCGTTTGAGGAGGTTGTGTATATGTTGCGTCTATAAATGTTTGGCCGTATAGTGTATATGCAGTTGGGTATTTGATGTAGGTATAAGATAATCCTACCTCCCAATTCTGGCTCCTAGCAACCTCCTTATGCTGCCGAAATTAAAATTCAGATCGATTTCTTCATCTTTGCAGGTGTGCCAATATAAATTTTACATGCAAAAACTATTCTGCGACTCATTTCCTCTCCCCCCCCCCCTTTCTTTGTTTGGCGCCTCTTCTTTAAGAAGCTCGCTGGTAATAACCTTAATCATTTTATTCGGATACGGGGAGCAGGAGCTGCGCATGACTCCCGAAGGGGCGCCTAAGAACTTATTAAAACATTGCAAGTGTTTTCCTTCTCGCTGTCTGTTCCAGCGGCAGCCTCGGAGCCTAAGGCTGAGCGCGTCAAACCCCCAGGGCACAATAGCTTTAACTTGTTTACTGCACTGATATCTATATGTTAAACGACAGGAGAGTTCAGCTTATTGAATAATTTAAAATTCTGCTCTAATTGGTGCCGTATGACCTGGAAAAGGCCACGGATGACGCCCCGGGCACGCTGCAAAATGCTCATGAATAATTCACAGCCAAGATCATTCGTTTTTTTTTTTTTTTTTTTTGCCGGCGCGTCTTGTTAAAAGGCAGAAGTTTGCCCGTAATAAAGGATAATTCAACACCTGTAAGTCTTTAGTTGTGAAACTCCAAGGTAATCTACCTTGATGATCTTTCCGAGAAAGGCGCCAACTTGTTCTTTATAATGACACAGAGGAGATTGTCGGCCATTTATATGGAGCGGGCCGTTGGAACGCTTTGCCACGCAGCTGTTAGGAGCAAAATTTATATCTCGAGGCTCTTGCCTCCATGGATCGATCTAAATGTGCGCTGCAATGTGGCCGTAGCAATGTCAGGGCCTTCCCAGGGCATCAGAAAATCAAAAGGAAGAGATTGTGTGATCTTCACTGGTTTTGTAGTAATCACCTGGAAGGTTTTTATGGTCTCGTTTCGCTGTTAGTGCTGCAGTCTTCTGTGCTGTTCCTTTTTCTCCGCTTGATGGAGCTTTGCTTTCTGTCGCGGTACGTGGTGCATCTCAGTGCCATTCAACCTTTCAGGAGTGCTAACTTTGGCAGCAGACTGTAGCTTGTGAAGCTATGGACAATGGCTATGTTTTCAAGTGGTTGGCACCCAATCCCTGTGTAACTATGTAGGGATTAATTTATGGGTTGTGCATCTTTGGTCTGCAGCAGAAGTTCTCGAAAATATCAAGTTGAAAAACGATGTAATCTAGTTTATTTAAAGCTGTATTCCAGCTCTTTTGTAAAAAGTGAAGTTAAGTCCAAAGAGGTGCATGACATCCCCTGGTCTAATCTCTTGTTTACATCTGACAGTTTTATTGCACTCCTCGGAGATGGCCATTGTTGTATTTCCGGGAGCCCGATGCTTATGCTTCAGGTCTAAGCACCTTCAACATTTGAGTCAGTGGAGCTGCTATGCCTGCCTCTCCCCCTCCTCCTGCCCAATCACAAAAGCCTTTGTATAATGTGAACTCATTCACAAAATACAAAGGCTTCTCTGAATGGGCGTCAGAGAGAAAGGGCTTGCATAGCTGCTCTGTGTGCCTCTTTCTTCTCTCTCACAGCTCCAGTGTCCAGTGTATGCCCCAGTAGAGCCATAAACCTGTCAGATATATAGATAAGTTCAGGAGAGGTTATCCACCTCCTTGGACTTGGTGTGCCTACACTTTTTACAAAGTGGATGAATTCCTGGGAGTCCGCTTTAAAGATGAACTCTAGAAAGATGTAAAATCAATGCAAGCAATGCAAATACCTAAATGCGACTTGGTATCAGCCTCTTGCAGTCCTTGTAAGCAGAGTTCAGTCTGGGGAAGGGATAAGCAGCACTGGGAGTCTGTTAATTGTGCCGCAGTGCACTGAGATGACCTAATCAGTCTTCTGCTTCTCCTTGTCCATCCACAAGGCTGTACAGTTCAAGACTTGTAGGGTCTACCCTATACTTGCGGGCAGGGGGTGAGGTTTGATGATAATTGCATAGTTGCAGCTGCAATTTAACCTCCCCCCCCCCCCCCCCCCCACAAACTGCAATGGCAGCCAGATGGGGACGTATGTGTCATTGTTGCAATACTTTGCAACTGTGCCAAAGATGCCACCTGTCATGTTTAGGGGGCAGAACCACCATGACGTGAACACGTCCCATTTAAGCTAAAGGGGCCATGCCAAAACCACCTTGCAACAGTGTGCAATTCACCTGGATGTGGCACAGTAGTGCAGGCTTTACAGCTCTGGTGCCCGATCTGCTGCCCTTTGGTATATGATGTGCAGACCTCCGTAGTCCTGCAGTGGGAACATTGAGGTAATAGCATTGATCTCTACTAGGCTCATGTAACACATTCCCAGTTTCATAATGTCTTCTGCGGCATATCCCTGGCCAACAATGTAGCATGTCCACGATCTCTGACCCTTGTTTTCTCTATTATGTCTGCAGTCTGACAGTCTCTCAAGCATTACATATATTGAACTTAATGTGCGCCCCTTTGGTAATGTCAGGGCTGCATTTGAGGCTCTTTTTAGCTCATAAGTTAACTAATGCTTTATAAGATTAAAAAAAGGAGGTGAGGAGGCAACACATTGCTTCCCATCCTTCCGTTAAGCAACCTTTGAAAAGCGATCATCTGCAGATCCCTGCTTTTCAGAGGGTAGCACAAGCGTAAACAAGCCCTAAGTGTTAACAGCAGCAGTTTAAAATTGGGTCTTCTGCCCTGCCAGACATAGCGGAGCTGTATAAATCTCAGGGCTGGAAGGGCAAAACTAGAAATCCTTTGCAAGACTAGATAGCCCCCCCTTGTGTGTTTCAACAATGTGTTTAACTTGCCTTGGAGTTCAGCCTTGGGCCCCTTTCACATGGATGTCCTGTTTGTCCGTTTTTTTCCTCCGTCCGTTGACGGGTGAAAAAAATGGCACCCATGTAATTCTATGGGCAAGCGGATGTTGGCGAATGATCATCCGTTGACCTCTGCCTTCATTAAAATCCTTTTTTTTTTTTCGGTTTAAAAAAAGTACCTAAATGGATGTCAACGGCCCCTGCCGGCGTCCTCACAACCAATGAGTCATCAGCTGTCAGCAGGTTTCCCCTCTGACAGCTGAATGTAGAAAACAAAATTGTGGACAAAAAACATGGGGGTCCCCCCCTTTTCCATACCAGGCACTTTGGATCTGGTGTGGATTTTAAGCGGAACTTCATGCCATAAAAAAATGGTGAGATCCCCTCCAAAATCCATACCAGACCCTTATTCGAGCATGTAGGCCTCCTAAACCATACAGGCCACGTGGGGAGTGCTTTGGGGCAGGAGGGACCACTACCACCTGCAACAAGCCCCCACCCCCAAGGCACTTTTCCCCAATGTTGATGGTGACAAGGGCCTCTTCCCCACAACCCTGGCCATCAACATGGGAACAAGGTGCTTTGAGGGGGCTGGTGCACTGCATGATTTGATGAGGGCCAGGTCTGGATTTTGGGGAGGACCCCACACCATTTTTTTTTTTTGGTGTGAGCTTCCCTTTAAAATCCATACCAGACCCAAAGGTGTTGTTTTTCACAATTTTTTTCACATTACGCTGTCGGCAGGGAACCCCGCTGACATCTGATGACTCCTCGGTTGTTAAGAACATGATGGTTGCTGCTGCTTCTTGGCAACAAGCTATTCTTCAAATAGAATTCGGATCGATTTTCGACTAATTCTAATCATTCCAAAAGTTTGAAATTCATTAGAAAATGGATGTACACAACCAATATAAAAACTTAAGTCCGAATCTGTTTTTAATCTGATTTTTCTAACAAAAAATACTGAACGGATGAAAAAAATGGAACACCTGTGTGCAAGGGGCCTTCATTTATCTAACAGAGGTTCCGTTATTCAAGGAATGTGTGCAAGTTCAAGAAAGTTTTAGAATTTGGTCCTGCAATGTGTATTTTTTTTTTTTTTACTAATTTTTCTTCATTTTCTTTAAAAGGTGCCAAAAATTCAACAGCAGCCAACAGCAAATGAACTGAATGGGTCCTACCTCGCTCCGTGCCATAAACCCAACTCTGAATTGGAAAGCTTGTGTTCCATAACGGCACGTCCCTTCTGTAGAACTGACCCCGCACCTGGATGTGGTTTCCATTGCCACCCAGATGGGTACCCTTTGGACAGTTGTGCACGGAGGAAATGCTGCTGCTCTGATATACCAAACGTACGCTGTCCGGATGTGACCCGTGGCCAGCATTGCAGCAGTGCCTTAGATCAGCCACCATCTCATTGCTGCTTCTACCGACCGACACACAACTCCCGTGGGAAAGGTCAACCAGAATTCTCGCTCCCAAGACACCCGGAAGATTGCTCCTTTTCTAGTCGCTCCACCACGTCTGGCTTAAGCAATGGGGTCGCCCCACGAGCCAGGGTGTCGGAGCAGAGGAAACATGAATTAATGTTGCAGAAGATGGAGCTTGAGGTGGAGAAAGAGCGTCTGCAGCAGCTACTGGAGGAACACGAAGCCAAACTGCTCGAGAAGCAACAGGAACTACTACAGACCAAGTTAGAGTCCGAAAGGTGACATGATGTTTTTGTCTTGTTACTATGTATGTTTTACATATATACCTCCTAGATTGTATACTTCCATAAACTTGCTCACAAACAATATAGAGGTTGGAATGAGTAGCTCAGCCTGTGTTTGCTTATGATACAAAGATAAGCAGGGCAATAACTTCACAACAGGATATAACTTACAGCAAGATGCAGTTAAAATATAGGGGTTGGGCAGCTATATGGCAGATGGGGTTCTGTGTAGGAAAATATAAAGTAATGCACGTGGGAGCTTGAATTATGCATGCAAGTTACATGCTAGGGGAGGGAAATTGAGGATGGAAAATAATCTAGGGGTCCCAGTAGATCCATAGCATGCAATGCCAAGCTGCAGCCAGAAAGGCCAGCATGCATAATGCATGCTAATCATTAAAGTGGTTGTAAACTTGCAAAAAATTATATAACCTGCTTCGCATACGATCAGCTCATTATAAAATACTTACCTTAGATTAAAGCTGTTGCAGCGGTCACCGCACACCGATGTGACCGGCGACAAGTCTCCCGGAGTTATTTCTGGGTTTGCGGGCTCCAGAGCCATGATGACGTCCCTCCCACGCATGCACGCGGGAGCCGCCAGTCACGGCACAGCTACTGAAGAAAAGGCACAAGTGAACTCCGGCCAAGTTCTGTCCATTTGCTGTCTGCGTCCTCATCAGACAGACTACCATTAGTCTAATGTCTATGACAACAGGAAAAGGAATAAGGCGAGTGGTTGTCCAGGACAGGAGGGAAGGCAAAGTTGGTAATAACTCGAGGTTCTGACTCTTCCCCTTTTTACTGAAAAGACTGTTTTATGCAGTCTGGAGGTATTTCTTGTTACATATTGTCCAAAAATGGAAAGGAGAAGAAATCTCTTGAGGTGACAGTCTCTATCTCCTGTAGCGTGGCCGCAGTCTCTGGCCATCTCCGCTAGCGTGGCCGCAGTCTCTGGCCATCTCCGCTAGCGTGGCCGCAGTCTCTTACCATCTCCCGCTAGCGTGACCGCCTTCTCTGGCCATCTCCCGCTAGCGTGACCGCCTTCTCTGGCCATCTCCCGCTAGCGTGACCGCCTTCTCTGGCCATCTCCCGCTAGCGTGGCCGCCGTCTCTGGCCATCTCCCGCTAGCGTGGCCGCCGTCTCTGGCCATCTCCCGCTAGCGTGGCCGCCGTCTCTGGCCATCTCCCGCTAGCGTGGCCGCCGTCTCTGGCCATCTCCCGCTAGCGTGGCCGCCGTCTCTGGCCATCTCCCGCTAGCGTGGCCGCCGTCTCTGGCCATCTCCCGCTAGCGTGGCCGCCGTCTCTGGCCATCTCCCGCTAGCGTGGCCGCCGCCTCTGGCCATCTCCCGCTAGCGTGGCCGCCGCCTCTGGCCATCTCCCGCTAGCGTGGCCGCCGCCTCTGGCCATCTCCCGCTAGCGTGGCCGCCGCCTCTGGCCATCTCCCGCTAGCGTGGCCGCCGCCTCTGGCCATCTCCCGCTAGCGTGGCCGCCGCCTCTGACCGCTTTATATACCATTACATTCACTGAATATTTTATGTGGCCCTCTGGTGATGTCAGGGGACACATTTGAGGCTCTTTATCTAGTACCACTATTCCACGTGTTCAAGCTACTTTGCCATTCCATTTTTCTCCTGTGCCCCATGGGACTGTGGCAGGAATTCTTCTTGCTCTAGTGAAGGAGGCTGCTCTGCAAGTGCCCCCCAACCACATGCACAGCAGGTGGTGAGAAGATGCACCTTCTTACCGCCTGTCATATGCTCTCTAAAGAGCAATTTGTATTGCTCTTCAGAGACCAAAAGCAAATGTAAACCAGCCCTTTAAAAATAAAAGTAAAATGGAGTATGTGAGGATACGTGTGAACGGTGCTGTGATCACTCGCTTTACAGACTTACTGAAGCATTCATTAAACCTTCTAATGAAACAAAAACACATCAACTACCCCTATTATCTTTTCTTTAGGGCATTTATGTGAGAATGGCCCGGGTGACGTAATTGGTGTGTTTCATCACACGGTGGTTTATGAATCGCTAGGCGCAGCTGCCCCCCCTTAAGCTATAATGAAGCTCCGACTATAACTGCTCACGCGGATCTATAGACTAGAGGATGACGGATCAGCGTGGAATCTGCCCGGTGACAGCAGCTCACATTTATGTGGAATTATCACCGAAGGGCAGGGTGAGAAGTTACCGGATAATGCGTCTGCGCTCAGGAGGCGGCTTCATGCTCTGTGATGGAGAATAATGTGATTGCATTGCGCTCTCGCTGCCGGATCGTTTTCCTAAGCGTTTGCGTTCATGTACTAGCACATCGTCAGTGTATCTGAGCGTCTCTCATGGATATGTATATAGTGTGAGTGGACGCTGACACCCATTAATGGTTTGTGGTGCCAAAAGCATTGCATTGGCTTGCCAGTCAGGCAATCGCTGTGATTGGTGATCATGTGATCAGGGAGCCTGCTCCACTGGCTCTTGATTGTAAACCATGGGTGCCCAACCTGTGGCCCTCCAGCTGTTGCTAAACGACAAGTCCCATGAGGCATTGCAAGCTTCTGACAGTTACAAGCATGACTGCCAAAGGCATGATGGGATTTGTAGTTCCACAACAACTGGAGGGCCACAGGTTCAGCACCCATGTCGTATATATGGTGACAGCTCCCGGCACAAGCAAGGGACCCTAGCTATACACTATTACCAAAAGTATTGGGACACATGAACTGTAATGGCGTCTTAGTCCACAGGGTTCAATATTGAGTTGGCCCACCCGTTGACGCCCCCAAACTGTCTTTATGGACCTTGCTTTGTGCGCAGTCATGTTGGAACAGGAAGGAGCCATCTCCAAACTGTTCCCACAAAGTTGGGAGCATGAAGTTGTCCAAAATGTCGCTGACGCTTTAAGAGTTTTCTTCACTGGAACTAAGGGGCCGATCCCAACCCCTGGGAAAACAACCCCACACCATAATCCCCTCTCCGCTGAATGATTTGGACCAGTGCACAAAGAAAGGTCCATAAAGACATGGATGAGCGGGTTTAGGGTGGAGGAACTTGACTAGCCTGCACAGAGTCCTGACATCACCCTGATAGAACACCTTTGGGATTAATTAGAGTGGACACTGTGATCCGGGCCTTCTCATCCAACATCAGTGTCTGACCTCGCCAATGCGCTTCTGGAAGAATGGTCAAACATTCCCATAGACACACTCCTAAACCTTGTGGACGGCCTTCCCAGAAGAGTTGAAGCTGTTATAGCTGCAAAGGGTGGGCCAACCCAATATTGAACCCTACAGACTAAGACTGGGATGCCATTAAAGTTCCTGTGCGTGTAAATGCGGGTGTCCCAATACTTTTGGTAATATAGTGTATGTGTCAGCTCGGTGTTATAACCACACCGCTGTGCTGCCTCATATATGCCTGTGTTCAATCCATGTTAAAGAACAATCCCTCACCCCCACTCAATACTCTTGCCTCTCTGTCCCTCTGTTTAGAGCCAAGGAGTCCAAACCCAGTTTAAGGAAGCACCATATTGGAGCTTACATAGGGTTAAAGCCCAGCGCTGGTTCAAATTAAAATGGTTATCCTGCAATACACACTTTCAATCTGGAACTGTCCCTTGTAGTACTTCATTTTTTCCACAGGATCTTTTTTTTTTTTTTTCTTTTTTTTGCAGAGTTCCAAAAATTCTGCCACTTTGTAAAAAGTGAAGGCCCTCTTATTTAGGTTTATATCTGGCAGGTTCATTAGTGTGCAGAGAATTACACTCAAGGCAATGAGAGAGGTGAAAGGTACACAAGAGCAGTTATGCCCAACACCCCCTCTCTGCTTGCCCATTCAGAGAAGCCTTTGTATTTTGTGAACGTGGTTATATAATACAATGGCTTCTGTGAATGGACAGGAGGAGGGGGTATGCATAGCAGCTGCTCCGGCTCTCCTGTTCAAGATGCACAGCTCAGAAGGATCAGTGTCGCTGTCTGAGAACTACAGTGATGGCTAAATTCAATGAGTACTATAAAGCCGTCCAATTTAAATAATGGAGATGAGCCCAGGAAGTGCCATGCACCTCGCTGGACTTGACTCATAGTTTGCCTTCAATTTTTATGCAGGAGCTGAATTCCTGGAATTCAGCTTTAAAGTGGCGTGATACCCAGAGGAAGACTAAGGACATATTTTGACTACCTGGGGTCAATGGGTTTGCAAGCTGACATGGTGTCATGTGGTGCTTTCATTCAGCGTATTGATGCAGAGAGTGGCGCCGAAGTCCTCACAAATGCTCCACTTTCTGCATCAGAGGACCACCCTCTGCCAGGAGAAGACTAAAGGGCACCCTCCACACAGCATGTGAATAGATCACTTAGTTTGATCTTTCATAATGGAAAAGGGCTTAGAGTAGCGGGGAGCACAGTGGAAATATCGGGCATGAGGGGTGTTCTTTCAAGAGAACCTGTCACTTTTCCGAGAATGGACAAAATGGTAGTGACTCTTTAACCGAATAATGGTTATAGTGGAGTCGCCAAGTTCTGGGAGGGCATCTATTGACATCCTCCCAGAACTGTGCCCCCCTGGGGCGTGCATCCGGCAGACACAGCTGATCACAATTCGGGGTAAAGTGCCAATCACATCAGCCCTTCACCTCGTGATCAGCTGTGTCCAATCAAGTAAACACTCTTGCTGGTTATCGGCATTGCTTTCCTCACGCTTTCACAGCGTGAGGAGAGCTGACAACTGGCAAGCCTCATTAGCGCCCACCGGTGCCGCCTCATTAGCGCCCACCGGTGCTGCCTCATTAGCGCCCACCGGTGCTGCCTCATTAGCGCCCACCAGTGCTGCCTCATTAGCGCCCACCAGTGCTGCCTCATTAGCGCCCACCAGTGCTGCCTCATTAGCGCCCACCAGTGCCGCCTCATTAGCGCCCACCAGTGCCGCCTCATTAGCGCCCACCAGTGCCGCCTCATTAGCGCCCACCAGTGCCGCCTCATTAGCGCCCACCAGTGCCGCCTCATTAGCGCCCACCAGTGCCGCCTCTTCACACATCAGTTCCGGAGAAAAACGATCTGTTTGCAAAATGTTATAACAAACTAAGAAAAAAGTTTTCAAAATTGTAGGTCTTTTATTGATACCCAGGGGTCTAATATTAAACCCAGTGGTGATTAAATGCCAACAAAAGGAAGCTCTATTTGTATAAACAAAAATGATACAAATGTCATACGGGTACAGTGTTTCATGACCGCATAATCGCCATTTAAAGTGTGACAGCGCTGAAAGCTGAAATTTTTCCTGGGCAGGAAGGGGGTGAAAGTGCCCGGTAGGCAAGTGGTTAAAGCCCGAATCCAGCGAAAAGTTTTTTTGTGTTAGAAGGTTTAGAACCCGTGTGACCTTCTCCCCGACATCCATCACCAGGACAGGAAGTGAGTGGAGATTTCCTAGAGATGAAATAATCCTGAAGTAGGTTTTAAAACCTTCCAAAATCTACTATTTTCAAACTTTTATTTCTGCCGTGGATTTAACGGTTTGCTTGAAGTTCCAGTCTGAAGTATAACTAACTACACATTGACTATAAATTATGCATCTCTACTTATCTCTGCAACCTTTGATAAATGCCAGTGTGATGGGATACCTTTACTAAAGGTCAGTGATATTTCAAGTAATGTGCACTGAAATCTCCCAGAGCGGTTTGTATCCTGCTCCACCGTCAACCAGCTGCTCCCACCCCCCCACTAGAGGGCACTGTTAGGAGACCCGCTCACTCCCAGGGGCAGCATTCTTTCCAGTAGACACAGAACCCACGGGCCGTAGTCAGTGCTGCTCTATCTTTTGAACTTCTCTTGGTAGGATTTGAAATCTGTGGGTATTTAAGTGGCACGTGTTGGCATAACCATGGCAACAAAAGGGTAAAAGCTACTGGTAGGCAGCTGCCAATAAGTTTTAGCTATATAGCATTCCAATGTGCACCTCCTTTGTGTTGGTGATTATCTTCAGGGCGAGACCCTGATCATCTACCACCCACCCCCATCCCCACTGAGGCCCCCCACCGGCCCCTGTGGTGTTCTCATAGAAAAGAGTTGTGGCCAATTCAGATTTTTAGTAGCAGACAGATATTCGTTAAAGATGGAGCTCATTCAGAAAATATTGGCATTTTTTGTTGCCTCACAATCCTGGAATTAACATGGATTGTTTGAGGATTTGCATCATTTAAGATTTTACAGAACTTGCCCACAGCTTTGAAGATGATTTATTTTATTTTTTATTGTAAAGGAGACAACAAATAGGACAAAATAACAGAAAAAGTAAATGTGCATAACTATTCACCCCCCTAAAGTTAATACTTTGTAGAGCCACCTTTTTGCGGCTATCAAAGCTCCAAGTCTCTTTGGATAAGTCTCTATGATCTTGCCACATCTTACCACTGGGATTTTTGCCCATTCCTCCTTGCAAAACTGCTCCTTCCACTTGGATGGTTTGCGCTTGTGAACAGCAATCTTTAAATCTGACCTCAGATTTTCTATTGGATTGAGTTCTGAGCTTTGACTAGGCCATTCCAACACATTTACATGTTTCCCCTCAAGTGTTGCTTTAGCAGTGTGTTTGGGGTCATTGTCCTGCTGGAAGGTGAACCTCCTTCCTAGCCTCAAATCACACACAGAGTGGTGCAGGTTTTGCTCAAGACTATACCTGTATTTATCTTCATCTTTCCCTCAACTCTGACCAGTTTCCCAGTCCCGACTGCTGAATAACATCCCCACAGCATGATGCTGCCACCACCAT
This sequence comes from Lithobates pipiens, assembly GCF_037356315.1. Taxonomy (NCBI): domain Eukaryota; kingdom Metazoa; phylum Chordata; class Amphibia; order Anura; family Ranidae; genus Lithobates; species Lithobates pipiens. Next base: position 266,376,417 of record NW_027507790.1, on the reverse strand, counting down.
GTTTCACGGTGAGGATGGTGTTCTTTCGGTGATGTGATGTGTTGGGTTTGCTCCAAACATACCGTTTTCTTTGATGGCCAAAAAGTTCAATTTTAGCCTCATCAGATCAGAGCACCTTCCTCCATACATTTTGGGAGTCTCCCACATGCCTTTTCACAAATTCAAAATATGCCATTTTGTTTTTTACTGAAAGTAATGGCTTTCTTCTGGCCACTCTGCCATAAAGCCCAACTCTATGGAGCGTACGGCTTATTGTCATCCTATGTACAGATACTCCAGTCTCTGCTGTGGATCTCTGCAGCTCCTCCAGGGTTACCTTAGGTCTCTGTGCTGCCTCTCTGATTATTGCCCTCCTTGCCCGGTCTGTGAGTTTTGGTGGGCGGCCGTCTCTTGGCAGGTTTGCTGTAGTGCCATGTTCTTTCCATTTGGGTATGATGGATTTGATGGTGGTCCTAGGGATCATCAAAGATTTAGATTTTTTTTTTTTTATAACCTAACCCTGACTTGTACTTCTCAACAACATTGTCCCTTACTTGTTTGGAGAGTTCCTTGGTCTTCATGGCAGTGTTTGGTTAGTGGTGCCTCTTGCTTAGGTGTTGCAGCCTCTGGGGCCTTTCAAAAAGGTGTGTATATGTAATGACAGATCATGTGACACTTAGATTGCACGCAGGTGGACATCATTTCACTAATTATGTGACGTCTGAAGGTAATTGGTCGCACCAGAGCTTTTTATAGGCCTCATAACAAAGGGGGTGAATACATGCGCACATGCCAATTATTTTTTTATTTCTGAAAAATAGTTTTTTGTATATATTTTTCTAATTTTACTTCACCAACTTAGACTATTGTGTTCTGATCCATCACATATAAAAAACATTGAACTAAAGGCTGTAATGTAACAAAATAGGTAAAAAGCCAAGGGGGTGAATACTTTTGCAAGGCACTGTATTAAGTATCTCACAAAAGTAAGTACACCCTTCACATTTATGTAAATATTTTATTATATCTTTTCATGTGACAACACTGAAGAAATGACACTTTGCTACAATGTAAAGTAGTGAGTGTACAGCTTGTATAACAGTGTAAATTTGCTGTCCCCTCAAAATAACTCAACACACAGCTATTAATGTCCCCTAAGTGAAAATGTCCAAATTTGGCCCAATTAGGCATTTTCCCTCCCTGGTGTCATGTGACTCATTAGTGTTACAAGGTCTCAGTGTGAATGGGGAGCAGGTGTGTTAAATTTGGTGTGCTCGCTCATACTGGTTACTGGACGTTTAACATGGCATCTCATGGAAAATAACTTTCTGAGGATCAGTAAAAAATAATTGTTGCTCTACATAAAGATGGCCTAGGCCAGTGATGGCGAACCTTGGCACCCCAGATGTTTTGGAACTACATTTCCCATGATGCTCTAGCACTCTGCAGTGTAGTGGAGCATCATGGGAAATGTAGTTCCAAAACATCTGGGGTGCCAAGGTTCGCCATCACTGGCCTAGGCTATAAGAAGACCAAAAGAAGGCCAAAACCATACAGAGGTTTAACAGGACAGGTCTTGCCATGGTCGACCAAAGAAGTTGAGGTCACGTGCTCAGCGTCTTATCCAGAGGTTGTCTTTGAAAAATAGATGTATGAGTGCTGCCAGCATTGCTGCAGAGATGGAAGGGGTGAGGCATCAGCCTGTCAGTGCTCAGACCATACGCTGCACACTGCATCAAATTGGTCTGCATGGCTGTTGTCCCAGAAGGAAGCCTCTTCCAAAGATGATGCACAAGAAAGCCTACAAATCGTTTGCTGAAGACAAGCAGACTAAGGACATGGATTACTGGAGTACAAAGACAAGTGTGTCTTGCCTACAGTCAAGCATGGAGGTGGGAGTGTCATGGTCTGGGGCTGCATGAGTGCTGCCGGCACTGGGGAGATACAGATCATTGAGGGAACCATGAATGCCAACATGTACTGTGACATACTGAAGCAGAGCATGATCCCCTCCCTTCAGAGACTGGGCCGTAGGGCAGTATTCCAACATAACGACCCCAAAGACACCTCCAAGATGACCACTGCCTTGCTAAAGAAGCTGAGGGTAAAGGTGATGGACTGGCCAAGAATGTCTCCGGTCCTAAACCCTATTGAACATCTGTGGGACATCCTCAAATGGAAGGTGGAGGAGCACAAAATCTCTAACATCCACCAGCTCCGTGATGTCATCATGGAGGAGGGGAAGAGGACTCCGGTGGCAACCTGTGAAGCTCTGGTGACCTCCATGCCCAAGAGGGTTAAGGCAGTGCTGGAAAAAAATGGTGGCCACACAAAATATTGACACTTTGAGCCCAATTTGGACATTTTCACTTTAGGGTTGTGCTCGCTTTTGTTGCCAGCGGTTTAGACATTAATGGCTGTGTGCTGAGTTATTTTGAGGGGACAGCAAATTTACACTGTTATACAAGCTGTACACTCACTACTTTACATTGTAGCAAAGTGTCATTTCTTCAGTGTTGTCACATGAAAAGATATAATAAAATATTTACATAAATGTGAAGGGTGTACTTACTTTTGTGAGATACTTAATACAGTGCCTTGCAAAAGTATTCACCCCCTTGGCTTTTTACCTATTTTGTTACATTACAGCCTTTAGTTCAGTGTGGTATGTGTGTGTGTATGTGTATATGTGTGTATGTATGTGTATGTGTGTGTATATATATATATATCTCCTGGTAAGTCTTTGTTTTTATAGTTGCATTAAAGCCAAGCCAAACTTTTTTGTTTCTTAAATGTAGTGAATACACTCTCTCTCCAAGTGCATCAAAAGAAAATGATCCCTTAAAGATTTTCTTTGGAAAGCAGCTACAGCCTGAGTAGATAATCCTGTCCCCTGCCAGCATGCTGTGTAGAAGGACCCTTGCTCTCTCTGCTAAAGTGGTAGTGTCTGCAGAAGTTGGACACACTCCCCGACCTACAGCGCAGTGATCCAAAAGATTGAGCGTTCATATCTGGCTCAGCGGGGGGGGGGGGGGGTACACACCTCTGCAGATAGACTAATGCTTCTCCACAGAGAGCAAAGTTTCTTCTGGCAGGGGACAGACTTTTCTACCTTTTTTTTTTTTTTTTTTTTTTTCATTTCAACTGGGCTTTAATTCTCCCTATTGTTTTTCTTTCCTAGAACTCCTTTGGCCATACAGACTAGAGAGGCTGCTGTTACAACCACACCTTCTCTAGGCGCTGTCCCGAAATGCAACGGTTCTTTGTGCAGGTGAGTAAAATGAGAAGCTGACGTGTTTTTTTTTTTGTTTATTTATATTTAATATATGGATTTTTATATGTTGATGTGTTGTCTTATTCTGTACTTTAAAATCTTCAATTGTCAGAAATGACATCTATGACCATCATGGGGAACCCCTGTGTCCCTCAATTTACCTCGTGACAGTGGGTTTTTAGAGTTTTTAGCATTTGTTATGGGCCAGATGATGTTTATACAATGAGCATTTCAAGGTTTCTAAACTGCTGAAAAGAAGTGACTTACAATAAAAACTCACTGTGAAAACGTACCTTTCCCGCATCTCCAGAATGAGGATCCATTGGATAGAAATCCTCCCTTGTGGTCTGCAGGAGAAACTTTCACTTTGGGATTTCCTGGGTCACCCAGAGCTCCCATAGGCTCCTCTCGCTCACCTCCATGTCCTTACAGGGTACAGCAGTGACGTGGGGGGCAGCAGAAGGAACCAGAGGGGACTGCAGGGGACCTTAGAAGGCCAACATTCCTCAAGGTTTCTAGCATACGTTCACCATGTTACCAGTGCAGCAGCCTTTGTGTATGGGAGAAATTGCAGCTGTCAATTTTTTAAATCGATGGCTCTGTGTGTGAATGAACTACGAGCCTAGATTGCACGATTAATCTAGGCACTATACGTCCTCCCTTGCAGTAGGGCTGCACCCACACTTCAAGGGTTAACTGTTCATTGCAGTCTAGGGCAGTGGTCTCAACTGTTACCTGTGGGATGTATGCGGCCCTTTACTTATCTTTACATGGCCCTTTGGGGTACTTATTCCTCCCACTGATACCAATGAGGCACCAGTCTTTCCACGAACACCAACAGTTGAGCACAATTCCCACTGGTGCCAACAATAGGGGCCCAAATCCTCCCGTTGGCACAGACAATGGGGGGGCCTTCCTCCCGCCGACGTGGTCAGAGGGCATTCCTCCTCCAGACGCGGTCGGGGGGCATTCCTCCCACTGGCGCGATTGATTGGGGGGCGGCATTCCTCTTGCCGACACCATCGATGGGGGGGGGGGGCATTCCTCTTGCCGACGCTGTCGAGGGGGGGGGGCATTCCTCTTGCCGACGCCGTCGATGGGGGGGGGGGGGGGCGGCGGCATTCCTCTTGCCGACGTCTTCGATTGGGGGGGGGGGCGGCGGCATTCCTTTTGCCGACGTCTTCGATTGGGGGGGCGGCATTCCTTTTGCCGACGTCTTCGATTGGGGGGGCGGCATTCCTTTTGCCGACACCGTCGATATGGGGGGGGGGGGCATTCCTGCCGCTGACAACGTAGATTGGGGGGCCTTCCTCCCGCCGACACGGTCGATATGGGGGGGAAGCATTCCTCCCGCTGACGCAGTCGATGGGGGGGCATTCCTCTTGCTGACCATGGGTGGGGGGGTGCCCATTCCTCCAACTGACGCAGACGATGGGCGTGGTGGGGTCCTATTCCTCCTATTAACAATGGGGGGGGATCCTAGTCCTCCCGTTTTCACCGGCTTTGGGAGGGGCCCAATTCCTCCTCGCACTGACCACTTGTGCAATGTCATTGCTTACTCCCATTAATGATGTGCCATTTTCTTTGGGCTCCTTCTGCATCCGTCTTGATTATGTCGGATGAGCTTAGACCGCTGAGCCATAGAAAGGAAAAGACTGCATGGACCGATCTAGCAGTGCATAGGAATTTGCTGTACCTGGTCCTCCTAGACATAAATGAGCACCTAACCCTTTTGTTTTCCCATAATTCAGCTTTCATCACACCCTTCACTGGAAAACCTGAACTCCTTTATTTGAGGGGTGTCCGTCTCTTTTTGTCTATACTGTGTATCAGTCCTGCCCAACATTGGCAGAGAGATCCATACAGCTTCCTTTAAGCTTAAGAATAAGATTGTTAAATGGTGGGTTGCCCTCCAATGGGAGATGGAGCTTGGTTACAAGTCGGGGCAGAAGACGAGGCTCATGGGGACAGCCTGGGTTTAGAGGTAGAGGGTTCTCCAAGTATATCCTAAAAATAATTTCCAGACACCTTTTTAGGAGCCGCTGTTCCATCTTTATTGTTCATCTATTCCTAATACAGGTGTCAGGTTCACTTTAAGGACATGTTGTTGTCTAGGCTCTGCCGGTCCCTGTCTCGGGCTCCTGATACATTCAAGGGTCCTTACTGCAGAATGAAAATCAGAATTACATCTGCTTGTCCCGACTCTTTCTAGCCACTATTAAAAATTACCATTTCGGTGCTGTTGGTGAGCGTTGAATCGAGTCTCCTGGGGCCTTCTAAAATAAGCTTCTCCTCCCCAGCTGGAATAGCAGAACATTCTCGGCGGGACGGAGGCAGCTGCTGCTGGAGAGTCATGACATGGCAGCAGTCAAGCAGAAATGCACTAGCTGCCTGTGAATTAGCTGCAGATAATTCCACATTTCACATGCTGTCAGGTTAGGGCCGAGTGTTTACCGTACACTCCTATTATCCAGCAAAAAGCTGTACGGAGCTTCATGCTGCCAGCTCCCCGCTGTAACCCTTTACTGGCTCCGCAGTGCCGTTTACCGATGTTCTGATATTTGTCCTTGTTCACGCTGATAACCTCATTATGCATTTACTATGTGTTTAGTGAGGTTCCTGACCCCAGGTCAGAGCCTGTGTCACAGACTGCACCTGTAGTCAGGAAATGCATGCTGCTAGGAAGAGTAGGAAGGCAAATACTGTCTTTAGGCAAAAAGTTTTAAAGTGAACATGCTATGGCTATGGACATTCAAGTATTTACTCAGCATTAAAACAAACCCCCCCCCCCCCAGTGACTGCCGTATCGGCATCCACTGTGAAGTAATTCATCCTCAAAATTCACAGCAGAAACAGTAAAGACATAAATGAGCAGCTCAGCTCCCTACTGTGCACGTGTGTTCAAATTAGAAGGCTGAAAGATGCCACAGTAGTGATGCCTTTCACTTCTCGGGAAGGGAGCTGAGCTGCTGTAAGGGGGGTGTATGTAGGAGGAACTGAACTGCTGAGTAGCTGCTGGGAGTGGGAGTAGGGGGAGCTGCTGGTAGGAAGGAGGAGGAGAAGGGCGGGTTAGGGGAATCTGAGCTGCTGAGTCACTGTTGGAAGAGGTAGCTGAGCTCCTGAGACACTGCTAGAGGGGATAGAGGGGGGGGGGGCCCCGAGTTGCTGTGAAGGTGGGGCGGGGGGGCAAGTTGCTGTGAAGGTGGGGCTGAGAAAGTGGGGCAGAGGGGGAGCAGGGTTGCTGTGAAGTTGGGGCAGGGAGGGGCCGAGTTGCTGAGAAGGTGGGGCAGAGGGGGGGGAGCCGAGTTGCTAGGAAGGTGGGGCAGAGGGGGGGGAGCCGAGTTGCTAGGAAGGTGGGGCAGAGGGGGGAGCGGAGTTGCTGGGAATGGGAAGGGGGTTGCTGGGAAGGTGGGGAAGAGGCAGGGAGCCGAGTTGCTGGGAATGTGGGGCAGAAGGGGGGGGCGGGTTGCTGGGAAGGTGGGGCAGATGGTGGGAACCGGGTTGCTGGGAAGGTGGGGCAGAGGGGGGGAGCCGGGTTGCTGGGAAGGTGGGGCAGAGGGGGGGAGCCGGGTTGCTGGGAAGGTGGGGCAGAGGGGGGGAGCCGGGTTGCTGGGAAGGTGGGGCAGAGGGGGGGAGCCGGGTTGCTGGGAAGGTGGGGCAGAGGGGGGGAGCCGGGTTGCTGGGAAGGTGGGGCAGAGGGGGGGAGCCGGGTTGCTGGGAAGGTGGGGCAGAGGGGGGGAGCCGGGTTGCTGGGAAGGTGGGGCTGAGGGGGGGAGCCGGGTTGCTGGGAAGGTGGGGCTGAGGGGGGGAGCCGGGTTGCTGGGAAGGTGGGGCTGAGGGGGGGAGCCGGGTTGCTGGGAAGGTGGGGCTGAGGGGGGAGCCGGGTTGCTGGGAAGGTGGGGCTGAGGGGGGGAGCCGGGTTGCTGGGAAGGTGGGGCTGAGGGGGGGAGCCGGGTTGCTGGGAAGGTGGGGCTGAGGGGGGGGAGCCGGGTTGCTGTGAAGGTGGGGCTGAGGGGGGGAGCCGGGTTGCTGGGAAGGTGGGGCTGAGGGGGGGAGCCGGGTTACTGGGAAGGTGGGGCAGAGGGGGGGAGCCGGGTTGCTGGGACGGTGGCGCAGAAGGGGGAGCCGGGTTGCTGGGAAGGTGGCGCAGAGGGGGGGAGCTGGGAAGGTGGGGCGGGGGAAGCCGGGTTGCTGGGAAGGTGGGGCGGGGGGAGCCGGGTTGCTGGGAAGGTGGGGCAGAGGGGGGGAGCCGGGTTACTGGGAAGGTGGGGCAGAGGGGGGGAGCCGGGTTGCTGGGACGGTGGCGCAGAAGGGGGAGCCGGGTTGCTGGGAAGGTGGGGCAGAGGGGGGGAGCTGGGAAGGTGGGGCGGGGGAAGCCGGGTTGCTGGGAAGGTGGGGCGGGGGGAGCCGGGTTGCTGGGAAGGTGGGGCAGATGGGGGGGAACCGGGTTGCTGGGAAGGTGGGGCATAGGGTGGGAGCCAGGTTGCTGGGAAGGTGGGGCAGAGGGGGGGAGCTGGGAAGGTGGGGCGGGGGAGCCGGGTTGCTGGGAAGGTGGGGCGGGGGGGGCGGGTTGCTGGGAAGATGGGGCAGAGGGGGGGAGCTGGGAAGGTGGGGCGGGGGAGCCGGGTTGCTGGGAAGGTGGGGCGGGGGGAGCCGGGTTGCTGGGAAGGTGGGGCAGAGGGGGGGAGCCGGGTTGCTGGGAAGGTGGGGCAGAGGGGGGAGCCGGGTTGCTGGGAAGGTGGGGCAGAGGGGGGGAGCCGGGTTGCTGGGAAGGTGGGGCAGAGGGGGGGAGCCAGGTTGCTGGGAAGGTGGGGCTGAGGGGGGGAGCCGGGTTGCTGGGAAGGTGGGGCTGAGGGGGGGAGCCGGGTTGCTGGGAAGGTGGGGCTGAGGGGGGAGCCGGGTTGCTGGGAAGGTGGGGCTGAGGGGGGGAGCCGGGTTGCTGGGAAGGTGGGGCTGAGGGGGGGAGCCGGGTTGCTGGGAAGATGGGGCAGAGGGGGGGAGCTGGGAAGGTGGGGCGGGGGAGCCGGGTTGCTGGGAAGGTGGGGCAGAGGGGGGGAGCCGGGTTGCTGGGAAGGTGGGGCAGAGGGGGGGAGCCGGGTTGCTGGGAAGGTGGGGCAGAGGGGGGGAGCCGGGTTGCTGGGAAGGTGGGGCAGAGGGGGGGAGCCGGGTTGCTGGGAAGGTGGGGCAGAGGGGGGGAGCCGGGTTGCTGGGAAGGTGGGGCTGAGGGGGGGAGCCGGGTTGCTGGGAAGGTGGGGCTGAGGGGGGGAGCCGGGTTGCTGGGAAGGTGGGGCTGAGGGGGGAGCCGGGTTGCTGGGAAGGTGGGGCTGAGGGGGGGAGCCGGGTTGCTGGGAAGGTGGGGCTGAGGGGGGGAGCCGGGTTGCTGGGAAGGTGGGGCTGAGGGGGGGAGCCGGGTTGCTGGGAAGGTGGGGCTGAGGGGGGGAGCCGGGTTGCTGGGAAGGTGGGGCTGAGGGGGGGAGCCGGGTTGCTGGGAAGGTGGGGCTGAGGGGGGGAGCCGGGTTACTGGGAAGGTGGGGCAGAGGGGGGAGCCGGGTTGCTGGGACGGTGGCGCAGAAGGGGGAGCCGGGTTGCTGGGAAGGTGGCGCAGAGGGGGGGAGCTGGGAAGGTGGGGCGGGGGAAGCCGGGTTGCTGGGAAGGTGGGGCGGGGGGAGCCGGGTTGCTGGGAAGGTGGGGCAGAGGGGGGGAGCTGGGAAGGTGGGGCGGGGGAAGCCGGGTTGCTGGGAAGGTGGGGCGGGGGGAGCCGGGTTGCTGGGAAGGTGGGGCAGAGGGGGGGAGCCGGGTTACTGGGAAGGTGGGGCAGAGGGGGGGAGCCGGGTTGCTGGGACGGTGGCGCAGAAGGGGGAGCCGGGTTGCTGGGAAGGTGGCGCAGAGGGGGGGAGCTGGGAAGGTGGGGCGGGGGAAGCCGGGTTGCTGGGAAGGTGGGGCGGGGGAAGCCGGGTTGCTGGGAAGGTGGGGCGGGGGGAGCCGGGTTGCTGGGAAGGTGGGGCAGATGGGGGGAACCGGGTTGCTGGGAAGGTGGGGCAGAGGGTGGGAGCCAGGTTGCTGGGAAGGTGGGGCAGAGGGGGGGAGCTGGGAAGGTGGGGCAGAGGGGGGGAGCTGGGAAGGTGGGGCGGGGGAGCCGGGTTGCTGGGAAGGTGGGGCGGGGGGGGCGGGTTGCTGGGAAGATGGGGCAGAGGGGGGGAGCTGGGAAGGTGGGGCGGGGGAGCCGGGTTGCTGGGAAGGTGGGGCGGGGGGAGCCGGGTTGCTGGAAGGTGGGGCAGAGGGGGGGAGCCGGGTTGTTGGGAAGGTGGGGCTGAGGGGGGGAGCCGGGTTGCTGGGAAGGTGGGGCTGAGGGGGGGAGCCGGGTTGCTGGGAAGGTGGGGCTGAGGGGGGAAGCCGGGTTGCTGGGAAGGTGGGGCTGAGGGGGGGAGCCGGGTTGCTGGGAAGGTGGGGCTGAGGGGGGGAGCCGGGTTGCTGGGAAGGTGGGGCTGAGGGGGGGAGCCGGGTTGCTGGGAAGGTGGGGCTGAGGGGGGGAGCCGGGTTGCTGGGAAGGTGGGGCTGAGGGGGGGAGCCGGGTTGCTGGGAAGGTGGGGCGGGGGGCAGCCGGGTTGCTGGGAAGGTGGGGCAGAGGGGGGAGCGCAGTTGCTGGGAATGGGAAGGCAGGGCAGAAGGGGGTTGCTGGGAAGGTGGGGCAGAGGGGGAGAGCCGGGTTACTGGGAAGGTGGGGCAGAGGGGGGGAGCCGGGTTGCTGGGACGGTGGCGCAGAGGGGGGAGCCGGGTTGCTGGGAAGGTGGCGCAGAGGGGGGGAGCTGGGAAGGTGGGGCGGGGGAAGCCGGGTTGCTGGGAAGGTGGGGCGGGGGGAGCCGGGTTGCTGGGAAGGTGGGGCAGATGGGGGGGAACCGGGTTGCTGGGAAGGTGGGGCAGAGGGTGGGAGCCAGGTTGCTGGGAAGGTGGGGCAGAGGGGGGGAGCTGGGAAGGTGGGGCGGGGGAGGGGAGCCGAGTTGCTGGGAAGGTGAGGCAGAGGGGGGGAGCTGGGAAGGTGGGGCGGGGGAGCCGGGTTGCTGGGAAGGTTGGGTGGGGGAGGGGAGCCGAGTTGCTGGGAAGGTAAGGCAGAGGGGGAAAAGTTGAGGAGGCACTGCTGGTAAAGCTGATCTTGCTCAGAGAAGAACTAAAGCCAAATAAAATGAAAACTTTGTGCTCATCATAGAAGTGTTTGTAGATTCAATTTAAAACCTGACTACAGTTCTAAACTTTCCCCCTTTTTTAAATAAAAACAACTGTTGTGTCTCCTCTGGGGATATTTCTCCTCTCGCTCTCTCGGTTGCCACCAGAACAGAAAATTGTCTAAATCCTTCTCGTTGGCTTTACAGACCGCAGTAAAGTAACCCTAAAGGATTGGTCTGACATTGCTCCACTCTATGCAAAGAAAAAATTTCTCTCTGGAGTTCTAATTTAAATATATATGAAACAATATGTTCGTCTTTCCTCTGTAAATATCATTAATTTTAAAATGTAAATGAAAATGCCCATTTCGGTTGGATTTAACGTTTCCGGTGCTAAAGTCAGCCACAGTTAGTGTGGGAGAGGAGCACAGATGAAGATTAGATGACCATTATATCTGCAGAAATTACCAGGAAATCTTTGCCATTATTCAAAACAAACATTAGCCGGGGGCAGGTGATTAGAGAATACATCCAGCTCTCTGCTGTATGAAGCCTGTGATCGAGGAAACCGAACGAACCGTGCAATCAGTGGCCTTATGGCCGTCTGTAAACGACAAGTTTCCATCACTGATAAAGGAAATCTGTAATTACCAGAACTGCCATTGGTGGCTTGTTTTTAAAGGTTGATGGCTTTAGGGCTCTCATATTTGTCCTGACGTCACTACATGGGGGGGGGGTTGTTCATTAACCACTTGCCCTCTCGAAGATTTACCCCCCCATTTTAATGGCCAGGCCATTTTTTGCTTTTTGGTACTGCTTTCGTTTAACTGGAAACTGCGCGGTCATGCAACGTTGTACTTAAATAAAATGTATATAATTTATTCCCCCACAAATAGAGCTTTCTTTTGGTGGTATTTGATCACCCTTGCGGTTTTATTTATTTTTTTTTTTGTGCTATAATCATAAAGACTGAATATTTTGAAAAATATATATATTTTTTACTTTCTGCTATAAGATATATCCAATAAATTTTTTTAAAAAAAATCAAATGCCTTTGAAAAATTAGGCCAATGTGTGTTCTGATACATATTTTTGGTAAAACAAAAATAAAAAAATGCTAATAAGAGTGTATTGATTGATTTACGTTATAGCGTCTACAAACTATGGAATATATATATTTTTATTTTATTTTTTGTACAAAGGTTTTTATTGAACATAAAGATTAACAGAATAGTACAAAAAGATAACGTGCAAAGAAACAATGGGGAGGACTGAAGGAACAGATTTGGACACATCCTATATACAAATTCACATATACTTTAGGCATCAAAAATTTCAGTCCGGGACACGAGTTTGCATCAGATCCTGAGATTTCAGGGGCGATCTTTTAAGTTCCGGAGATCCTGATGGTGTGGTAACATCCTAAATTGACAATATATTTATTTTTTATCTATCTATTTTGTCTTGACACTTTGTGGGAACCAGTGACACTAATACAGTGATCAGTGCTAAAAACATGCACTGTCACTGTACTAATGACACTGGCTGGGAAGGGGTTAACATTTAGGCCAATCAAAAGGGTTAAATGTGTGCCTAGCCAGTGTTTGTGTGTACAGTGTGTTTCTTTTACTAAAGGATGTGCCGGTTTTTATTCCCTGCTTCGCAGAGAAGAAAATACAGGCACATCCCCCACTGACCGGACAGAGCTCTGCCCTGTCTTCCTCCTCACCGATCAATGGGTGCCAGCTATCATCCATTGGCTGGCATCCGGTGATCAACTTGTGCCATGTGATTCTGCACAGAGTGGCAGCCTTGTAGCAGTAAAGCGACACCGGTCAGATGGCAAGTGGTTAAAGTGGAGTTCCACCCTAAAGTGAAACTTCTGCTCATCGGAACCCCCCCCCTCCTCCGGGGCCACAGTTGGCACCTTTCAGGGGGGAGGGAGCGCAGATACCTGTCTAAGACAGGTATTTGCACCCACTTCCGGGCATAGACTCCCACGGGAGGCTGTGCCTCTTCCTGTCCCGCCGCCCTGTCTGCTGGGACACACACGGGTCCCAGAGACAGCGCAGAGCATTCTCATTGCGCTGCGCAACTCGCGCATGCGCAGTAGGGAACCGGGAAGTGAAGCCGCAGCGTTTCACTTCCTGATTACCTCACAGAGAATGGCGGCAGCAGCAGCCGACATCGCTGGACTCCAGGAAAGGTAAGTGTCCATTTATTAAAAGTCAACAGCTGTAGTGTGTTGTAGCTGCTGGCTTTTAATATTTTTTTTTTTTCCGGGGGACTCCCTCTTTAACTTCTTGAGTTTCACGCTATAGCCGATTGACGGCTACAGCGCGAACCTGCTTTGCCGGGGACTACATCTATTGACGTCGTCCCGTGCACGAGTGGCCTGCGCGCCCCCAGAGGGGCGCGCGTGGCACACTCTGTGATCAGCGAGTCTGAGACTCGCCTGATCACAGATCGGAGCAAGGGGTCGATCCCGACCCCTTACCACGTGATCAGCTGTCAGCCAATGACAGCTGATCATGTGATCACAACAGAGCCGGTAATCAGCTATTTTTCCTCCTCGCTTTGTGACAGCGTGCCACCCATCAGTGCCACCCATCAGTGCCCACAGTGCCACCCATCAGTGCCACCCATCAGTGCCCACAGTGCCACCCATCAGTGCCCACAGTGCCACCCATCAGTGCCCACAGTGCCACCCATCAGTGCCCACAATATGCCTCACACACAGTGCTGCACCTCAGTGCCCATCAGTCCCATCTGTCAGTGGTACCTATTGGTGCCCATCCGTGCCACCCATCCATGCCATCTTATCTGTGCCCATCAGTACTGCCTTATTTGTGCCTATCGGTGCCAAATTATCTGTGCCTATTAGTGCCGCCTTAACTGTGCCTATCAGTGCCCACCAGCACCACCTCATCAGCGCATTTCAATGAAGGAGAAAAATTACCTGTTTGCATAATTTTATAACAAACTATTAATATTAAACATGATTTTTATTTTGCATCTTTTTTTGTTTTAGCAAAAAATAAAACCCCCAGCTGTAATTAAATACCACCAAAAGAAAGCTCTATTTGTGGGAAAAAATTATAACAATTTCATTTGGGTACAGTGTTGTATGACCGCGCAATTGTCATTCAAAGTGCATCAGCGCTGAAAGCTGAAAATTGGTCTGGGCAGGAGGGGGGTTTAAGTGCCCAGTAAGCAAGTGGTTAAGGTGGTTGTAAACTTCAGATAGGAAATATGAACAAAGTATAGTCCTTTATAGTGTGTACTTGTCTCAATTAAGAGCACCATTTCTGTCTGATGCTTCCTTCCTCTGCTCAGGGCCGCCATCGGGGGGGGACAGCCGATAAGTGAAGGGGAGCCCTGTTGTGCACTATAGAAATGATCTTGCAACTTCTGCTGCTCTCTGTGTCATTAAAGTGGTTGTAAACCCTTCCAGACCACTTTAATCCACAGGTAAACCTAGATTAAGGCTTACCTGTAGGTGCAAGAAATATCTCCTAGATCTACATGGTTAAGGAGATATTTTCCAAAAAATGGGCACCGCTGTCTACGGCGCAGGCGCCATTAGTGAAGGCGATCATGCCATCACTGACTGCTCCCCCGTGCATGCGCCGGAGTGACGTCATCACTGCTCCGGCCAGTCACAGAGCCGGAGCAGCGATACCGGAAGTCACTCCAGGAGATATGGCGAGATATGGAGGAGGTGAACGAGGGTCGCTGCGGGGGCTTCGATCTCAGGTAAGTAATTCATAATGCTATGCATACTAGCTCATTAAGCCTTTGTCCTGTGGGGTATTTTATTTTTTTTAAGAGAGGGTTTACTACTTCTTTAAGCTCAGACCTCGAGCTCTATACTGCCACCTCTGGCTACTATGTGCATGTGCACCCCTCGTGTGAGCTGCCAAGTACTGTGCTCCTCTGTGTCAGCAACATGTCAGCTTTGTGAAAAAGAGCTGGGACTAAGTAGGAAGATTTCCTTTACAAGTAGGTGCTGTGAATGAAAGGGGGGGGTGCAATGGCATGGCGGCAAATTTAAAGGGACGTACCTGTACGCCCATTTGCCTGTCTGTGCCATTTTGCCGACGTACAGAATGGTTAATGCGGTATTTAGGGATGCACCAATACCTTTTTTTTTTTTTTTTTTTTTTTTAATACCGATACCTACCGCAACTTTTTTGTTTTAACCTCAGCTGCCAGCAATGGTACAAAGCATTGAAAAGGTATTACAAATTAAATAGATTTTTTTTATTTTGTGCTTTTTCAATGTGAAGTGTATATGTATTATATGTGTGTGTGTGTGTGTGTGTGTGTGTGTGTGTGTATATATATATTGTGTGTGTGTGTATATATATATATATATATATTCACTAACAAAGCAAACTATATAAACAAGTTTTAATTGTTTATCGTTTTATAAAATAGACGTGAACAAAAGAAAAAAAGCAGGAAAATAATTAAATGGAGAATAGGGAGTTAATTAAGGCTGATTAGAGTAATTTAATTGGTTAAACAGATGAACATTTGTTCATCCTTTTGATCTGCAGATGAAGAAACAGAAATATACAAAAAAAAGAAACAATGTTTCTTTTTATTTTAGTGTTGAGCAATGGTGTTAATGGCTGTTTTTTTTTTTTTTTTTTTTTATTTTTTTTTTTTGACCGCTCCAATTACCGGAGTTCTTTAACACTGGGAGACCCACTGACAGCTCAAAGACCCGAGCCTGAAAGTATCAGTTTGAGGTATCGGTGCAATTGCACGAGTACCGATACTTGTGCAAATACTCGGTATCGGCACTGATACTAGTATCAGTGCAACCCTAGCGATAATAAACTGCTGTTTTTTTATTATTATTTTTTTTATTTACCGTATTTTTTGTTTGTTTTTTATATTAGAGTTTGGTTTTCTTTTTTTTTTTTTTTTTTTTTTTGCTTTTCTTTCCTAACCTGAAAGGTAACATCCTAGTATGTGCAAACTAGCACTTTGCATACTAGCACATTATGACATTACCTTTCAGGTTAGAAGGGAAAAAAAATCCCATTGCATTATATCACATACAGTGTGCAGTCACGCCTTAGACCAGAGATATGCAATTAGCGGACCTCCAGCTGTTGCAAAACTACAAGTCCCATCATGCTCTGCCTCTTGATGTCATGCTTGTGTCTGTCAGAGTCTTGCTATGCCTCATGGGATTTGTAGTTCTGCAACAGCTGGAGGTCCGCTAATTGCATATCTCTGCCTTAGACATACGTGCCGAAGGTAGGTGACTCTATTCATACATCTGTTCTCACCATCCCAAGAGCAGATTTTGGAACCTAAAACCGAGATCACATTTGCTTTCCTGTAGGATCCCTAAACACTGCGAATAAATGTTGTTTTTCTTTTCCTATGATGATGATGATCCTGCTGCTTTAGGTTGGCATTTTTGTAAGGACAGGTTCACTTGTTTTCTTGTAACTGCAACATCTATTTCCACTAATGGACTCCCTGGAATAGCTGCAGCTTAAGTGCTGTGAAGAGCGAGCTTTGCGCCGAGCTTTGTTCCCATCTCTAACCCGGTCTATTCTGAGCCGGCGTTGGGAATGCAGGCAGGTGTAGAGATGCAAACTATCCCCTGTGATGTATTGCTGTCACACATCAAGCTGGAAGACTTGTATAAAGGGAAGACATTACAGCCATGCGATGTAATAAGGGAGAGCCAGCAGGTTGCTCAATTGTACAGGGGGGGAGGGGGGAGGGGGGGAGTACTGTATAAATAGCAGACATTAAGGACGGAAATGTCATTCAATAAATCACAGACTTAAAAAGCTATTCGTACTTCCAGGGAGTTTTAATGTGGCTGAAACCAGAAGTGCAGAAGAGCTCCTTTTAACTGTTCAGAGCCGGGTTTATGGTTCACGCTCATGTTTCCTGAATATTAACCGCCTCTGATAACTCATAATTAAAGTTGTGTGTTGTCGGAGACAAGAAAAACCTAAAACATAAAGTCCATAACGTAGCGAAGACCTTAAAGTGGTTGTAAACCCTTACAACACATTTTGACCTATAGGTAAGCCTAGATTAAGGCTTACCTGTAGGTCTAAGAAATATCTCCTAAACCTACACGGTTTAGGAGATATTTTCCGAAAGACAGGCACCGCTGTCTACGGCACATGCACCGTAGACAGCGCCGTGCAGGCGCACTGAGCGAGCCGCAGTTAACGGCGTTATGCCGTGAGTGGCGGCTCCCGTGCGCATGCGCGGGAGTGACGTCATCGCAGCTTTGCCGAATGACAACGGCGGAGCAGCGAGACCCACCAAGAAGATGGACGCTCCGGACTACAGGGGACAGCGGGGACTTCGCTGGCTTCTGTGTCAGGTAAGTGACACATAATGGACTATGCGATGCATAGTAGTCCATTATGCTTTACCTTTGTAGGGAATTAAAGAGGAAGTAAACTCATCAGGTTTTACTTCCTCTTTAATAAAGCCAACTTTGGTTGATAAACAGTATATTGCATTGGTGGACTCTTCATTGGGAAGTCAGAATGGTAGGTTTATCAGAGGCCTTGTTTCAAGAAGGGTTGAGTCCTTTCCACCCCCACAGCTTACGTAAATAAAGAGACGGGCTGTGGAAAGGAATAACCTAGCCCGTGGCTCATTGGAAAACAAAAAATATTTTCTCGCTCAGATGTGGTGGTGGACGTAAGTGGCACTGGAATGAACACGAATGGTCCTCCAAAATGGCTTGAGTTTTCATCTTTTGCCAGGTGCTCCCCGAAGCCTTGCAGGCGTTTTTCAGACTGGGCAATCCAGAACACTAAACAAGGCAAGGAGGGCTCACCAGCCTATTGCATTACCAATTTTTTTTTAAATAAATTAGTAACTGTTATACTCACAAATGCCAATGAGTGTTAGACCCATATGTAGCACCCTGTAATTTAGGCAAAGAGCTCCTAACAAATTTATTTGCCAGGAGTAGTTATCCTGGGCAATTGTTAGAGCTCTATTGATCTCTTCCTAAGCTTGGCCTAGTTCCCCTTTTCTCTCTTACCCCCAGGTGGCTGGGTACTTGGTTGTACTAGGTATGAAAAGGGTAACTCAAGGTCAGGTTATGGGTACATGGGGTATCTCAGCCTACGGGCAGGGGTTTTCTTCAATCCCTTGGCCTGCTGGGATCACCTATATATTCGGGTGCAGTCAGGTGATCTATGTTCTGTGCCACCTGGACAGCTGTCTGGGTGGATGTGTGTTGTGTTGCCCTGGGCTGCTAGGCCAGAGTTTGGGCCTATCCCAGAGGCATCGGACTGCTAGGCTGTCTGAGGCCCTATCCCAAAGCAAGAGAAAGCAGCACAGGGTTGGGATTGCGGCTTGCAGTTCAACCAGAAGTGCCAGTTCTCCCGGCCGGAGAACCTGTCGTGGTCGGAGGTAGAGGGGAAGCTATTGGCACAAATGGGTCAACCACCTTATTACCAGGGACCACAGTGAGTAACTGAAGCAAGTACTGGAGCAGTATTCTCACCGAACGGGTATGGTGGAGAATCGGGAAACTTCAAAAGGTCATCAACCCAGGGACCCAGCCAGTGGAGGTGGCACTTGCAGAGCAGCCTTGTGTGTCAAGCCAGGGACCGAGCAGGCCAAATGTGTGAAGCTTGAGAAGTATTGAGAGTGCCAAGCTAGGGACCCAGCAGAGAGGCGGGGGTGACGCTTGAGGAAGATACTACCGTGAAGATTGGAGGAGCTCAAGGGATTCAGTGGCAGTGAATCAGCGGGTCTAGGGAGAGACCCGGAGCTCTCTGAACTGAACTACAAGAAGTTGTGGTGAAGCCGAAAGAACTGTTTGACTGTTGCCATAGGGGACAGCATTCCTGCACATGCAGATGTGGTGCCTTGATGGAGCCTTTCCCAGCACAGCTGTCCTCCTATTTTAAATCTTGGAGTCTGCTAATTGAACTTGCAACTACTCAAGGATGTCCTGGCCCTATCCCTCTTTCCCCCCTTAAAAGTTTGTAGGAGAAATAAACCTCACTTTTGCATTCAAGACATGTCGGGTGCCCAATAACTTTTACCCTGTGCCCACTATGCCTCACAAACCCACCACATACAGAAGGATGTTGGCTATCTCTGGCCTTGGAGGTTCTCGTTAGACTGAAGGAGGCCGGAGACCTTGCTACACATAAAATAAAACCAAAGGATACTTCATTCTTATCCTCACCCAGTGGCCCTGGATAAACACAGATTACACCCATTGATGGTTGAATCATTTTGATAGGAAATCCATTTCCTCTGAACTCTGAGGATGACCATTAATCCTCGAAACATGTCAACATCTGCTACCCATTCATTGTGTAGCATCTCTACCTACATATGTTCATTGTGTGTCATCTGAGCCTATCTAAGGCTAAAATTTGAGTTTCCTTTGGTTTTATGTTCTTAATCTAACACACAAGGAATTGTTTCAAGTACATTTCCAGCCCAAAGAATTTGGTTCTACTTTAACTGGTTGTAAACCTTTCCATATTCCCAGTGAAGTGACTGACCTCAGGTGATACATAGAGATAAAACAAATCCTCCTACAAAAGTTTTACCAGTTTATCTACAGTCTTCTCTACATTTGTTCAATGTCTAGAATTTATAAAGCCTATCTGAGCTGTCAGAAAAAAGGGTGTGGAAAGCTGAAAATACACAATGTTGAGCTCAGTGTGGATAAAATTCCTTAAAAAAAAAAATTGGAATTTTTTTTTAACTTCCCTCTAAATTCCTGTTGCTAGGGGGTCCCTTGTAGTTGGCCACCTTCAGTGCCTGAGCTGGTGACATCACTTCCCCTCGGAACAGGAAGGGCTCAGCTCTGTCCCCTCCCTCCTGTGAGTCATCTGGGATACGTGACAGGTCCCAGATGACTGAGCGACCAATTGCGGCGCCGCTTGTGCATGCACAGTGGGTGCCCGGCTGTGAAGCCACAGCCGGGTGCCCATAGTTGCAATGCCGGCGCCGCGGATGGGGGGGGGGGGGGGACGAGTGGGGCTTCGAACCCCCCACATCGCTGGACCCTGGAACAGGTAAGTGTCCGATTTATTAAAAGTCAGCAGCTGCAGTATTTTGTAGCTGCTGACTTTTTTTTTTTTTTTTTTTTTTTTTGTAAATCCTCTAAGTTAAAAATCAATATTTCTTGCTTGAAAATTACTTGGAACTCCCAAACATTATATATAATTTTAGCAGAGACCCTAGGGAATAAAATGGCAATTGCTGTAATATTTTATGTCCCACTGTATTTGCCCAGCGGTCTTTCAAACGCAATTTTTTGGGGAAAAAAATACACTTCAATGAAAAAAAAAAAAAAAACAGTAAAGTTAGCCCAATGTTTTTGTTTTTTGTTTTGTTTTAATGTGAAAGATGATACGCTGCGAGAATCGTGCGCGAATTGTGATCCATCTTCGAAGCAAAAAAAATATTGTGATTCTCCTTTTAGCCAGAATTGTGCAGCTCTACTGCCCATCAGTGTCGCCTACCAGTGCTGGTCAGTGCCCATCACTGCCGCCCATCAGTGCCACCTATCAGTGCCCGTCAGTACCAGCTATCAGTGCCGCTTATTGGTGCCCATCAGTGCCACCTTATCAGTCCCCATCAGTGCTGCCTCGTCAGCGTAATCAATGAAGGAGAAAAATTACCTGTTTGCAAAATTTATTAACAAAATATAAAATGTTTTTTTTTTATTTTTTTTTATTTATTTTTTTTTAAATCTTGTTGTTTCATTTTTTTTTTTTTTTTTTTTTTAAACAAAAAATAAACCAATAGGTGATCAAATACCAACAAAAGAAAGTTCTATTTGTGGGGAAAAAAATTATAAAAAAATTTATTTGGCTACAGTGTAGCATGACTTCGCAATTAAGAGTGACAGCGCTAAAAACTGAAAATTGGTCTGGTTAGGAAGGGGGGGGGGGGGGGTTTAGGTGCCCGGTAAGCAAGAGGTTAATGTGATGGGTAGCCTTACTGGATAGACTTGGTAGGTGCAACAGGGAGGAGTGAAAGGACTTCTAGGACGGTGACGATTCGCTTTTAACGTCGGCAGCCAATGTCCACATATACTGTTTGTCTTGACGCGGAGATCTCCACCCCGACGACCACAGTCTCTGTAGCGGTTATTCTGAAGTTTAAAAAGTCTCTCGGATTTGATCGCCCGTCTCTGCGTATAGATGTAAACGTCTTTTCAAGCGCAACATAATTCTGGCAACATTTGCCCGCCGCTTCATCTTGTAGGACATTAAAGTAAACCGCACGACAAAAGAGACGGGCGCATGACAGATTTCAGGTAATTCAGCTAAATTCAGCACTGAAGGATGGATTGCGCTGTCATCAATGTACACACGTCTACTCAGGCTTGGCTTTTCTCTTAGTCCCATTTGTTATTGTGATATATTCTGCAAGAGGCCCTCGTAAAACATGTCAGCCGGGTAAAAATGGTTTGACGCACAGCTGTGTCGGCCTGCCGCTGTCCGGTGCCGCTGCTGCGTGCAGACTTCTCTTCAGGGGGCTCGGAATTATCCTTCCAGTCTCTGGTTAAAGGGAACCTGAGATGGGAGAGAGATCCGGGAGATGACCATACAACACACCTGACATATTAATGGCCAGATATGAGATAGAGTTGTGATAAGGGCTGGGGAAAAAAATCTATTTAAATCTTGAATCGAGTTGAAAGGTCAAATCGATTAAAATTTAAAGCAAATCGATTTATTTTTTTTCCACCAGGACCAGCGCTGACAGCACGCCAGTCCTGAGGTGCTGCGGCCAGGAGTTTTTAGGCGAGCCAGCGGCTTCGGCCTAGTCCACCAGGCCGGGCTCCACGGACTAGGCCGAAGCAGTGGCCTCGCCTAAAAACTCCTGCCTGCAGCTCCTCAGGACCAGCGCGGTGTCCATCAAAAAACAAAAACAAACTTGATTCGAATCGTGAATCGATTTCACTCGCAGATTTTTTTTTTTTACATTTTTTTTTTTAAGCGCCCAGCTCTAGTTGTGATACACAATAAAATGTGTGGGTTTTAATAAATATATATATATATATATATATATATATATATATATATATATATATATATATATATATATATATATATATAATATTAATGTGTGTGTATGTGTATATAATATGTGTGTGTGTGTGTGTGTGTATATATATATTATACAAAAGTATTGGGACACCTGCCTTTACACACACAAGAACTTTAACCACTTCAGCCCTGGCCTTCTTGACCAGAGCACTTTTTGCGATTCGGCACTGTATCGCTTTAACTGACAATTGCACGGTCGTGCGACGTGGCACCCAAACAACATTGACGTTTTCCTCAGTTTAGGCCGATAAGTATTCTTCTACATATTTTTGGTAAAAAAAAAAATCGCAATAAGCGTATATTGATTTGACATTTTGAAAAAAATAAAAATTTATTAGTAATGGCGTTGATTTGCGATTTTTTTTTTTTTTTTTTTTTTTTTTTAGTTCAGGACATCAAACACTTTTGACACTATTTTGGGACCGTTGTCATTTATACAGCGATCAGTGGCATAAAAATGCATCGATTGCTGTGTAAATGATGGTGACAGGGAAGGGGTTAACCACTAGAGGGGGAGGGGTTAAGTGCGTCCTAGGGAGTGATTCTAACTGTGGGTGGGGGATGGGCTTCAAGTTGCATGACAGCGATCACTGCTCCCGATGACAGGCAACAGTGATCTCTGTCATAACACAAGGCAGAACGGGCAAATGCCTTGTTTACATGGGCATCTCCCCATTCTAAAGCTCCGTAACACGATCGCCGGGAGACCGGCGGACATAGAGTCCGCCGGTCATGCTGTGCGCCTGCTATCACCGGCTCTTAAAGGGGACATACAGGTGTGCCCATTTGCCCACCGCTGCCATTGTGCCGACGTATATCAGCAGTCGGCCCCTGGTTAATGGCATCCCAGTCTTAGTCTGTAGGGTTCAATGTGGCGTTGGCCCACCCTTTGCAGCTATAACAGCTTCAACTCTTCTGGGAAGGTTGTCCACAAGATTTAGGAGTGTGTCTATGGGAATGTTTGACCATTCTTCCAGAAGCACATTTGTGAGGTCAGGCACTGTTGTTGGATGAGAAGACCTGGCTCCCAGTCTCTGCTCAAATTCATCCCAATAGTGTTCTAGGCCAGTCAAGTTTCTTCACCCCAAACTCGCTCATCCATGTCTTTTATGGACCTTGCTTTTTGCACTGGTGTGCAGTCACGTTGGAACAGGAAGGGGCCATCCCCAAACTGTTAGTTGGGAGCATGAAATTGTCCAAAATGTCTTGGTATGCTGACACCTTAAGAGTCCCCTTCACTGGAAATAAGGGGCCAAGCCCAACCCCTGAAAAACAACCCCCACACCATAATCCCCCCCCCCCCCTCCACCAAATGATTTGGACCAGTGCACAAAGCAAGTTCCATAAAGACATGGATGAGAGAGTTTTTGGGGTGGAGGAATTTGGCCTGCACAGAGTCCTGACCTCAACCTGATAGAACACCTTTGGGATGAATTAGAGTGCCGTCTGCGAGCCAAGCCTTCTCTTCCAACATCTACTGCAAAGTTTGACAGGTGGTACCACTCGCCCATTGAGTTTAATAGGGCCACACTGCACACACGTGCAATGCACCACATTGTGGCACAGCAGAACTAAACCCATCAATTTACTGGTAAAAAAAAAAGTTAAATTCCCAGCATGCTGGAAATGCTAACTGTCACAGTTGCTTGTGTTCTCAAACAAATTGTCAAACCAACAAAAAATGTCTGGTGTCGTAACTGTCTGATCTCCACTGCCATCGTGCTGCACATGTGGTCAGAGACTAAGATGGGATCCTCCTTTGCTGAAAAGGATAAGAGGGTTTAGTTCCGCTTTAAATCAAGTGGTGAGGAGTACATCGGGTACACGACTGCACCTTTTTTCTTTCTAGACTTCCTTGAAATTGTCAAGGTCTACCTTAAGAAGACTTTATAGGCACCTTTTTGTTCATCCCATGCATTTTAAAATTGACCCCCCCCCCCCCACCCCTCCTTTAATTTTGCCAATTTAATGGTTTTCAACCCTTTACATGGAGTTGCCACAACTTGGTCAAGGTTAAGAACCATCTTTATGGGGGGCACTACCTGCACTCTTTGCTGATGGGGGGGGAGTTGGTACCTAGGTAGACTTACAAGGAGATGCCCAAGGTGGTGGGGCCTCACCATTGTGGTGATGTGACCAGAGGTCCACTGCACAATTAGGATGAAGTTCACAGAATTCCAGCCTCTGAAGAGATCTCACCCATTTCTGTCCCTGCTTGGTGAATAATAAAATGTGGGCACTTGCAGTTGCCAATTGGGGTCTGGTCAACTTGTATATAGGAGCTGGTGGAGCAGAAGCTCCCAGTTTTCCAGTACATTGCTCTATGACGATGTGTGTTTTTTTTTTTTTCTCAATGTTAAATATACATTAAAAGATGACCAGCGTGATATGAATCAAATCAATGTGGTGTTCCTTGGGGCAGCCATATTCTCGCATACAACCTTTGCTTCCTGGTTTTGCCTTGCCGCGATCCTCTTATGTTCTTATGTCAACTGCAAGTATACCCTACAGGGTCTGTCTGATTGAAAACCATCAATTCTGTTTAGTCTGCAATGATATGTAACTCCGAGGTTGCCTAGGCTTTAGGTCATATGAGGGAGCTCGGTAAGAGCGGTGTATTTATTTTTCATTAAAATAATGTGAATTGATAACCCTATAGATTCGTGTAAAGTGAGAAATTTTATTAGCAACAGCAGCCTATTGAGAGGATTTATCCAGATAGGATCATTATTTCTGGTTTCTTCTAGAGCTTGCTCAAGCGGGTTCACAAAGATGGGGCCATTTTGCAGATAGCCATATATCAGGGATATGCAATTAGTGGACCTCCAGCTGTTGCAAAACTACAAGTCCCATCATGCCTCTGTCTCTGGGTGCCATGCTTGTGGCTGTCAGAGTCTTGCTATGCCTCATGGGTTTTGTAGTTCTGCAACAGCTGGAGGTCCGCTAATTGCATATCCCTGCCATATATTAACTTATCCAGGCTTTCTCTAAGACTAAGGCATGTCCAAAGTCCGGCCCGTGTTCTAGATTCTAACAGTCCCACCTGGTAATTTGGACATTTATATCTTTTGTGGCCCCCAACGAATCCCCGAGCGCCGGGGTGGCCACAAAAAATATATATGCTGCCTGCCTTGGAGGGGACAGGGAGGAGGCGGGACGAGTGCCGTACATACCGGTGAATTTCCTGTTTACACAGCTGCCTCTGTAATAAGAAGTCCCGTCTCCTGCGCTGCCATTGGAAGACTGTTCTGTCCATCATAGGAGGCGGGACTTTGTATTAAAGAGGCCGCTGAGAAATAAAGATTCTGCTTTATGTAATCTGTTGGCACTCGTCCTGCCCCCTCCGAGGTTGCAGATGGGCATCAATCAGTCTGCACTGATGGAAATAGGGGTGCTGCATTCCTGGCAATGGTAAGGCTGCATTTCTGGCAACGGCGTGCCTGCATTCCGGGTCTACATTGGTGGCAGTGGTGGGGCTGCATTGGTGGCAACGGTGGGGCTGCAGATGGGCAGTGATTAGGCCGCATTCATGGGCACTGACCCTTATTTTGCTTAACAGTTCTTTATTTAAAATTACATTTTTTCCCCCGAAGCTTCCCTCTTAAAGTGAAGGTGCGTGTTATACGCCGATAAATACGGTATAGCGAAATAACACGCCCAAGCTCATCTCTTCACCACACACAGCCACAAAGACAAGAGAATTCTTGTTGGGCAGTGTATTAGTGCTCGAACAAACATACTTGGGTAGCCCTCACGCACGTTCACTTCATCAAATCTGGCCCTCTTTCAAAAGAAGTTTGGAAAACCCTGCAGTAGACAAACCGGATATTTTCAGACTATGGCCACGATGCAAGAGATAGTCAGAGACTGCGGACATGATGCAAGAGACTGTGGACATATATACACACACTGGCCACTTTATTAGATACACCTGTACAATTGCGTGTTAGCACAAATTGCTAATTGGCCGATTACATGGCAGCAACTCAATGCATTTAGGCATCTAGACGTGGTGAAGACAACTTTCTGAAGTTCAAACCAAACATCAGAATGGGGAAGTAAAGGAATTTAAGGAACTTTGAACGTGGCATGATTGTTGGTGCCCAACGGGTTGGTCTGAGTATTTCAAAAACTGCTGATCTACTGGGTTTTTCACACACAACCATCTCTCGGGTTTACAGAAATTGGTCAGAAAAAGAGAAGATATCCAGTGAGTGGCAATTGTGTGGCCGAAAATGCCTTTTTGATGTCGGAGGAGAATGGGCAGTCTGGTTTGAGATGATAGAAAGGCAACAGTAACTCAAATAACCACTCGTTACAACCAAGGTATGCAGAACACCATCTCTAAATGCACAACACATCGAACCTTGAAGGAGGTGGGCTACAGCAGCAGAAGACCACACCGGGTGTCACTCCTGTCCACTAAGAACAGGAAATGGAAGCTAGAATTTGCACAGGGTCACCAAAATTGGACAATAGAAGATTGGTAAAACATTGCCTGGTCTGAGTCTCGATTTCAGCTGCAAAATTCAGATGGTCGAGTCAGAATTTGGCATAATGACATGTAAACATGGATCCATCCTGCCTTGTATCAATGGTCCAGGCTGGGGTGTAATGGTGTGGGGAACATTTTCTTGCCACACTTTGGGCCATTTACTACCAATTGAGCCTTGTTTAAACACCACGGCCTACCTGAGTATTGTTGCTGACCATGTCCAACCCGTTATGACTACAGTGTCCCCATCTTCTGATGGCTCCTTCCAGCAGGATAATTCACCATGTCACAAACCTCCAATCATCTCACCACTGGACAATGAGGTCACTGTCCTCCAATGGCCTCCACACTCACCAGATCTCATCCAATGGCCTCCACACTCACCAGATCTCATCCAATGGCCTCCACACTCACCAGATCTCATCCAATGGCCTCCACACTCACCAGATCTCATCCAATGGCCTCCACACTCACCAGATCTCATCCAATAGAGCACCTTTGGGATGTGGTGGGAGATTAGCATTATGGATGTGCAGTCGACACATCTGCAGTAACTGCGTGATGCTATCACATCACTATGGACCAAAATCTGAGGAATGATTCCAACACCTTGTTGAATCTATGCCATGAAGAATTAAGGCAGTTCTGAAGGAAAAGGGGGTCCAACCCGGTACTAGCAAGGTGTACCTAATAAAGTGGCCAGTGTATATAGTGTTGGTAAGGCTGAATAAAGACAGCAGTCCATCCGGTGATCCAAAATAAATATACAAATATCTGAGAAGTGTGGTGTGTATTTGTATTCAGCCCCCTTTACTCTGATACTCCTAACTAAAATCTAGTGGAACTAATTGCCTTCAGAAGTCACCTAATTAGTAAAAAGAGTCCATCTGTGTGTAATTTAATTTCAATATAAATGCATCTGTTCTGTAAAGCCCTCAGAGGTTTGTTAGAGAATCTAAGTCAACAAACAGCATCAAGAAGGCCAAGGAACACAGCAGACAAAGTTGTGGAAAAGTTTAAAGCAGGGTTAGGTTATAGAAAATAAAAATACCCCAAGCTTTGAACATCTCACAGAGCACTGTTCAATCCATCATCCAAAAATGAAAAGATTATGGCACAACTACAAACCTACCAAGACATGG
>NW_027507790.1:265959268-266346768 GCF_037356315.1 Lithobates pipiens | reverse complement strand
TACTTGGGAAGGCTGAAAAGAGAACACCAGTCTATCCAGTTATCTAGGAAATGAATTACTATTATAACAGGGCAATAGGGAAACAAAGATTAAAGAGCCACAGTTTGGGGCCGCAAGGTTGACCAAACACAGCTGCAAATTGCCTCTTTTGTGACCAAAAGATCACTTTCAAGCCCAACGCTCAGCATTTTGCTGCTTTGTTGTTCAGTGGCCGCTCTTTTCCATCATTGGCCACGGATGCCGCACTTTGCCTTTACTTCAACCATTCTGCAAGCTTTTATCACAAAAATATGATTGATCACATCCAAGTTTTGAAGCCAGCTAGTTGTTAGTGATCATCAGTAGTAAAAACCTTAGTAGTCTGCCGGTATGTGGCACAGATGCAGAGCATTTTTATCCAGTTTGCATGCGGTAAGAGAATTTTTTTGCAGTGAGATAAGACAACCAATATGGTGAGGGGGGCTCAGAGGAGCTTAAAAATCCTCCCCCCAGCTCTCAAATAAATGCATTTTTTAATTGGTCATCTAACGTGTTTTTTTATTTATTTTTTTGTTTTTTTGTTTTTTTTTGTTTTGTTTTTTTTGGGATGGGTTTGAGTCCCTGGATGACCTGTCGGCCACCTGGACTTGCATCTTCAGAGATTTAAGCAAACCACAAATTTCCTGACTCTATAGGTCCCCCGTCGCCCGCTTGTACCCAGCGTAGCCTCACTTGCTGATGAGCAATCGCAGCTCTTCTAGCTCC
This sequence comes from Lithobates pipiens, assembly GCF_037356315.1. Lineage (NCBI taxonomy): Eukaryota > Metazoa > Chordata > Amphibia > Anura > Ranidae > Lithobates > Lithobates pipiens. The sequence continues at coordinate 266,346,024 of NW_027507790.1, read as the reverse complement.
AAGTTTTTTTTTTTTTTTTTTTATTTCAGGCAACTTTCATTTTCAAGTGGATTTAACTGTCTCTGAATGGACGTTTGCTTTTATTGTCTGCGAGAAGTGGCTGCTCCTTCATAAAGAAGCGCTTTAATGCAGTTGCACCGTGCCCCAGCCTAAAGATTTGTAAATAAGACCCCATTAGAAGCCCCGTGACTGCGCCTACCATTGCTCCCAGCGGCCTTTTGTAATGTCCATTAACGCCTTTCCCGAACGTCGGCTCTCATTTTCCAGGACCATTTAGCCAAAGCGCGCGATTATTTAGAAAGTTAATTCATGCATGCGAAAATGTAGCTTAAGTAATGCGAGGGGTGGAAGGTAAAGCTCCGAGGAGACCGCAGTCCTTTCTGTTGTTTAATGATCAGCCATAATTAACTTGCAAATTTGAAATAATTAGAACAAATTAAAGGTATTTAACTTCCCATCCCTGAAGAAAAATTCAAATTGCACCAAACTCTGCTCTAAATTATTCACAACGTGGAGGTGTTTGCTGCGGTGCTGTGTGTGTTTTTTATGGCTGTTTTGAATAATAGGAGCAATCTGTGTGCTGCTTCTTCTCTTTTTTTTTTTTTTTTTTTTTTACCTTTAGCGTGTCTGCTCTCTTTAGATAGCGGATTAATTCAGTGTGTAGGGATGTGCAGCCCTATGAAGAACAGGGGTATTTTCAAAAAAATAAGTTAAATAGGTTCATCTTTCATAAAAAAAAAAAAAAAAATTTAATAAATTCACATCTTTTTTGCAGGTAAAAAAATGTGCATTTATTTATTTTTTACTAGGAGCCTGCAAATCATTGCACTCGCAATCAGCAGATCACAGGTGCACTGCTGGGCTCCTTGCAGACTGATCACGGGTGCACTGCTGGGCTCCTTGCAGACTGATCACGGGTGCACTGCTGGGCTCCTTGCAGACTGATCACGGGTGCACTGCTGGGCTCCTTGCAGACTGATCACGGGTGCACTGCTGGGCTCCTTGCAGACTGATCATGGGTGCACTGCTGGGCTCCTTGCAGACTGATCACGGGTGCACTGCTGGGCTCCTTGCAGACTGATCACGGGTGCGCTGCTGGGCTCCTTGCAGACTGATCACGGGTGCGCTGCTGGGCTCCTTGCAGACTGATCACGGGTGCACTGCTGGGCTTTTTGCAGACTGATCACGGGTGCGCTGCTGGGCTCCTTGCAGACTGATCACGGGTGCGCTGCTGGGCTTTTTGCAGACTGATCACGGGTGCGCTGCTGGGCTCCTTGCAGACTGATCACGGGTGCGCTGCTGGGCTCCTTGCAGACTGATCACGGGTGCGCTGCTGGGCTCCTTGCAGACTGATCACGGGTGCGCTGCTGGGCTCCTTGCAGACTGATCACGGGTGCGCTGCTGGGCTCCTTGCAGACTGATCACGGGTGCGCTGCTGGGCTCCTTGCAGACTGATCACGGGTGCGCTGCTGGGCTCCTTGCAGACTGATCACGGGTGCGCTGCTGGGCTCCTTGCAGTCTGGTCACGGGTGCACTGCTGGGCTCCTTGCAGACTGGTCACGGGTGCACTGCTGGGCTCCTTGCAGACTGATCACGGGTGCGCTGCTGGGCTCCTTGCAGACTGATCACGGGTGCGCTGCTGGGCTCCTTGCAGACTGATCACGGGTGCGCTGCTGGGCTCCTTGGAGACTGATCACGGGTGCACTGCTGGGCTCCTTGCAGACTGATTACGGGTGCACTGCTGGGCTCCTTGCAGACTGATCACGGGTGCACTGCTGGGCTCCTTGCAGACTGATCACGGGTGCACTGCTGGGCTACTTGCAGACTGATCACGGGTGCACTGCTGGGCTCCTTGCAGACTGATCACGGGTGCACTGCTGGGCTCCTTGCAGACTGATCACGGGTGCACTGCTGGGCTCCTTGCAGACTGATCACGGGTGCACTGCTGGGCTCCTTGCAGACTGATCACGGGTGCACTGCTGGGCTCCTTGCAGACTGATCACGGGTGCACTGCTGGGCTCCTTGCAGACTGATCACGGGTGCACTGCTGGGCTCCTTGCAGACTGATCACGGGTGCACTGCTGGGCTCCTTGCAGACTGATCACGGGTGCACTGCTGGGCTCCTTGCAGACTGATCACGGGTGCACTGCTGGGCTCCTTGCAGACTGATCACGGGTGCACTGCTGGGCTCCTTGCAGACTGATCACGGGTGCACTGCTGGGCTCCTTGCAGACTGATCACGGGTGCACTGCTGGGCTCTTTGCAGACTGTGTAAGCTGTCTGCTCGTACATTGTACGAACAGTTACACAATGACAGGAAGCATCAATGAACTACCTAGAGCGCTCAACAGTGCCCTGTTAATTCATTGAGAACTCCATGGCAACAGCTGGAAAGGCTGTCTGTACATGACAGAAATTATAACCCCATCAATCATATCCATTAAAGGGTTCGTTAACCCACTAGGTTAAAATTACATAATCCTTTGTATGTATTAATGTAATGTGCCCTGTGTCTATGACTTATAAAAATAATGCTGGAAAATACCTGTTTCAGAGCTCTGATTGTCAGTCATGGGATTCGCCAGCTCTCTTCTCTCTTGGCCTGACAGCTGCAGTGGGCGGGGCCAAGGATCCCTTGCTGACATCAGCCACCAGGAGGAGCTGTCACGCGCGAGAGGAGAGGGACGGCAGATCACGTGACCGCCAATCAGCACTCTGAAACAAGTATATTGCAGCATTATTTTTTGTAAGGCACAGACACAGAGCACATTACATTAATACATAGAGAGGATTATGTCATTTTGAGCAGCAGGAGGGGAGTGGGGAGCAGGGCAGCACGGACACGGAGTTGGCAGGGAGGGGAGGGGGGGAAGAGAGCACAGAGGAGACAGAGCAGGGCTGCGGATGATGGAGGCACACAAACTGAGCACGGTGTCAGGGTTTAGCAGCCGTGATGCACCGTGGTCAGTTTACAGGGATGAGGGTATAGCCAGGCAGGTTTCAGCCACATATTTCAGGTGATAGAGGGGTCCATATTACACAGCACAAGCATGTGCTGTATAACATGCTTTAAGGGAACAGGATTTTTCTTTTTCTTTGGGTTAACAAACACTTTAGGCCTCTTTCACATGGACGATCTGTTCAGATCCACCTGTTTGTTTTTCAGGCGAACCTGAACGGATGCTCCATAGAGGTCTATGGAGCGTCTGATGTCAGCGGTGACATGTCCGCTGACATCCGACCCGCTCCGATCCGAAAAAGTGTGACGGAGGAAAAACCTACTTCTCTATCCGTCATCGGATGGGGTGACGACAGACTCTGCGGTCCATCGCCATCCGATCTCCCATAGGAGAGAGCGGTGCTCTGACAGGTCCGTCCCTGCGCAGTGTGCAGAGACGGACCTGTCCTCTTCCTGCTCAGCGGGGATCGACGGAGCGTTCCCCGCTGAGCAAGGGGATGTCCACGGGGCGGTTCAACAGGGATCTGCCCCGTGTGAAAGAGCCCTTAAGGTAAAGAACTCTGCGCTGCAAGCACCCCACAAGCACATGCAAAGCACGGCGCTCTAGTGCAGGGTGGTGAGGAGGCATAGATTTGAGGGTTGACGGCCAAAGGTCTGCGGACCACCTATATTGTTGTGCATTATATCCATGAATAAAGTTTTTGTATTTTCACTACTCTGCAGCTGGTTCTTCGATACCTAGTTTTTGAGTGGTCATCTGACCTTTACATAGTAGGTGAGGTTGAAAAAAGACACAAGTCCATCCTATGTGTGTGATTATATGGCAGTATTACATTGTATATCCCTGTATGTTGTGGTCATTCAGGTGCTTATCTAATAGTTTTTTGAAACTATCTATGCCCCCCACTGAGACCACCGCCTGTGGAAGGGAAATCCACATCCTTGCCGCTCTTACAGTAAAGAACCCTCTACGCAGTTCAAGGTTAAACCTCTTTTCTAATTTTAATGAGTGGCCACGCGTCTTGTTAAACTCCCTCACGCCTTTGCTTTTACTAGGACTATGATTACCCCCTCTTCTGTCCTCCCATCTGGGCTTTCAGGGAAGCTCCATACCCCCTAATATGATGGCTTATCTTAATTGCCAGAAGCTGGGCTGCACCCAAAAAAAGCTGCAATATATTAAATTTTTTTTCTATAGGACTTTGATACATTTTTTTTATTTTTTTATTTTTTTTGAGGTCCCTTCTATTTTTTGCGTTGTACTAATTCTGTCTGGTTTCTTACAGCCCTGTGATGTCATTGTCAGTAGGACTCCCCACTCCTCCATCCAGTAAGAACAGGAAGAAAGTGCGCAGCCCCAACAGAACAAACTCGGAGAAGAACGCATCGGCACTCAATGGCAACAAGTCGCTGGTCCCGCCAGAGGTTATTGTTTGTAAAGGTGAGAGAGAATTTGCTTCATGGACACAAAATCCATCTGCACTTTCTTGTGTGTTCAGCATTCAGAATCCTAAATATCTGCTCAAACGCTATTTTTAAAAGTATTAAAGTATAGCTAAAGACAAGACCTCTTTTTTTTATTTTTATTTTTTATTTAATTTTTTTTCTTGTGGAGAAACACTTATTACATTTTTATTGCTGTCTGTGCCCCCATTAGGTAGATCCACCCTCTGTATTTGTCCTGTTTATCATTAAAGCTGCTTCCACACTGGAGCGGGCGAGCGCTGACGGTAAAACGCTGCTATTAGCTGTGCTTTACCGTCATTTTTTGCAAGATTTTCGGCCGCTAGTTTAACCCCCACTAGTGCCCGAGAAAGGGTTAAAATTACCTGTAAAGCGGCGGTGCCCACTCATTTCAATGGGCAGGGGCGGTTTAGGAGCAGAGTGTATACACCGTTCCAAAGATGCAGCTTGTAGGAGTTTTTTTGTTTTTTTTGTTTTGTTTTTTAACGTCCTGCCAGAGCATCGCCTCAGCGTGAAAGCGCTCTGGGCTTTCACACTGACACTGCAGGGTAGCCATTTTTCAGGCGCTTTACAAGGGGGTATAAATAGAAAAAAAATCTGCGCTTAGTAAAAATCAATAAAGAAAATCAGCAGCTGAACACCAGAACCAAGATACTAGGCACAAAACAAAATTAAAGAAAAAAAAAAAACGCTGCACTTTTTTCTTTCATTACAAGGGGGTATGTTTAGCCCAAAAGCACATGAAAAATGCCTCAGTGTGAAAGGGTCTTAAAGAAAATCCCAAATTTTGGGTTGTCTCCTGAAAAGTAGTAGAGGGGAAATCTAGTTCCTAGTTCTGGTGACATTGGGGGCTCCAAGGGATTCCCTTAATTTGCAGGGATTTCCTCTCACTTCCTGTTTGGCTATGGGACAGGAAGTGAAAGTAAATCTCTTAGGGCCCTTTCAGACGTGTGGATCTGTATCCAGCCATCCACTTGCTCAGCAGGGATCGATTCGTTGATCGCCGCTGAGCCGGCGGATGACAATTCCGTCTCTGCAAACTGTCAGATCTCCGCTCTCCTCTATGGGGGGGATCGGATGAATAAGGACCGCTTGTCCGTTTTCATCCAATCCGCCAGACGGATGGAAAATAGGGCATCCATCCGTCTGCGGACATGTGACCGCTGACATCCATTGCTCCATAGAGTTGTATGGAGCGACCGTTCAGATCCGCTGAAGAAACTTGACAGGCGGTCCGCACATATGATAGGCCCCTTTTGGGGACACAGATGGCAAAAATATAAAAACTTGAAAGGGGTGTAATCCTCCCTTGCTCTATCTAAAATGAAAAAGAAAGTTTTGCCTATAGTTCTACTTTGATAGCTGTAGCTGTTTAACATCTAAAAGTTTGCTTACAATTACCCATTTTATTTTACTATACTGTATATTCTTTAACACATTTGTTAATGTCTTAAACGTTATATGTTTCAGTGTTAATGTTCATGTGGGCAGCCATATTTGTGTAATATATGTGCAGTCCATCCAATAGGTGCTGCCGAGAGTGCCTATTAGGACAATATTGACTTTACGGTATTTGTTCAAGATACTGGTCAGATCTGCCAGTTGATGTTTCCAGACTTATTAAAGCGGAACGCTCTGCTTGTTTCCATCCTCCACTGCCACATTTATCAGTTTTTGGGGGCGCTTTTTTTTTTGACAGGTACCCCCTCCCACTTCCAGCTCAGATCATCGCAGCCTTCGCCTCAGACCTTCGCCCGCAGTCTTCTGGGACACCTCACAGGTCCCAGAAGATTGCGGGACCATTCACAAGGTGCAGCTTGACTCGTGCAAGCACAAGTCCCTAAGACCCCTTTCACACTGTGGGCGTTTTTCAGGCACTACAGCGCTAAAAAAAAAAAAGCGCTGTAAAAAGCGGCTCCATTCACTTCAGTGTGAAAGCCCGAGGGCTTTCACACTGGAGTGGTGCGCTGGCAGGGCGTCACAAAAAGTCCTGCCAGTAGCTTCTTTGGAGCGATGAACTCACCGCTGCTTCCCATTGAAATCAATAGGGCATCGCTGCGATACTGCTGGCAAAACACTGCTCTGGCGGTGTTTTGCAGGCGGATTTAACCCCTTTCGGCCGCTAGCCAGGGGTTAAAACTGCCCCGCTAGCGGCCGAATAGCACCGCTAAGACGATGGTAAAAAATAGCGCCGCTTTACCATTGACGCCCTAGGCGGGTCGTGTGAAAGGTGTTTTACCTGCACCTGAAGTCGATTGAAGAATTGGCTTGGGTAAGGATATCGCTGGATCCAGGGACAGGTAAGTGTCCTTATACTAAACGTCAACAGCTACAGTATATGTAGCTGCTCACTTTTGATTTAATTTTTTTGGGGGGGGGGCTTAGTGCTCCGAGCTCCTAATTAAGAACATCTGAATTGTAAAAACGGTGTCTTTAAAAAAAAAAAAAGCAAAGGAATAGTAACCAGTAGGGATGATTGTGGGTTTAGCTCATGTTACTGACCTAATAAGGCCATGTGGTCATACAAGGTCAATGTCATCTCAAGCATCCCTGGTCCTTTGTGTACATGCAGCTGTGGGGCAGGGAGTGTGTTGGCTACAAATGTTTGGCCCAACACTGACCTCTTCCTTCTAGGTTCAGCTTGAATCCCTGGTCACCAGTATAGCCTACAGTCTGCCTGAACTTGTTCTGTACGGTCTCTGTATGGAGGCAGGGCTTTGTTTCCTCATGTCAGAGCTGCCATTCTGATGACTGGAGAAATAGTTTGGATGGAGCAGGAGAGGTTCAAAGAGCACAAATCCACGAAATGAATAAAGCAAAAGCAGGGAGGTCCTTGCACTGTGGGTGCTCAGGTACTGCTTCCACTCCAGCAAGGAGAACAGAGAGTGACTTCAGCAAATCTCACTCCATTCGTTGTCTCCCCAACCAACCTCCCCCAACAGGTCTGTGCTTACATCCCCTAATGCCTGGCCAATACAAATATAGTGCCAGGCTGCTTGCGCAATAACCTTTTTTAAATTAATTTCTCTGATCTGTATCAGACATTTGTGAATGCAGCCAAAAACTGCACAGACACCAGAATTTATACGATTATTACCCGAGATTGTTAATTGATAAAACTTCAAATCTCCAATCATGTAAAAAGCTAATTTCTGTTCACTTTGAATACCCAATCATGTGCAGATGAAATACATAAACAGGAATTTGCTTTGAACATCACTGGATCAGCAAAGTGAAGCGATAATTATCTAGTACAGTGGTCTCCAAACTGCGGCCCGGGGGCCAGAAGTGGCCCTTTGCTTACCTTTATCGGGCCCTTGGGATACTATTTCTCCCACAGATGCAAAGCACAATTCCTTCTACACCAATGATGGGACACGATTCCTCCCACTGACACCAACGATGGGCGCTATTCTTCCCACTGACACCAACGATGGGCGCTATTCTTCCCACTGACACCAACGATGGGGCGCTATTCTTCCCACTGACACCAACGATGGGGCGCTATTCTTCCCACTGACACCAACGATGGGGCGCTATTCTTCCCACTGACACCAACGATGGGGCGCTATTCTTCCCACTGACACCAACGATGGGGCGCTATTCTTCCCACTGACACCAACGATGGGGCGCTATTCTTCCCACTGACACCAACGATGGGGCGCTATTCTTCCCACTGACACCAACGATGGGGCGCTATTCTTCCCACTGACACCAACGATGGGGCGCTATTCTTCCCACTGACACCAACGATGGGGCGCTATTCTTCCCACTGACACCAACGATGGGGCGCTATTCTTCCCACTGACACCAACGATGGGGCGCTATTCTTCCCACTGACACCAACGATGGGGCGCTATTCTTCCCACTGACACCAACGATGGGGCGCTATTCTTCCCACTGACACCAACGATGGGGCGCTATTCTTCCCACTGACACCAACGATGGGGCGCTATTCTTCCCACTGACACCAACGATGGGGCGCTATTCTTCCCACTGACACCAACGATGGGGCGCTATTCTTCCCACTGACACCAACGATGGGGCGCTATTCTTCCCACTGACACCAACGATGGGGCGCTATTCTTCCCACTGACACCAACGATGGGGCGCTATTCTTCCCACTGACACCAACGATGGGGCGCTATTCCTCCCACTGACACCAACGATGGGGCGCTATTCCTCCCACTGACACCAACGATGGGGCATTTTTTACCCTCATTGGCACCAAGGGATTTTCTAATGCCAATGGCCACAGTCTGGCCCCCTCAAGGACTGAAGGACAGTAAACGGGCTCAGAAAGTTTGGAGACCCATTCTCAAGTAGATTAGCCTCATTCTAGGATATAATCCTCTTGGTTGATGCCTGAACAAAGATGGCGAAGTCATCTGTAGAAAAGCAGATCGGGTAATTGTCAGGGTAAATACTGTGATCTCTGTGAGATGTAATAAATACCTGGATGTGTTAAATTGACACATTTGACAAGCATGCGCATGGGAATAAACATAGGGAAATAGATCTACTTTAAAGAAAAACTTCACTTTTTTCTTTTAATTAAAAAGAAAAAACAGTCAGCAGTTATAAATACTGAAGCAGCTGATTATTAAAGTATGGTACTTGCAGAGAAACGTGCATAGAACTCTCCGAGATGACTGCTTGGCCTGAGAGCTCTGCCCCACACAGCCTGATTCCAACCAGACACAGCCGCTATAGAGGGCAGAACTACACCAGAGCAGCATATCCTAATGCCGGGTGGAGCGGATCATCGGGCTAGATCAGTTGCCGCTGCCGAATCGGGCTCAGCCGGTGCAACCCAAGATGGCAACCACTTATACAACTGAGACACATGGAAACTGTGCCAGCTCCGCAGAGGGAGACTGGGTGACCTGCAGCAGTCGCAAGGGTCACATATGAGTAACCCCCGGCTATTGCAGAGACTCCCCACTTCCGCTTAATTCCTGATAGATCGCACCATGGTGGAGCTACTAGTGTCAGATCTACCCCCCTAGGCTAGAACCCACCTGATATGGCTGCAGGCCTATCCACTCTAGATGGATTGGAAACTCGCACGTTCTTCACAAAATATGGTACTTACTGCCATACTGCGGGCCTATCCACTCCTGATGGATTGGACACTGGCACGTTCTTCACCAAAATATGGTACTGCGGGCCAATCCACTCCAGATGGATTGGACTCTCACACTGTCTTTTTTTTTTGTAGCCGGTGCTTCTTGCCACTGCGGTTCTCCGGAACCACCATTTTGGATATGGGAGCCAATTGACTTCCTGAAGAAGTAAGCTGCCTTCTCACTGCACATGTGCGAGATCGCGTGGTGCTTCTGGGACTGGTCCTGCAGCCTCCTGGGATGTGTGGAGTGTCCCAGGAGGCTGCAGGTTGGGGGGCATGGGCAGGAGTAATGCCTAAGTACATGTCAGTCTTACCTTGGCGAGAATTAAAGACATGAGAGCCGGTATTTGTCAAAAAAGGTACCTGCTCCCCATAAAAATAAAAAAAAAAGTCAAGCTTGTTCTTAACGGAGTTGGGGAGTTGAATGGTCGCCTCTTTCAAGTGAAGGTTCCGCTTTAAGCACAGTATGTGTATATTAGGGATACACCGATACCATTTTTTTTTTTTTTTTTTTTACGAGTACTAAGGTTGCACCGATACTGGTACCGGTGCCAATACCGAGTATTTGCACAAGTATCGGTACTCATGCAAATGCACCGATACCTGAAACCGATACTTTCAGGCTCGGCTCTTTGAGCTGTCAGTGAGTCTCCCCAGTGTTAAAGAAGTCTGGTAATTGGAGCTGTCAAAAAAAAAAAGCAGCTGGCAATGTTTATTAACAACATTGCTCAGCCCTGAAACACTAAAATAAAAAGATACATTGTTTAATTTTTGTATATTTCTGTTTCTTCATCTGCAGAGCAAAAGGGATCAACAAATGTTCCTCTGTTTAACCCCTTAATAACCCTTAATTTACCTTAATCAGCTTTAATTAACTCCCAATTTTCCTCCATTTAATAATTCTTTTCCCTTTTTTTTTTTTTTTTTTTGATTTCTTAGCAAGTATTTTTACACATTTATATTAACATATATTTACACATTTCACATTGAAAAAGTGCTAAATAAAAAAAAATTGATCTAAATTGTAAATAACTTTTCAATGCTTTGTACCATTGCTGACAACTGAAGCTAAAACAAAACAGTTGCGGTAGGTATCGCTAATTGGTATCAGCGAGTACTAAAAAAAAAATAAAAAAAAATAAAAAAGTATCGGCACTTGGACTCATTGTAAAAAAAAAAAAAAAAAAAATGGTATCGGTGCATCCCTAACGAGTACCGATACTTTTTTTAAATTTTTTTTTTATTTTTTTTTAAGTACTCACCGATACCAATTACCGATACCTACCGCAACTTTTTTGTTTATACTTCAAGCTGTCAGCAGTAGTACAAAGCATTGAAAAGTTATTTACAAATTAAATGAATAGATTTTTTTTTTTTATGTTTGTGCTTTTTCAATGTGAAATGTGTAAATATGTTAAAATATTCACAAACAAAAAAACTTTTTAATTGTTTATCGTTTATATAATAGACGTGAATAAAAAAAAGCAGGAAAATAATTAAATGGAGGAGAATAGGGAGTTAATTAAAGCTGATTAGGGTAAATTAAGGGTTTATAAGGGGTTAAACAGAGGAACATTTGTTCATCCCTCTGATCTGCAGATGAAGAAACAGAAAGCAATTTTTATTTTAATGTTTTTCAACGGCTGAGCAATGTTGTTAAAGTGGAGTTCCACCTGTTTTTTAGTTTAATAAGTTAGCAGCTACAAAAAGCAGAGCTGCTGACTTTTAATAAACCGACACTTACCTGCCCAACAGTCCAGCGATGTGGCCTCGCTCCTCTCCCCCTCCTCTCCTCAGTGCTGTTATAGTAACTGTGGGCACCCGGCTGTGTCAGCTTACGGCTTCACGCCCGCGCTGCACTCTGCTATTGGCCAGCCAACCTTCTGGGACCTTGTGTCCCATAAGTTCACTGACAGGGAGGGGCCTCCTAGGGCAAGAGGAGGAGTCTCCTAGTTGGCCGAGAACAGGAAGGAGGAAGTGGGACAGAAAGTCCCACTAAAAAGAGGGTACACCCCCCCCCCCCCCCCCAAAAAAAATGACATGCCACGTTTGGAGTCCTTAAAGCTGAAGTTCCACTTTTGGGTGGAACTCCACTTTAATAAACATTGCCAGCTGCTTTTTTTTTTGGACAGCTCCAATTACCGAACTTCTTTAACACTACAGCTGTCAACCGAGGTGACCCCACTGACAGCTCAAAGAACGGAGCCTGAAAGTATCTATTGGTGCAACCCTAGTTTATATAATATAAGCAGTGCTGGGACAAGGTCATCCAGCACCCAGGGCAAAGATGCCAATCTAAACAAAAGCTTGGTAATTTTTTTATTTTTTTTTCTCCTCACGCTGACAGCCCGAGGGGGGAAAAAAGCCGATCACCGAGTAATTTTCAAGGGACATCGGTCCCGAAGAGGAAGAGGCAATTATGCCTCATCTGTGCCCACCAGTACCACCTGCCAGTGCCACCTGCCATTGCCGCCTATCAATGCCTGAGTGGCGCCTATCAATGCCTATGAGTGCCGCCTATGAGTGCCGCTTATCAATGCCTATGAGTGGCGCTTATCAATGCCTATGAGTGGCGCTTATCAATGCCTATGAGTGGCGCTTATCAATGCCTATGAGTGGCGCTTATCAATGCCTATGAGTGGCGCTTATCAATGCCTATGAGTGGCGCTTATCAATGCCTATGAGTGCCGCCTATCAATGCCTATGAGTGCCGCCTATCAATGCCTATGAGTGCCGCTTATCAATGCCTATGAGTGCCGCTTATCAATGCCTATGAGTGCCGCTTATCAATGCCTATGAGTGCCGCTTATCAATGCCTATGAGTGCCGCTTATCAATGCCTATGAGTGCCGCCTATCATAGCCTATGAGTGCCGCCTATCATAGCCTATGAGTGCCGCCTATCATAGCCTATGAGTGCCGCCTATCATAGCCTATCATAGCCTATGAGTGCCGCCTATCATAGCCTATCATAGCCTATGAGTGCCGCCTATCATAGCCTATGAGTGCCGCCTATCATAGCCTATGAGTGCCGCCTATCATAGCCTATGAGTGCCACCTAGCAGTGCTTGCCTATCAGTGTAACCAACCAGTGCCGATCGGTGCCCATTATTGCCACCCATCGGTGCCCATTATTGCCACCCATCGGTGCCCATTATTGCCACCCATCGGTGCCCATTATTGCCACCCATCGGTGCCCATTATTGCCACCCATCGGTGCCCATTATTGCCACCCATCGGTGCCCATTATTGCCACCCATCGGTGCCCATCACTGCCGCCTTGTCAGTGTACATCAATGAAGGAGAAAAATGACCTGTTTGCAAAATTTTGTAACAAAATATAAAATATAAAAATTTATTTTAAAAATTCTGTCTTTTTAAAAAAAAATTAACAAAAAATAAAAACTGCAGAGGTAATCAAATACCACCAAAAGAAAGCTCTATTTGTGGTATTAAAAAAAAAATATTTAATTTGGGTACAGTGTTGTATGACCGCGTAATTGTCATTCAAAGTGCATCAGCGGTGAAAATTGATCTGGGCAGGAGGGGGGTTGAAGTGCCCGGTAAGTAAGTGGTAAAGCAGACCCCCGCTACGGTGGGATACATGAATGGGTAATGATCTCACTAAGGTTTTGATTTGTGTCTGAATCTATAGTTACAATAGGAATTTTCTCCTCTCCCCCCTTACTCCTCGCTATTCAAGAGAAAATGTGATGTTTAGAAATCACAACTACAATTCCCCCCTCCCCCCCCCATAGTTGGAAACTGAACTTCTGTCCTTGGCATTGTCCCAGTTGTCATTACTTTCCAAGCCCACCTAACCTTTCCTACCCTTCCCTTTTTATTTATTTTTTTACTTCTATTTCTGTTGCTTCCAAATTACACGCTAAATGAAAAAAAAATAAAAAGTCTGAAATTGCAAAGATTTCATCTGGAAGAGAAAAAATATCCAGTATTGCCCGCCAAGGTTGTCCTTGCATTAAAAAGACTTTTTTTTTTTCAAATAGTCCAAATAGTGTCGACGGTGTGGAACCCAAACGGCGGGCAAGGTTAATCCCTTTCAGCGAGCGGCAACAAAAGCGCGCAGCCTGCAGACAGCTCGCGTCCAGCAAAAATCAATTTCTAATTTGAAGGCGAATCACTTTTGACTAAGAGGGGTTTGGGCCCTATTACCACCCCCCCCCCCCCCCCCAATGGGCTGCCGAAGTGCCAGAGTATTGTGCTGCCCTCTCTATATTCTCTGTCATTCTCTGCCACTTCAGACCTTGGATTAGCAGCGCCAATCAATGGAGGCACTTTCTTCAAGACGACTTTATGAGCTGTGCTTGTTCTAGTGTTTACCTGCACAGAATTGTCAATATTTTCCCTCTAATTCAATGTGCCCAGGGGGCGCTTCTTATTATCGATACTTAGGGGCACAACGCTGAAAATCCCATAACTCTCTTTTAAAGCAGTGTTTTGCTAAGTGGAGCTTAGAGTATCTAAACCCCAAAAACAACACGTGGAATCTATTCGTTTACCAGTTCTTCGAGGTGGTGGCTGCATTTGTGTGTTTTTTTCAGTATTTTCTTCTGGTGGTGCTGCAAATGACCAACTTCCTGTCCCTGAGTGGGCAATGCCAACGCCTCTACTATGTCAGTGGGAGGAGCCGTAGTTATCACTCTGGCGGGTCTTTAACCACTTCAGCCCCCGAAGATTTGGCCGCTGAATGACCAGGCCATTTTTTGCGATTCGGCACTGCGTCGCTTTAACTGACAATTTCGCGGCCGTGCGATGTTGCATCCAAACAAAATTGACGTACTTTTTTTCCCAGAAATAGAGCTTTCTTTTAGTGGTATTTGATCGCCTCTGTGGGTTTTATTTTTTACGCTATAAACAAAAAAGTGTAGGGCTGCAACTAACAATTATTTTCATAATCGATTAGTTGGCCGATTATTAACCGCTTAAGGACCGCTTCATGCCAATGTACGTCGGCAGACTGGCACGGCTGGGCACAAGCACGTACAGGTACATTGCCCTTTAAGTGCCCAGCTGTGGGTGATGAATTTTAAGCTTTTTTTTTTTTTGGTGGCAACACCACTTTAACCAGTTCCTGACCAGCGCACTCCGATATAAGTCAGCAGAATGGCACGGGCAGGCATATTGGTGTACAGGTATGTCCAATCTTTAATGCCGCCCTGCCATGTGCTGGTCGGGGCCCTGTGAGTCCGGTCGCAGGTCCCACGGACTCGATCGCCACGGGCACCGTTGTAAACAGCGCCCGCGGACTCGATCACCACGGGCACCGTTGTAAACAGCATCTCCCCGTTCTGCCTATTAACTAGTGACGCTGATCTCTGCTCCATGTGATTGGAGCAGAGATCAGTGTTCACTAAATGAAAGCCCAACCCCCCCCCCACAGTTAGTAACACACCCCTAGGAACACTTAACCCCCTACACTGCCACCCACTGGTTAACCCCTTCACTGCCAGTGTCATTTACACAGGAATCACTGCATTTATATAGCAGTGATTGCTGTATAAATGACAATGGTCCCAAAAATGTCCGATGTGTCCGCCATAATGTCGCAGTTACAATAAAAATCACTGATCGCCGCCATTACTAGGAAAAAAAAGATTATTAATAAAAATGCCATAAAACTATCACCTATTTTGTAAACGCTATAACTTTTGCACAAACCAATAATTATTGCGATTTTTTTTTTTTTTTTTTTTTTAACCAAAAATATGTAGAAGAATATGTATCGGCCTAAACTGAGGGGGAAAAAAATGTTTTTTTATATATTTTGGGGGGATATTATAGCAAAAAGTAAAAAATAATGCGTTTTTTTTTTCGCTCTTTTTGTTTATAGCACAAAAAATAAAAACTGCAGGGGTGATCAAATACCACCAAAAGAAAGCTCTATTTGTGGGGAAAAAAAAGGACGTCAATTTTGTTTGGGAGCCACGTCGCACGACCGCGCAATTATCAGTTAAAATGGCGCAGTGCCGAATCACAAAAATTGGTCTGGTCTTTGGCCAGCAAAATGGTCCGGGGCTGAAGTGGTTAAGGCTATTATTGCACAGCGCTGCATTCTTTTTGCTATTTTTATACAGGTTTTTGTTCACACATTGTGGGATTGTGATTGATGCATAGCATCTGTCTATAGGCACTTGATTCACCTTCACAGGGATTGTTTTAGCTAATTGTAGCTGAGGGCTTGTTTAGGGTAGCTCGCAGGATTTTATTATTATTTATAAGGTCTTTAAACATGTCTGCCTTTTGGGGTGGTATTAATGGGTAAAAGATAACTTGGAGGCACTGCAGTCTGCTCACATAATTTGTAATAAAAACATCTTTTCCATTCTGAAGCTTCTTTCCAACCACTTTGCATATTATATTATATTATATATATATATATATATATATATATATACTGTGATTCTGTACTTGCCAAATATGCTGCAGAAATCTCCCTCCACTGAGTCTGCAGCCATTTTAACTGTGGGCAGCTGAAGCTGCTGCCTGTTCACTTCCTGGTTTTACACAGAGGCATACCTCCAGCTTTGTAGCTCTCATTGGCCCTCTTATGACTCATCCCCTCTCCCTTCCTGGCAAACTCTCACAAGAGAGATGTCTATGATGTCATAAGCCTAGGCCAATGACCAGACACGAAACAGGAAGTGGGCTGTATAAGGGATTTACTGGTAGAAAAAAAAAATTTTACTATCCAAAGTTAAAACAACAACGAGGGCAGAAGATTTAATAGATGGAAAGATACAAAAATGAATGAAGAGCCGCTTTAATAAAGTTAACTCACCCAAAGCTATCGCCTTTCATGCATAGTTGACTCCATTACGTTTCTCATGTTGATTTTTGAATGTACATATATGGGACAACTGACCCTCTTTCTATTATGCCTTGTTGCTTTGTTCTCCTTTTTTCTTTTACATTTGGATTTGGCAATAACCAAACAAAGAAATAATACATTTAATAAATAGAAGATAGTTAATAGAAGAAGAAGTTAATAAAAAAAACAAAAAAACAATGAATATATATGAATATATATATTCCGGTGAATTATACCTGATGTGATGTACATTTTTTAATAAATTTACTTTTTTATATTGAGTCTTTGGGACAGACTCGATTGCTGGCACACCTGTTTCACTGACCGTGTGTGCATCTCACCTACTACTTTTTATATATCTATTCTCTATTCTCTATCGATATTCTCTATTCTCTATAGATATTCTCTATAGATATTCTCTATCTCTATAGATATTCTCTATCTCTATAGATATTCTCTATCTCTATAGATATTCTCTATCTCTATAGATATTCTCTATTCTCTATCTCTATAGATATTCTCTATTCTCTATCTCTATAGATATTCTCTATTCTCTATAGATATTCTCTATTCTCTATCTCTATAGATATTCTCTATCTCTATCTCTATAGATATTCTCTATTCTCTATCGATATTCTCTATTCTCTATCGATATTCTCTATTCTCTATCGATATTCTCTATTCTCTATCGATATTCTCTATTCTCTATTCTCTATCGATATTCTCTATTCTCTATCGATATTCTCTATTCTCTATTCTCTATCGATATTCTCTATTCTCTATCGATATTCTCTATCGATATTCTCTATTCTCTATCGATATTCTCTATTCTCTATCGATATTCTCTATCGATATTCTCTATTCTCTATCGATATTCTCTATTCTCTATCGATATTCTCTATTCTCTATTCTCTATCGATATTCTCTATTCTCTATTCTCTATCGATATTCTCTATTCTCTATCGATATTCTCTATTCTCTATCGATATTCTCTATTCTCTATCGATATTCTCTATTCTCTATCGATATTCTCTAATCTCTATCGATATTCTCTATCGATATTCTCTATCGATATTCTCTATTCTCTATCGATATTCTCTATTCTCTATCGATATTCTCTATTCTCTATCGATATTCTCTATTCTCTATCGATATTCTCTATCGATATTCTCTATAGATATTCTCTATCTCTATAGATATTCTCTATCTCTATAGATATTCTCTATCTCTATAGATATTCTCTATCTCTATCTCTATAGATATAGATATTCTCTATCTCTATCTCTATAGATATAGATATTCTCTATCTCTATCTCTATAGATATAGATATTCTCTATCTCTGTCTCTATAGATATAGATATTCTCTATAGATATAGATATTCTCTATTCTCTATCTCTATAGATATTCTCTATCTCTATCTCTATAGATATTCTCTATCTCTATCTCTATAGATATTCTCTATCTCTATAGATATTCTCTATCTCTATAGATATAGATCTATATATCGATATATCTATATCTATATCTATATCTATATATATATATATATATATATATATATATATATATATATATATATATATATATATATATATATATATATATATATATATATATATATATCGATATATCTATATATATATATATCGATATATCTATATAGATATATCGATATATATAGATATATCGATATATATAGATATATCGATATATATAGATATATCGATATATCTATATATATATATATATATATATATATATATATCGATATAAAAAAAAATTAAAAACTATATATAACTATAAATATATATACATTTTTATATATAATATATATTTTTTTAAATATATGTATATCATTTTTATCTGCATTTTAGTATACAATAAAACCTTGGTTTGAGAGCGTTTTGAAAGACCAGCCACATTTTTCAATAAATTTTGACTTGATATACAAGTAGCGTCATGTCAACTCAGTATAAAAGAGAAGAGAGGCGCCTCTAAGTGTAGTAATATGGTTACATTTAATGAAGGTACAACATTTAGCAACTCAACTGGTTGATGTTTAAAACAGGCACATCTAAGTATGCAGGCGTCCGGGGTAAAGCCGACTACATAGACCATCGTCCTAACCGTCATCGATATTATCCCTTCCACACTGCGCCTCGCTTTCAGGGTAGTCTTCCCAATCACAATTGCAGACAGTGGTGAAAGCACATTGCTATAATCTTTTTATATGGACTATAAACTGAAGGACTTATGAATAAATGGTTGTGGAACGAATCATCTGAGCTCCCATTATTTCTTATGGGTAAATTTTGCTTTGATATACAAGTGCTTTGTATTACAAGCATGTTTCCGGAATGAATCATGCTCGCAATCCAAGGTTTTACTGCACTTTGACTTGCAGAGGAGGGGTTTGGGGGTCTTATAGACCACCGATCCCTCCATAAAGAGTACCTGTCACTGTCTATTACTGTCACAATGGGTGTTTACATTACTTGTGACGGCAATAACAGTGATGAAAAAAGTGTACAAATTTTTTTTTAAATGTACAGAATCAGCAGTTAATATCTGCCTGAGAGGTTGCCAAAATATTGGTATTGTATCGGCACCCAAAAAAAGATATTGGGCCGCTCCTTATTATCCAGCCATTGTGTGTGTTGAACTATATGCGATAGTACATGTTTTTACTAGGATGAATACACGGCTTGTCGGGGATATAAACCTTTGTGCTTTGTGTTATAGTTGGTAAATTTCCTGATCTGTTTAATCGCAGGGTCACAGAGGGATGCTACTACTTCTCCCAGTGTTCCCAGTCAGAGGACGGAGATGAATGATGTCATAACGTCACCAGAACGCAAAGATGTCTTCCGGTAGGAGAGCATGTCAAAGGTTTTTAGCTGCTTTATCTGCTGTCATGTGAAACGCTGCAAAATGTAGCATTTCAACATTCTGAAAACCTTTCCAATCATGAAATCTGCACAAATGTTAAATAAATTAAATTATAAATGCAAGTTGGGTAAATACTGTACCTAAAATTGCCTCCAGATTACCATTAGGGGTTGTTGGGGGGGGGGGGGGGGGGGGGGGCAGTCCAAGCTAAACAGGCTCTGCTTCAGTACACAGGAGAAGGCCTCATGCACACCGGACGCCGCTTTGGCCATCTCTCCTAGACGTCTGGCAGCAGCGTTTTGGCAGGAAAAACTATTGACGCTTGTAAGCGAGTGTAACGTGTTTAAATACATCAAGCACTTGGGCGTTCATTGGCCAGAATAATAACTACTCAATCGCTAAACATGCCTAGCGTTATTGTGCATTGGCACTCATCGAATGTTTTTTTTTTTTTTATTCCAGAATGCCTCTGCTCCTAGATGTGCTGGCTAGTGTTTTTTATTTTATTTTTGATTTAGATTTTTTTATTTTGGGGTTTATTTTTTTCCTTTTTTTTTTTTTTGTGTGCTTCTAAATACCCCTTCCTGCAAATGCCTATGTGTGCATGGATACACAGGCTAACGTGCAGGGGCGTTTAGAGGCAGAAAAAATTTCCAGTGTGGATGAGCTGACCTCATCAGGGTACCCGCTGCTGCTTCTCTGTCCAGTGGGAAGGTTCAAGAGTGTGTTCTTGACCAACTGTATTGCAAAAATTAAGCTTAAAGTGGAGTTCCACCCCAAAAAAATGTATTAATGTGCTTTTTTTTTTTTTTTTTTTTTAATAACCTCTAAATGCCTGTTGTTTAGCAGGGGTAGGGAACATTGGCTCTCCTGCTGTTTTAAAACTACAACTCCCATGAGACATTGCAAGACCCTAACAATCACAGGCATGACTCCTAGAGGCAGAGGCATGATGGGATTTGTAGTTTCAAAACAGCTGGAGAGCCGAGGTTCCCTACCCTGTGCTAGGGGGTCCCTCGTAGTCTGCCTCCTTCGGCGCCTGGGCTCCTGACGTCACTTCCCCAATGTAGAGCTGGAGATCAGCTCTTCCCTCACCCCCACCACCCTCTAGGCGATCATCTGAGACACATGACCGGTCCCAGATGATTGCGCGGCCAGTCACCAAGAGCGGCTCGCGCATGCGCAGTGGGTGCCTGGCTTTGAAGCCACAGCCGGGTGCCCACAGTTAAAATGCTGGCACCGCCAAGCGTAGGGGGAGAAGAGCGGGGCTTCGTTCCCCTGGAGCGCTGGACCCTGGGACAGATAAGTGTCCGATTATTAAGTCAGCAGCTGCAGTATTTGTAGCTGCATTTTTTTTTTTTTTGTGGAAACACCGCTTTAAGGTCTTTTGGTGATTACAGGAGGAGGGGGACGATCAAGATTTCCAAAGAATGTGTGAAATCGTATGCATAAGATGTGCGTTCATCATTTTATTTTTTCCCCTTTGTTTAAACTTTATGCGAATACATTCGTTTTATATACATAGGTACGTAAAATGCATGTTCTTAGATGCAGATTTTTAATTCTGTTGCGGATCTGAATACAGTGCATGTTTACCTGAGTGGCCAGCTTGGCTCCATTGAAAATGCAGCTGTTCTTGTAATTAAAAAACACTTGTGTATAGGTATAGCTTTTCACCATGGCTTGTACAGACGTAACAATGCAAAGCGTATTAATAATTAGACGTTGGAGGTAAGTAAAAGGTATTGAAGAATTAAATATATTTTTGAATTAATTTGATGTCATTAACCCCTAAGGATAATCCATGATTTTTGAGGCATAAATAAAATAAAAATAAAATACAGATATAATTGTAGAAAATTAATATATTTTGTCAATGGCATGCTTCCATCCCTGGTTATTTTGTGAAAAATTAGAGAACAGAAATGGGACTTTAAATGAAACATGTCGTCGTGGATATAGATAATAGGTATGAATGAATTAAATAAATTTGGATTTAATTTGACCAGGCCATTTTTTTGCGATACGGCACTGCGTCAATTTAACAGACAATAGGTATTTGATCACCTCTGCGGTAAAAAAGCAATATTGTTTTTTTTTCTTTTTGCTATAATAAATAAAATATATTAAAAAAATAATTGCTTCCTCAGTTTAGGCTGATATGTATTCTTCTACATATTTTTGGTAAAAAAAACGCAGTAAGTGTATATGGTTTGGATTGCGCAAAAGTTATATCGTCTACAAAAAAGATAGCTTTATGGCATTTTTATTATTTCTTTTTTTACTAGTAATGACAGCGATATGCAATTTTTTGCGACATTGTGGCAGACAGATCGGACACATTTGACACTATTTTGGGACCATTGACATTTATACAGCGATCAGTGATAAAAATAGCCACCGATTACAGTATAAATGTCACTGGCAGGGAAGGGGGTTAACACTAGGGGGGAGATCAAGGGGTTAAATGTTACCTATTGAGTGTTTCTAACTGGGGAGGGGGGATGGGACACAAATGGGAAGGAGACCAATCGTTGTTGCTAACCCAGTAGGAACAGGAGATCAGTCTCCTCACCCCTGGCAGAAAGGCGATCTGTCTGTTTACATTGACAGATCTCTCTTCTGACCTTCTCAGGAGCAATCATGCATTGGCTCCTACGTCACGCGGCAGGTGGTCGCACGCCCCTATACTCCTTAAAGCACCTGCCGTACAGCTATGGCGATTCGCGCAGGAGTGCCAGGGCAGTCGGGAAGTGGTTAACCCTAGTTAGGTCAGAAAGCAGCCCTCGTACCGGGGTGGGGGGGGGGTGAGCAGCGGGAATGTGTGTTCCTCGTCAGGGTGTCGCATGTCATGAGTGGGGGGAAGCTCTTGGAAGGGTGTAGGATGTATAGAGTAGGGCATTCTGCTTTAAGTCTAAGACCCCTTTCACACTAGGGCGCTTTGCAGGCACTACAGCGCTAAAAATAGCACCTGCAAATCTCCCTGAAAGAGCCGCTGCTGTGTCTCCATTGTGAAAGCCCCACTGGATTTCACACTGGAGCGGTGCGCTGGCAGGACGGTAATAAAAAGTCCTGCTAGCAGCATCTTTGCAAGTGTGGTATACAACGCTCCTGCCCATTGAAATCAATGGGGCAGCGTGGTTATACTGCCGGCATAGCGCTGCTGCAGCAGTGCTTTGCGGTGGTTTAAACCCTTTCGCTGCTGTTTTTAACCCTTTCTCAGCCACTAGCGGGGGGTAAAAGCACCCCTCTAGCGGCCGAATAGCGCAGCCAAATTGACGGTTAAGCCCTGTTAAAAATAGCGGCGCTTTACTGCCGACGCACCCACTGCCCCAGTGTGAAAGGGGCCTTAAGAGTCCTGCGGTAGGGGGTTGAGATGGTACCGACATTGATCCCTGCAACATGACATAGCTTAGGACAAGGCTTGAATTTTCTTTGAATCTAGGAGCCAGCTAAAAAAGTTAGCCACTTTTTTTAGCCACAAAAAAAAAAAAAAAAAAAAGTTACGAGTGGAACATGTAACATGTTCCCAAAGGTGAACTTATCCTTCAACCCTTTCTCAGCTAGAGTTTACAAAATAATTTTAGGCCTGAAGATTACATAAAACCCCCAAACATATATTTTCTGAAAGGAGACACCCTAGAGAATAAAATGGTGGTAGGTTTTTTTTTTGTCACACGATATTACCGCGAAGGTCTAGGAAACACAAAATTTCAGTTAAAAAAAAACACATTAAAAGTCAATTTTAGGAGGCACAAAAACGCAATAAATTACCCAATTTTTTGGGCAAAAAAATAAAATTCAAGTTGCACCGAGTAAATGGATACCCAACATGTCAAACCTTAAATATATTTTTCATAGGCATCGCTTTAAAAGCCCCCTGTAGGTCATCAGTTTAGCGTTACGGAGGAAGTCTGGTGCTAGAATTATTGCTCTCATTCTGGTATGATTGGCGATAGGTAACGTGTATCACAATCTGCGTTTTCAGGCATTGGCACCCCAGCGTGTGTTTACGTTTGTATGTGCATATATATGGAGGTGGGGCTCAACTTTTATTTTTATTTTGGAGGGGGTGGATTTCAGGTGCTTGGGCATAACTTAAATTTTTTACAATTAAAACCTTTTTTTTTTTTTTTCTTAACTTTTTTTTTATTTCATTTATTTATTTATTTTTTAAGTGATGGTCTCTTTAATGAGGCATCCAGGCTTTAATAGATCATACATGTCTCCCCTGTGCTCCACTGAATGTAATGCAATGCACTTCACACTACATTACGTTCTTTCCCGGGCTTGATGGCCAGGGAAACTGTCATCGGGGCTCAGAAGTGATGTTGCATGTCCCTTCCTGGGTCAACAACTACAAGGGTGAAGAAAGAGGACACATGTCCCCTCTACCCAGCGGCACCCGCTATGGCCTTCCGATGGGCAAGCGGAGCCCAGGATACATGGCAGTGGGGACACGTTGGGAGCATTCAGGCGTCAGGGTGAGACTTCTTGTCACCATGGCAACCGGAGCCTGTCACACATCCCTTCTAGGTCAACAACTACAAGGGGAAGAGGGCGGACAAATGTCCCCTCTACCTGACGGCACCTGCTATGCCGGACTCAGATCCGCAGATGGGCAAGCAGAGCCCAGAATACATGGCGGTGGGGACATGTTGGGAGCATTCGGGCATCAGGGCGAGACTTTTTGTCACCATGGCACCCAGTGCCTGTCACACATCCCTTCCAGGTTAACAACTACAAGGGGAGGAGAGTGGACACATGTCACCTCTACCCGATGGCACCCACTATGCCGGTCCCAGGCCCTCGCAGATGGGCAAGCGGCGCCTATGATACATATCGGTGGGGACACGTTGGGAGCATTCCGACGGCAGCCCAAGCATCAGGGCGAGACTTCTTGTCTCCCTGGAGTTTGTCAAGCCCTGGCTTTGAAGACTTGATAAGAGAAGGAAGAAAGAACAATGAGGGAAAAGAAAAGAAGAGCAGAATGAAAAAGAAGAGCAGAATGAAAAAGAAGAGCAGAATGAAAAAGAAGAGCAGAATGGAAAAGAAGAGCAGAATGGAAAAGAAGAGCAGAATGGAAAAGAAGAGCAGAATGGAAAAGAAGAGCAGAATGGAAAAGAAGAAAAAAAAGGGGGTCAGGGAAGAAGGGAAAGTAAGGGGTGGGTCAGAGTAGGACCAGCGAGGACCCTGCATTGTGGGGCCAACCCCTAGATGGCGCCTAGATGCCTGTTAAAGTGACCAAAATGGGTCATATTAGTTGTCCTCATCCGTTCCCCAATAATTGGAGATATAAGGCTGCCTATTTTTCATTAATCAAGTGCCACATCATCTTAGTTTTGATCTGTGTTATCGTCAGGACCCCTATTTCAAAAGTACATACATTTTTCACATGCTTTGATACAAAAAAGTTGCTGGGTTTCTCAGTTTCCAACTGTGTCTGTCAAAGCAACAAATAGGTGCTTTCACCAGATCTTTTCAGGTATCGTGGTAAAGCTGTCATCTTATGGTCTTCAAAAGATCTTTGGGAATATTTTTTGTATTTCTTAAATCACTCAGCGTCTTCATTAAACCAGGATTAAATCACCAGGCCACAGGCCTCTAAAGGATGCTCGGTCAGGATTTGTAAGCAGCAATGTAAATCCATAACATATCATGGTGAATAGGGTGTTTCGTGCCTCCATCAATATGCAGTGCACTCCTTTCAGCAGCATCCTCGCTCTTGCTTTTCTCTCGACCATGAACCATGGGGCAGAAGAAGGGTCTATGCCTATAAATCTATTTGTTTATTGCCTGGCACTGGAAATCCTCTGTAATTGAAACTTACCTGGAATTGAGACGTTCTCCCCGCGTATGGAACGAGCCTTCTTTTGAATATAAATTGAAAATCAAGCCTTGGTAATTGACGGGAACAGTTACCTGCCTCCCATAATCCCGCCTGATTGGGATTGGCGTCTCAGGCCGTCTCAGGCATTTGATATAAATTTAAATGCATTACTTTTGAAATGGAGCTTAATTATATTCAGGAATATTATTTCTCGCTGGTGGCAGCTTTCTCATGCCTATTTTCATCAATATTTCATCCCCGGATGGGATAAGAGACAAATTCCCTGAAATAGAGGGTGAATAAACCACTTTGGAGGTGGGAGAGCCTCTAAATGCTTCGGAGAAGAGGCAGCCGCAATTATCCTGGGCTGTTTGCAAGGCTTATTTCTAAAAGAGAGCTCATATCTAGCTTAGGTTGGTGCTTATTATATTGGCGTAAAAGGGTATTAATGTACCTAGATGTCTGTACAATGACTTCCTCTTCTAGGTTAACCCCTGAATGTATGCATACACAACTACTAAAATTTTATATGAAAGGCAATTATTATTTCTAAATTCATAGCTTTTATTGGAATAATTCCTGGTGATCTTGCCATGAAGGTCCTGGGGTAGGTACTTTGTGGTGTTGGTGACAATGCGCTCTGTCACACACACACGTCTTCTGGTTGATCAAATTTGGGCCCTTCCTCTTCTCCTGTGGTGGACCAGTGGTGAAGTTATGACCATTCTGGCCATTGTCCTTGGCCAAGTTGATGGCCATTCAGATTCTGGCCATTGTCCTTGGCCAAGTTGATGGCCATTCAGATTTTAGCCATTGTCCTTGGCCAAGTTGATGGCCATTCAGATTCTGGCCATTGTCCTTGGCTAAGTTTTTGGACTTTCAGTAGAGAGAGAGAGCCGCCACTCCAGACCACTCCGCCAAGACAAGTGCTTTTCTTTCAGAGAGCCCCAGGTGCTGGCTAATGTACAGATGAAGGGAAACGAAAAAACTCTGGACAGGCGCACTCCGGAAAGAATATCTTATAGCTATGAGTAAGCACTTATAGTGTGAAACGCGTCAGTTTTTCCTGTATCACTTTTGCTGTGGACTGTATTATGTGATCTTCAATTTGCAATAAAAAGGCACAAGAAAATATATTCTTTCCGCAGTGCGACTGTCCAGAGTTGTTTTAGTTTTCCTTCATCTGATGGCCATTCAGTGCAGTAATACTCTGGGCCCAGGTTGCGCAAAGTCTTTCCCCCCCAGTGGGCTTGTCCATGACAGTCTGGACTAGTAGGAAGTGGGTTGAATGTTAGCTAGCCAGCATCATCTAAGTAGTGGAGAGCAAGTACTGCAAGGGACAGCTCTGTAGGTTACTATTGTAGCAAAGGCTTTCTTTTAAAGATACTTATTTACACTTTTACCGAGAGTTCTGCTTTAAAAAAAAGTGTCATTTATTACAGAAGGTTTTATATTTACAAACCGTGGAGACAGATTTAAAAATTTGAACAAAGCACATCCTTGTATAGTGCGTACTTGCTTCAATTGCCTGCTACCCGCACCAGTCGCTTCTGACAGGTTATGCCAACACCACAAGATCCCTGGGTATGGCCCCGCTACCCCCGCCCGATCACAGCGGGTAATTGGGCGCCTCATATGTGCATGTTTCCCAATGAGACTGTGTAGAGAGGGTGTGTCTATTCCCTGCACTTAGGTTTCATATTACACTCGGCTCCCTGTGCTGTGTGTGACATCAGATGCAAAAAAGGGGTCCACTACCCCCACCTATGACTGGCCATTACAGTGTAGGACAAATGGATATAAACAAGGCCAAGGATAAATCCAAGGAAAAATTCCAAGCTTACTTATCGACCAGCCCGCGGACAATCAAATCAACCTAACAGTATGCGTTAAAAACAGGGGTTTAGTCGGCACACATTTGCAAATACATGCATAAGCTACAGGCCACGTCCAGTCACCCTGGTATCTGTAGTTCCTATCACTGACTGACTCCACAGTGGAATTACATGCTTTCTGGTGAGTGGGAGGGCAGATGGACTGAAGGGACCCCAACGCTTCTTAAAGGTACAGGTGCAAACTGAGCACCCAGCAAATCGCACAATGGCTGCAAAGGAGTCAGTGCATTGCCTGACCAATAAGACCTTGTTAGAAAAAAAGGGGGGTCCACTACCCCCACCTGTGACTGGCCATTAGAGTAAGCAGCATTGGAGGGCAAATCAGACTTGTGTGACATCAGATCCATGCCCCCTTGCCTTCTTGCACTAAGGAATACTGTGTAAAATGTGTGCTTTAGGAGGCTATGGAGAAGAGAAGGCTGCAGATAACCATGTACAACTAATGTAGAAAAATGTGCATCACCCAAGGCCAGTCACTGGGTACATGTAAGGGTTTCCAACCACTTTAATTTGTTTTAACCTCCATTTATTAATATATAGCAATTTAAGGCTACCCTTTCTACAAGGTGACAATGCTGTACGGCGTTTTCACCTTTATTACAGCAAGTGGAAAAAGTACAGATCTGCTACTGGCAGGTAACAGACTGATGTGGGAAAACCAAAAATTGCTATGTTATGCTCTTGACAGACTGCATCATTTGCCATCTTTCACTTTGCATATATGGAGGGAGGAAAATTGGACTTTTAAGGTGCAACTTAATTTGAAAAATAGTACCAACTAAATTATCTAAGAAAATCTTTATTTTAGAAAAAAAAATTATTAAAACACAGCAATTGGCAAGTACAGATCAACAAGATTTTTTGGATACAGAATGGAAAGTTGTAATTCCCAACATGTTTCACCCATATATCGGGCTTCTCCAGGGGATGCTGTCCAGCTTGGAGGTACAAGCCTTCTATTGAAATAACATATACATATAATAGTTATATCAACAGTTAATTTATAAACATAATATCACATACATAATACTTTAATTTCAATTACACAACATGTGCATTTCATTTTGTATAGTTGACTATAGTTACACCATAACAAATTTTTCACCTGTAATTTCTCACTATAGTTTTTCCTTTTTACCCTTTAATTCACTGTAACACCCAATTTTCCTACAGCCTATACATCTGGAGTTGCTATAGGATGCATAATATGTAGAATGGGACAGGACAAGGAATTACCTCCTCCTAAAACGTGCTAATACATAATAAGGCCTGTTGTCTTTCCTGTCTTTCCTGTCCTCCACATTTGCAGTATATTGGCTTCTCCAAAATATGTCAGATGCAAACTTCAGAATGGCAAGAATACACAAAGGGTGAATTTCTCAGAAGTCACTAACTTTTTTTCTTCGAGGTGCGTGGGGAGGGCGGTGAGACACTGACATTTCCAGCTGCGGCGCGGTGACGGGGGAATGTCAGATCCAACTTGCTTTCCTTATTTTATTATCTTCAGCGCGAAAAGAGCAAGTGGTCAGAAACGGGCAGCGCGGCTTCCGAACACAGGTGATAAAAGCCTCCATCGCCAAATTAATCTCCCACTTAGCGGCGGAGCAGGTCGTTAATTGTTCTCTCTGCTTGCTGTTGATATAATGTGGAAATTTTCATTCCCCATTCAAGACGTGGGGAAGGTTGTAGCCCGAAAATGTTAAGATTTGCATTTTTATTTGTTGATTTATTTAAAGGACAGCCTCTCCCGGCAATCCATCACCACGGTGACACCCCGAATATGAATAATGTATTGTGGACTTGGCGGTTACAATGTGTAATAAGCGCCGGGGACAGAAGCAGAATCTTAAGCACCCTGCAAATGTAATATTTATCGACTCATAAACTTTATTGCTTTCGAGGTTCAATAATACTGACCACAGAACATTAATATCACTTATCCCGGTTTTATTTAGGGCACTTCGGCAAAATAACCAGTCTGTTTAATGCTTACTGAAAAATAATTTAAATTTACAGCGTTCGAGGAGCGGGATGGAAGGCGCTTAATTGTCGAGAGCGTGTGTACGCCGCTTCCTCGAATCCGGTCACCTTACGGTTTTTCTAAAATTTCTTAATTAAACCCCCGAATAGATTTTAATGTACTGTGTGTTAACAGTGTGTTTTGGCCTCTCTGTGCACAGTTTGAATCCAAATAAAGCTTTGTGGCAACCGTCGCATCTTAATGAAGATAAAAAATGTGGCCTACATAAACATATTGATGTATCTTCTTCATTGTAACACGTTAAATAGGAAACAGAGTATTTTTAAGTTATATATTTTTCCTGGTTTACTTTGAACGTGTTATGGGTATTTTATTTAGAGGCCAGCCCAAGGCAACTAATAAAGTCTTTTAGTTACTAAAACTTAGCAGAAAAGGGTAGTAAGTCTCTGTCCAAAGGCAAAAACCATGGTCAAAACCAACAAAGGAGACACAGTAGTAAAACGAATGCTTGAAAGGGGAAAAAAATTTAGCACATCACTAACGTCTCTGACACCTTGGACTTATGCATTCATGAAAACCTAAAGAACGATGTTGATATCAGAGCTGGAATCACCCAAGGGGAGAGATTCTGAAGAAACAAATCAGTCTCCCTTCTAAACACCAAGAAAAGGTTGCTACAGATTCAAGTTTGGCCCATTCTCGGTTATGGAATAGAAACGTTCCCCTCAAAATGACTCCCATAAAGAAGATTGCAAATTTCGACTATGGTGCATGGTCCTACAAGGGAATCTTAAAAATCTGCTGGATGGACATGGTCACAAATGAAGAGATGTGCTGCAAAGGGTGAATGAAGCTAAACCATGTCTTCTGTTGGAATAAATATTGAATAGAGTGCTTCTTTTATTCTTTTCTTTTCATATCGCAAGAAACTTAGTTGGAGAGCTATGCAAGATTGTGGAGGAGAAAAGCAAGGTACAGAAAGGGAGAAGAGGAACATGGTGGATGCATGACATGCAGGAAATGACAAGCAGATCATATACACGCCAAAAGATGAGGCCAATTGCCTGAAGTCAATTGACCTACATACACTTGAGGCAAAGAGCATGGTCATAACCAACAAAGGGGACAGAGTAGTAAAACTAATGCTTGAAAAGGAAAGAATAGAGCACATCATCAACTTCTCGAACACCTTGGTATTATGGATTCATGAAAACCTGAAGAACGATGTAAATGTCAGAGCTGGAATCAACCAGGGCCAGACTTTATGAAGAAACAAATCTTCCATCTAAACACCAAAAATGTTTGCTACAAACTCGTCTGGTCCATTCTTGGTTATGGCAGAAAGTTTCCCTCAAAATGTCTCCCATAAAAAAATTACAAATTTGAACTATGGTGCTACAAGAGAATCTTGAAAATCTGCAGTGCGGACGTGGTCCCGAATGAAGAGATGTGCTGTAAAGAGTCAATGAAGCAAGACACATCTTCGCTGGTAGAAGAAATATTGGAGAGAGAAATTTTTTTCCATATCACAAGAAACTTGTTTGGAGAGGAGCTATGCAAGATTGTGGAAGAGAAATGCAAGGTAAATGGAGAAGAGGAACATGGATGCATGACAGCCATAAAATGGCAGGCAGTTATTATTATTATACACAATGTATATAGCGGCAACAGTTTTACGCAGCGCTTTACAGTGTAGAGGAGGGACAGCACAATTACAGTACAATTCAATACAGAAGGGACAGGAGGGCCCTGCTCGTAGAGCTTACATATGAAAGGGAGGGGGTGGTGGTACAAAAAGTAATAGATGCAGGGAATGATTTGATGGAGGTGGCTCGGGGACAGTTGTTAGGTGGCTGTGGGATAGGCATCCCTGAATAAGGGATCTCTTAAATGTGGACAGGTTAGGGTCTGATCGGATATACTGGGGCAGGTAGTTCCAGAGGATGGGAGAGGCTCTGGAGAAGTCCTGAAGGCGAGCATGCGAGACGGTAACAAGGGAGCCAGAGAGCAGGAGGTCCTGGGAGGAGCAGAGGGGACGATTTGGGCGATATCTGCAGATGAGGTTGGTTATGTAGCTGGGGGCAATGTTGTGGATGGCCTTGTATGTTGTGGTTGGCATTTTGAATTTTATACGGTGGGGTAGGGGAAGCCAGTGAAGGGTTTGGCAGAGAGGGGCAGCAGTCACGGATCGATTAATGAGGTGTATTAGTCTAGCAGCAGCATTCATAATAGACTGAAGGGGGGAGAGCCTGCGTAAGGGTAGGCCATTAAGGAGCGAGTTGCAGTAGTCAAGGCGGGAAATAATAAAGGTCATTCGTCGGGACATAAAGCAAATCCTTTACCTGCCAAAAGACTAGGCCAAATGGAAAACAATGGTGCAAGCAAAGATCCAAGTTTAAAGTTCAGCAAAAAACGCATGCAGTCGTGGTAGTGGTAACTACTAATTAGGTCAACTCACTTCACTCTTGAAAGAGCACCTGTAGCGTAGAACTTCTGGCCAATAAAGTCAAACTAAGGACAAACAGCTAGCCCCCTATGAAATTTTCAGCTCTCCTGCTAAAAATCAATTACTTGGTCAATGGGAAGAATACTCTCTTTACAGCGGTGGTTAGTTGGAAGAATGCCACTCCTACAAACCACTAAAAGGATCATTAATGTCATGGCACTGGACCTAGACCTATACAGGCCCCATCAACTGGGAGGTCAAACATCCATAGTTCAAGGAACCCCGAGCAACCTCTGAAGGAACCCTGGTTGGGAATGGCTGCAATAAACAATGGAAGGTTTCAGGAGACCAACAATATAAAATATTTATAACCTTTTTACAATCGCAACAAGACCACCTTTAGAATGCTGAATGGATAATTGACTGATGTTTGATTCTGAACCGTTGATAGCGCCGGTCTCTTATGCTCCAGAGCTATCACTCTATAAAATGTGTATCTTCATTCTTATTCTCTTTAAAGCCCAATAAACAGGAGATAGGCAGGTATGTGACCAGATAGCACGGTAGTATGTTACTGGCCGATAAGTGAGATTGACAGCTGACACCAGAAGATGGAGAGAGATTCCGCCAGCTTAGCGAACAGCAAAAGGGAACTTTCCTTCCCTCATTCCTTTCAAAAAACAAAAAAGGATTTAAAGCCGTCGGATCTGGTTGAAAGTGATACACTATACTAGAGCCTTTCAAAGGTGAGATTCAATATTCTAGAAGGTGTGATAAGGAGAGAAAAGGAATAAAAGCATATTACTAAGAGCTGAATAAAAGGCAAACCCCCCCCCAAAGGAAGGTTTTGCTAACATTTAAAGGTAGAGGGAGAACTAGATTAAGAATATCTGCAAGTTATATATAGATAGATAGATAGATAGATAGATATAGAGAGAGATGGATATAGATGTATATATAGAGAGAGAGAGATGGATATATATATATATAGAGAGAGATGGATATAGATATATATATAGAGAGGGGGAGATGGAGATATATATATCTCCATCTCTCTCTCTCTCTCTCTGTCTCTCCCTCTCTGTCTCTCTCTCTCTTCTTTTTTTTTTTTTTTTTTTTTTTAAGCCCCAGATGCAAATAAATGCAGCTCTGCATTCATTAAAATATTCCTAAAGTAAACCCTTCTGCATACTCAATGAAGTGACCGGCCTCAGGTGGTGCACAGAGATGAAACAAATTCTCTTAAATAAGTTATACCTGTTTATCTGCTGTTTTCTCTTTTGCTACATCCTCCTAAAGCACACATTTTGCCCTGCATCTCTGTGCCAGAAGGCAGATGATGGAGATCTGATGCCAAAAACTTCACAGCATGGATCAGGGAGCTGAGTGTAGGGAATGGACACGCCCCTGTACACAGCCTCTTAGGGAAACCTGCACAGCTAAAATCGTCAATCACAGCCTATGTGCTGGAGGGGTGGCAGGGGCCCTCCCTGGCGATTCTGTGGTGTCTGCATAACCTGTCAGAAGGGACTCCTGCAGATGGCAGAGGGAAGAAAGCGCAGAGAGAAATCACACTAGGTGCTTTGCATTGAGGCAAGTGCACACTATGGGTGGGGTATACATTGTTCATTGCACGGATGTTGCACCCTCGGTCCCTCTGACAGAGCATGCTCACTGCCAGATTCCACACATTCAAAGATGTGCCACAGGGTTTGGGGCCTGGCAGAGACCTGCAGCCTATCATGTGTGAAGTAGGGTTGCCACATCATCCCTTTAATCCAGGACACGTATTAATTACACAGGTTCTGTGACTGATTAGGGTGGTAATTAAACTCAGTGCCTTATGTGCATTAAATCAGCCTCAGAACCTGTGTAATTAATAAGTGTCCTGGATTAAAGGGATGATGTGGCAACCCTTGTGTGAAGGTGCCAATGTTATGGAGGTCCCAGATCTCGGGTTGTTTGCACATGCATGGGAAAATTCTATTCATGCGCAGATGTGACACAGGACTCTGCTAGGTCCTGAAGGCAGAACCCTTTTACAGAACCTCCCAAGAAGGCAGCACGGGGGGGGGGGGGGCAAGTATGGAGAGCTGAGTGTAATATGAGACCTGAGTGGAGGGAGTGGGCACACTCCTCCCCCCTCCCCGCTCTACACAGCCTCATAGGGAAACCTGCACAGCTAGTCTCTGCAAGTCCATTATTGCAGAGACCACAAGTTCCTCGTTAAGCTGTGTTGCGGTGCGATCAGGGAACATCCTGATAGGACAGTGCAGAGTGACAGTGAAATGAGCTCATCAGTCTGCAGTCTGTTCTTTCATTGTCCAATCACAGGGCAGGACTGGGAAGGGTACCTGTAAATGTTACTAAGCTGTAGCAGAGAAAAATCTGGTGTCCTTCCCTGGCAGGCAAAGCCGTGTAAATCACAGAATTGATTGGAGAGATAAAGAAATCCTTTTGGAAGGTAAAATAAGTTTCCCTTGTAGCATTTCATCCGTGTATTTGGCTACTTGCCTGCAGTTCAACCTGAATGAAAGCTGCATGTTTAGGAAGAGTTGACATCAGCTTATGGACATGACATGAAAGTGAAAATGTTAGTGTGGAAGGAGAAGAGACCCACCTAATAACACAATGTAAAGGGGCACCGCATCCTTATTTTACTAAATATAAAATGCTAAATACCTTTTCTCATCAGCAGTATACAGCAGTCTTATGCAGACCACTGGTTAAAGCTTGTAGGAGAAGTTTTCATTCTTCTCTGACTGTCCCATGAGGCTGCATGACCACTGACTTCATTTGGACAGTGCTGATTGGCCCTGTGCTGATCACATGCCCCCCCCGTCCCCACCCCCACCCAAAAAAAAAAAAAAAACTTCTAGCAATACACAATGAACTGAGCATATACAGAGAGCCTACAAGGCTCTGTTCAGCAGATGGAATGGGCACAGTAAAGGAAGGGGAGGATTAGAGAAAACAGGATCAAACAGCCTTTTTACACAATGCAGAGGATTAACCCCTTAGGTTCCACAGTGATTATAACAAACGCTTTATTGCATATGCAGACTGATTTTTACTGTTGTGGGTTTAGCAACACTTTAACCTGTTGCCGACCAGCCGCCGTCGTTATACTGGGCAGCAGATCGGCTCCCCCGCGCAAATCCCTGTAGCTGTACAGTGGGCGCTTTAAGGGGTATAGGGGATGCACCCGTTGCGTGATGTAGGAGCTGATGCACGTGCCCGGCAACCGCGGCGTCCGCCGGGCACCCGCGGGCGCTCTTGAGAGAGACATCTCCGTTCTGTCAAATCTGCTGTTCATGTGAGATATCAGTGCGATCGCTAGAGCGAGAGTAATACTTCTAGCCCTAGACCTCCTCTGAAACTCAAAACGTGCAACCTGTAGAATTTTTTTTTAAACATCACCTATGGAGATTTTTAAGGATAAAAGTTTGTCGCCAGTCCATGAGTAGGCTCAGTTTTGAAGCGTGACATGCTGGGTATCAACTTACTTGGTGTAACATTATCTTTCACAATATATAAAAAAAAATTACTTAAAATACTGTTTTATTTTTTATTTTAAAAAAGTGTATTTTTTCCAAAACAAAAGTGCGCTTGTATGACCGCTGCGCAAATACAGTGTGACAGAAAGTATTGCAACGACCGCCATTTTATTCTCTAGGATGTTAGGGAACATTTTTTTTTAATATTTGGGGGTTCTAAGTAATTTTCGAGCAAAAAAAAGTTTAACTTGTATACAGCAAATCTCAAAAAAGAGGCTCGGTCCTTAAGGGGTTAAATACATTTAAGGTGCCTCAAACCAATAGGAGGGTCATTTTACGAAGACTGGAGCAACCAGAATCTGGTAATGCTTGGCAACCAATCAATTTCTACTTTTTATTTACAAAGCTTAACTGAGCATGTCGAGGTTAGAAGCTGATTGGTTACTATGCATAGCTGGCTGTGGGTTGCACACCCCCCCCACACACACACCAGTGTTCAAAGTCTTAGGGACCCGTTCACAAGGCTGGTAGGCAAGGCAGTTCAGCCGCAGTTTTACTGCCCACTTACACAAAGCAATGCAGCCATTTGGGGCTGTACCCATGACGCAGCAACATTTTAAAACGGCATGCTACATTCAGCTGGCAATACCATTAGTGAACACAGCCCAGTCTTGTGAATAGGGTGCACTGCAAACGCCATGAAATCACGTGGGAGGCATGTGGTTTTGGCACTGTTCTGCATTTTGAGGGTTAACAGGTGATGAGATGGTGCGCCTGTCATTCATTCTCTAAAAGGAGCCACAGCATGAGTTGAAAAGCCAGTTCCCTGCTAGATTGCTGTAGAGAAAGGACCCTTGCTCTTTGTGGAAGCAGTGGTCTCTCTATAGAGGTACAACATGCCTCTTGCTGAGCCACACCCATAGATTTGTAATCGGCAAAGGTCATTCTTCCTGCTGAAATAGAGCTGATTGCAAAGTTGTAGGTCTATCTTAGGGTGGCGTGTTGGACCCCTGATGGGAGACCACTATTTTCATAGAAAGCAAAGGCCCTTAAATGAGAAGTATGGGGTTTTTAAAGAACAATTCTACATACTCACCTAGGTGGACACCGCATCGATCCGATGCTACATCTGTCCCCTCACTGTCTCTAAGTTCCAGTACCGAACAATCCAAGACCAAAGATCACTTGGTTATCGGTCTTCAGAGAGTGGGGTATGGTCAGTCATTGGCTCTCTGCTCGGCCCTTCCAGCGCTCACTGGAGGTGGGTGGGAGAGGCTGGCTCAGACTCTCAGCGGCTCGCTGAGGCTGGCCCAGCTGCCTGTCCAGGCATCTGGGTGGATCCCACCATTAGAGTTGGGATCTCACCAGAGTCTGAACCGACTCTGTGACGTCCGCTGACGGCAGACTTTAGCCCGCTGTCGGCTGCAGCAGACTTTTTGATTTAGCTGTAATAAGTTGATTGTTCAAACAAAGTGACCGCAATTAAAGCTAAATTGTACTGCTCCCACAGGCGCACCCATTTTTGTGGTTTTAGTTGGAGACTTATACAGAGAGACGTGTATACAGGTATTTGTATATATGAACAAATGGAAATGAACTTATGCGCTACTCGGTGTATAGATTACAACTATGATCAAATAATAAAGTGCAATGCAACAAAATGGTGATAAAGCTGTCAAACTCCTTATGCCGCGTACACACGTCCGGACTTTTCGGTGGACTAGGTCCGACGGTCTTCCTGACGGACTTTCAGCGGAGGTCCGACGGACTTTCTGAACGAACGGACTTGGCCGCACACGACCAGACTAAGTCCTTTCGAAAGTCCGTTTTGACCGTGATGACGTAAACGGGATTAAACGAGGAAGTTCAATAGCCAATAGCTGCCATTGCGTCGTATTTAGTCCGTCGGACTAGCACACAGACTAACGGTT
Source organism: Lithobates pipiens (assembly GCF_037356315.1). Classification (NCBI taxonomy): domain Eukaryota; kingdom Metazoa; phylum Chordata; class Amphibia; order Anura; family Ranidae; genus Lithobates; species Lithobates pipiens. The sequence continues at coordinate 266,309,175 of NW_027507790.1, read as the reverse complement.
TTCTCGATTTTTAGTCCGTTGGACAGATTTGAAATATGTTCTATTTCTAGGTCCGTCTGATTTTTTTTTTTATAAAATGCGGTCGGACTAGCCCACACGCGATCGGATTGTCCGGACTGTTTCCGTCGGACCTAGTCTACCAGAAAGTCCGGTCGTGTGTACGCGCCATTAGTGTCACGAACACCGATAATTTTATTTAAAGCCTGTAAGTTGGAGAAGCCCTAAATCTAAGGCCCCATACACACTGCAGATCTTTATCTTTTAGATTTACCAAGATCATGTAATGCAAGTGCCTGCCTGATTGCATACTAATTGAAACGCTTAAGGTTTGACCTCATTATATGGTTTTGTTAAATCTGAAGACAAAAGTCTGCAGAAAATCGAATGCCCCGTACACACGAGCGAAATTTGCGTTGAAAAATCTTGGACGGTTTTTCCTCAGGATTTCCGCTCAAGCTTGGCTTGTGTATACACGGTTACACAAAAGTTCTCTGAACTTTCGACCGTCAAGAACGCGATGACGTATAAAGCTATGACGGCCAAGAAAATGAAGTTCAATGCTTCCAAGCATGTGTTGAGTTGTTTTCGAGCATGCGTGGTCTTTTGTACGTCAGAATTGCATACAGACGAACAGAGTTTCCGATAGGAACTTTTTCCAACAGAAAAATAGAAAACCTGCTCTCAATCTTTTGCTGGCGGAAATTCAGACAGAAAAAGTTGGATGGAGCATACACAGGGTCGGAATATCTGATCAAAATCTCCCATCACACTTTTTCCGATGGAAATTTCATTCGTGTGTACAGGGCATTATAGTGTGTATGGACCTTAAGTACAACAACATAAGTGTAAAAACTCAAAAACCTATATATAGACAAAGTGAGAAAATGTACAATATTGAATGAAAAATTCATCAAATTAAAAGTCCAATGCACAAATGATAAAAATCAAAAAACAAAGTGCAGTGCTTCTTCCAAAGAAAACTGTGGTGCAAAAAAATATTTTTAAAATTCTAATGGCAATAAAGTGCAGTCCATCTTCCAAGATAAATGGTTAGCGATTGACAGGCAGATTCCATTGTCAACGATCCTAAATATGTGATGAATCCTAAAAGGGCACAAATCCGCCACCATGTGCAATGGCCGCTCCCCTCAAATCCAAGGATTATGCGCATCAAAATACCAAAGCAGTCTCCATATGAGGTCATCCGTCAGTAGTCATTGCACATGCAATAAGGAAAACATCTCAATGTGTAGTATAAAGCAGTCGTTTATTTAAAACAAAGGTAGACTTGCATTTAAATTTGAAGATATGCTAGTAGCCACAGCAGAGTGGATGCACGCTGTAAATGGAAGTCTTACGGTTTCGGCCGCAACCGGAAGTGATGTCACCCGGCTTCTCCCGACATGTTGCGTCCTATCACGTGACTTTATCAAGAGACACGCCACGACATAAAGGTAGACTTGTATTTAAAATTGAAGGTATGTGAGCAGCCACAGCATAGTGTAGTCACGTTACATAGGAGAGGTTGAAAAAATATACTCCATAAGTCCATCAAGTCCAACCTATGTGTGTGCATTTATGTCAGTATTACATTGTATATCCCTGTATGTTGCAGTCGTTCATGTGCTTATCTAATAGTTTTCAAAAAATGATCAATGCTTCCTGCTGAAACCACTGCCTATGGAAGAGAATTCCACATCCTTGCTGCTCTTACAGTAAAGAACCCTCTACGCAGTTTAAGGTTAAAACGCTTCTTTTTTAATTTTAGTGAATGGCCGCGTGCCTTTTTAAATTCCCTTTCCCGGAAAAGATTTATCCCTATTTTGGGGTCACCGGTACGGTATTTGTACATTGAAATCATATCCCCTCTCAAGTGTCTCTTCTCCAGAGAGAATACGTTTGTTGCTCGTAACCTTTCTTTGTAACTAAGGTCCTCCAGTCTCTTTATTAGCTTTGTCGGCCGTAACCTGAAAGTAGTCACTCAGCTCCTCCGAAATGTTGCGTCACTGTCATGTGTCCCTTGATAGTCACGTGACAGGACGCAACACATTGGGAGGAGCCGGATGACATCACTTCCTGTTATGGCCAAAACAGGAAGTCTTCCATTTTTAAAGTGTCTTGCTGATGTGCGACTCCACTCTGCTGTGGCTACTCGCATATCTTCAATTTTAAATGCAAGACAACCTTTGTTTTAAATAAATGATTGCTTCATACTTTACCTTGAGGAGAAGTTTTCCTTATTGTATGTGCGATGACTGACAGATGACCTCATATAGAGATTGTTTTGTTATTTTGATGCACATAATCCTTGGATTTGAGGTGGGCGGCCATTGCACATGGTGGCGGGTTTTTGTGCCCTTTTGGGATTCAGCACATATTTATGACCGTTGACATTGGCTCTGTCTATCGATCGCTCACCATTTATCTTGGAAGGAGGACTGCACTTTATTGCCATTTGGATTTTAAATATATTTTATATCACCGTTTATTTTGGAAGGACTGCACTTCATTGTTTGTTTTTTAGAATTTGTGCACTGGACTTTTAATTGGATTAATTGTTCATTCAATATTGTACATTTTCTCACTATATTTGTCTTTTTATATATGTTTCTTGAGTTTTTACACTTATATTGGTGTACTTTGTATGCGGGTATTGCTGATCTTTCTAAAAAAATGCTAATTGCCCGGTTGTACCTTGCCAACTAAAGCACTTTGAGGCACCCAGGACTGGTATGCAGTTCAGGAATTTCATCTGCTACATGTCTGTTCCCTGTTCGTCACTTGAAGAAAAGTATTTAAACCTTTTTAGATCAGCCATGGCAGCCAGGCAACTAGTATTTTCAGAAGCAGCACAGCAGCTACCACCTCTGTAATTTTTTCCCCTGTACGGGTAAGACCGTATAGAAGAAGCTCACCTTAGATGATGTCCGTTATCTATTGGCAGCTTCCAGTTTGGTCTCTGGGTTTTTCCAGCTTGAAGAACACTGGCTGGATATAGATTTTCTTTGTACACAGGATAAAACCTCACACTTATTACAGCAGTGATGCCGGAGCGAGATTCTTCAGTTGCCGGTGAATAATTCATGGTGTTGGGTAGTGGCAGGCATGAAATAATGTGGATTTGTGGCCATGCTTGTCCGTACTTCTCAAGCTCATGCTCTGCCGAACAGAAGATCAGCCGACTGTCTTCATCTCAACCATTCAGGCCAGCTGTGATAAAAATGTAGCTGCACAATGTGGTTGATTTACTAAAGGAAAATAGACTGAGCACTTTGCAAGTGCAGTTGTGCTCTGCAAGGGCATTTGCTCTAGAGCTTAGTAAATGAAGGGAAGCTCTGCTGACTTCCATCATCCAATACTCTGCAAAAAAAAAAAAAAAGCTCTAGAGCAAATGCCCTTGCAGAGTGCAACAGTCCAGTTTATTTGCCTTTAGTAAATCAACCCCAATATGTCCTGGCAAAGGTCAGTAGTACTACGTATGTATGTATTTCTTTTACAAATGTACACATACATACATTTTTGTAACCACTCCGCAAATACATGTTGAGTGGTTAGATATAGCAAAGTGGACCTTTGACTAGTGTTGCACTGGCAGTTCCTCTGACGGTGCATACACACCACCAGATTCAACGTGTGCAGATGTGCCACACGACTTTGGAACCCAGCCGAGACCTGCGGCACATCTGCGCACACAGTAAGGGAGTTCCCCCATGAGTGCGCAAAGACACTTGAGGTATGGAGGTCCCACTGTCAAAAAAGGGACCTGGGAAGGAAAACTGTCAGCGGAAGGGACCCAGGGAGGCAAACTGTCAGCGGAAGGGACCCGGGGAGGCAAACTGTCAGCGGAAGGGACCCGGGGAGGCAAACGGTCAGCGGAAGGGACCCGGGGAGGCAAACGGTCAGCGGAAGGGACCCGGGGAGGCAAACGGTCAGCGGAAGGGACCCGGGGAGGCAAACGGTCAGCGGAAGGGACCCGGGGAGGCAAACGGTCAGCGGAAGGGACCCGGGGAGGCAAACGGTCAGCGGAAGGGACCCGGGGAGGCAAACGGTCAGCGGAAGGGACCCGGGGAGGCAAACGGTCAGCGGAAGGGACCCGGGGAGGCAAACGGTCAGCGGAAGGGACCGGGGGGGGGGTAAACGGTCAGCGGAAGGGACCTGGGGGGGGGCAAACGGTCAGCGGAAGGGACCCGGGGGGGGGGCAAACGGTCAGCGGAAGGGACCCGGGGGGGGGGGCAAACGGTCAGCGGAAGGGACCCGGGGAGGCAAACGGTCAGCGGAAGGGACCCGGGGAGGCAAACGGTCAGCGGAAGGGACCCGGGGAGGCAAACGGTCAGCGGAAGGGACCCGGGGAGTCAAACGGTCAGCGGAAGGGACCCGGGGAGTCAAACGGTCAGCGGAAGGGACCCGGGGAGGCAAACGGTCAGCGGAAGGGACCCGGGGAGGCAAACGGTCAGCGGAAGGGACCCGGGGAGGCAAACGGTCAGCGGAAGGGACCCGGGGAGGCAAACGGTCAGCGGAAGGGACCCGGGGAGGCAAACGGTCAGCGGAAGGGACCCGGGGAGGCAAACGGTCAGCGGAAGGGACCCGGGGAGGCAAACGGTCAGCGGAAGGGACCCGGGGAGGCAAACTGTCAGCAAAAAGATAACTTCACCTTTTAAGAAAAATGTATAACTACACATTTTTACAGAAAAAAAGTGCATTTTAATACTTTTCCCGCAGGTGCCTGGAAAACATTGCCCACATGATCAGTGGATCGGGGTGGACTGTCAGGCTTCTGTAGATGAGCCCTGCAGCTTTCAGTCCGTACCTCTGATACAGGCTGACTGTTAAAACAAGCTGCAAGTCTTTTGAATGAACTACAAGCCCACTCCTCAGCACCCTCGCAGTCCATTCAGAAATACAAGCCACGTTGGCTGATGGTTGTTGTAGTCTATTCTATTCACAGGAAATTGTGAATGAATAACGCCTCCTTGTGGGTGGAGCCCGGCACTGCTGCGCTGGTTTTGAATTGTGGCAGCAGGTGCAGGGAGAAGATCCCTCACCCGCTGTCACAGGGAGGAGGGGTCAGGGGGGGAAAGACTGCAGGAGCTGGGACATGTTACATGTTCCACCCTAAATACAGATGGAACATGTAATACGTTTCAAAAAGCGAACTTATACTTTAAACTTCATCTTTAAAATTAAAAATTAAAAAAATAAAACAAGCCATTAACTTTCCAAAAATGAAAACTGATCACCAGACTTTTTTTGTTTTTCGCTTTTTCTATTTTTTAAATCTCTGAGCCACGTCAAGCCACTTTTCTTTCAGCCGTAAGAGTATGTTGGTTACACTCACGTGTTTGATAAACAGGCTGCATTCAGTGATTGTTTTTATTAGCGTTGTAGTACGCTCATGTCGGCAGCAAAAGCAGAACGCGGCCGACTGATAGGAATCGCATTGTATTCCGGAGTGAATGTAGCGCCATTATGAATGGCGGACGAAGCCGACTTTCATGTATAATTGGGAGCACTCGATGTGAAAACATTCGTACGGGTCTTACACGTGTAAGTGCCTTTACTTTCATGCAACATCTGTGTACGCTACAAAGCCGAGTGCATCCAATTCATTGTCGTGCTGCAGCTTTAATCTTTATCTGGCGCTCACATTCCCCTGCTGTAGTCTTGGCGGTTCTTTGTTCAACCTGTTTGAAGATAGTTTTACAGCCTTTTGTGTAATTTACGATTCAAGTCACAATTAGTAAGAGGAGGTAGCTAGGCAGAGCAAAGAGCTTTAAATTAGCTAGTTATAGCATAGATCATAATCGCTCCAGTGGAATCATTAACTCTTGTCTGCCTTCACTCCGGTGCTCCATATTTATGTTGCTCAACAATTCTGATCCAGCAGCAAAAAGTCTGCGTTCTTAAGGTGGGCCTGGGCTTAAAAAAAAAAAAAAAAAAAAAGTGAGGATCTGCCATCTTGTAGGAAACGCCAAGAAAACCATTGTTGGCCTTGAATTCCTCCTGAGAATTGGCAGCAATCTTCCTGCTCTGAGGCCTTATAGCTGTGTATCTGCAGCGTGAGATCATCTAAAGCTGGATACACATGGCTGGTTCAGAGGGGACCGGATAGATTTTGATGTGTGTAGTAGTAGGGCTGCAACTATTCTTTTCATAATTGATTAGTTGTCCGATTGTTTCTGGTGGTAACCTTAAAAAAAAGTGTGGTGTATAATTATTATGTAAAGTTTAAAAAAAAGGCAATTTATTCCTAAATATCTCTATGCAGTGGTAAATATAAATAACCAACTGTATGCTTAGGGAGCAAAATATCTAATCCACTGAAAATAACAGACAGAAGAGATAATATATATATACTATTAGAGGAGATATACTGTATATACTATTAGAGGAGATATACCGTATATACTATTAGAGGAGATATACCGTATATACTATTAGAGGAGCTATACCGTATATACTATTAGAGGAGCTATACCATATATACTATTAGAGGAGATATACCGTATATACTATTAGAAGAAAGATACTTTATATACTATTAGAAGAAAGATACTTTATATACTATTAGAAGAAAGATACTTTATATACTATTAGAAGAAAGATACTTTATATAACATTAGAGGAGATATACTGTATATACCATTAGAGGGGATATAGTGTTGGAGGGGATCTAGTGTATATAGTGTTGAAGGGGATCTAGTGTATATACCATTTTTATATAACCACTTGACAACTGGGCACTTAAACCCCCCTCCTGCGCAGGCCAATTTTCAGCTTTCAGTGTTCTCACACTTTGAATGACACTTACTCAGTCATGTAACACTGTACCCAAATGAATTTGTTTTTTCCTTTTTTTTCATACACATAGAGCTTTCTTTTGGTGGTATTTGATCACCTCTGGGTTTTTTTTTTGCGCTATAAATTAAAAAAAAAAATTTTGAAAACGCCACATTTTTCTTGGTTTCTGTGATACAATTTTGCAAATTATACATTTTTCTTCATAAATTTTGGCCACAATTTATACTGCTACATATCTTTGGTAAAAATAACCCAAATTAGTGGATATTATTTGGTCTTTGTGAAAGTTAGAGAGTCTACAAGCTGTGGTGCAAATCATAAAAAAAGTGATCACATCTGATGTACTGGTGGCCTATCATTTCTTGCGACCCAAAAAAGCCAAGAAAGTACAAATATCCCTCAAATTACCCCTTTTTTTTTTTAAATTAAACATTCCAAGGTATTTAGTAAGAGGCATGGTGAGATTTTTGATGTCTTTTTTTTTACACACAAAATTGTCACTGTGATAGGTTATTGCTCTCACATGGCATGTGTATACCACAAATGACACCCCAAAATACATTCTGCTACTCCTCCTGAGTATTACAATACCACGTGTGGGACTTTTTCACAGCCTGGCCACTTAGAGAGGCCCAACATGCAGGGAGCGCCATCACGTGTTCTAGGAGCATAAATTACACATCTAATTTGTTGACTATCTATTACACTTTTCAAGGCCCTGGAGCACCAGGACAATGACGGGTGGCACTGATGACGGGTGGCACTGATGACGGGTGGCACTGATGACGGGTGGCACTGATGACGGGTGGCACTGATGACGGGTGGCACCGATGATGGGCTTTTTCTTAAATTTTCTTCCCACACAGGATTTTCAGCACCTCAAACTTGGCACACTTTACCATTTTCAACGGCTTGAATCTAGAAAAGACATTTCAAAAGCAAAGCCCTGTCTCTACCAAGATGGCTGCCTCCACACAGACATAGTGCAGAACAAGTCAGTGATTGGGAAAGATTAGATGCAGGGAGACCACAGGCAATACTAGTGAGCAGCCCTTTGCCCAACTTTTTAGGCATCTTTCACAGTAGAGGTAATTTAAAAAAAATATGGGCATATTTGCATATGGCCATACTTCTCTTGCAGATCACTTACCCGGAATCAGTTTACAGCAGGCTAATGTCAGCTGACGTCGCAGAGCCACTCGAGGCTGCGGAAGGATCCCGACAATATTATTAGGATCCCCCCAGATGCCTGATCAGCTGCTGGCTCAGCGTGTCGCTGAGAGCCTGAGCCCGGTTGCTCCTGCACCCTCCTCAGCCCAGCATTCCAATGAGTTCTGGAGGGGCAGCAATCGACGGTCACCGATCTTGCTTTGAGCAGACCAAGAATTGAGCGATCATTGGTCATGTGATCACTCAGGCTTAGACCCCTTTCACACCGCCGAGCGTATAGCGTCGGCGGTAAAACGCCGCTAAAAATAGCTGCGTTTTACCGTCGGATTTGTGGCGCATTTCGGCCGCTAGCGGGGTGCTTTTACCCCCGCTAGCGGCCAAGAAAGGGTTAAAACCACCCGCAATATGGCGCAATAGCGGCGTTTTGCTGGCGGTATAGCCGCACTGCCCCATTGATTTCACTGGGGAGCAGCGGTGGAGGAGCGGTAAACACACCGCTCCTTCACCGCTACAAAGAAGCTGCTGGCAGGACTGTACCTGACGTCCTGTCAGCGCACCACTCCGGTGTGAAAGCCAGATGTTACAGCATGATAGATGTGGTGGTAATAAACATCTATACAAAGATAAGTATCCATTTCGGTGAACACACAAATGCCCAACATAGGTGTTTTACCTGAATATTTCCAATATACACACTCCTCTGCTGCACAAACCGCTTCACACTCCCTGGAACACATAAAGACCGACCATCAAAACCACTTGCATCTAAATTTCTCCTCTTTTTCTCTTCAATGAGGTGGTAATATTTTCCATAGAATGCTTTTCGGCCATTTTGACAAACCGCAGTGAAAGTGTAGGCGGGGATTCCTGCTTCCGAAGTGCTGGTATGCAAGCCCTGGCGGCATTATCTTTACAAGTTTTAAAATATCAACGCTAAAAGTTCAGCTGTTGAAGCACAATGTAAATGACAACAACCTTTTTGAAATGTCTTCTCTGGATTCAAGCCATTGAAAATGGTAAAATGTGCCAAAGTTTGAGGTACTGAAAATCCTACGTGGGAAGAAAATTTAAGAAAAAGCATTTCTTTAATGGCAAAGTCTGTGTATTAAATACACTGTGCGCTATATATCTGTGGACATCTGACCATTACTCCTATATGAGCTTGTTGAATATCCCATTCCCAATTCATGGAAATTATTATGGAGTTGGCCTAGTTTGTGACTATAACAGCCTCCTATCTTCTGTTTTTACAAGATTTTGGAGTGTTTCTGGGAATGTATGCCCATTTGTCAGGTCAGGTACTGATGTTGGATGAGAAGAACTGGATCACAGTGTGTTCAAATTCATTGTAAAGGCGTTCAGTATGGTTGAGGTCAAAGCTCTGTGCAGGATGCTTAAAGAGGAAGTAAACCCTTCCAAACAACTTGGACCTATAGGTAAGCCTAGATTAAGGCTTACCTGTAGGTCCAAGCAATATCTCCTAAACCTATATGGTTTAGGAGATATTTGCCCGAAAATGGGCACCGCTGTCTACGGCGCATGCGCCGTAGACAGCGGCGCGCAGGCGCACTAAATGCGGCAAATCCAAGAATGGATTTGCCAAATTTGTCGACTCCCGTGCGCATGCGCGGGAGTGACGTCATCGCGGCTTCGCCGTATGACAGCAACGGAGCTGCGAGGCGCGACTCCCGTGCGCATGTGCGGGAGTGACGTCATCGCGGTTGCGCCGCTGTCATTGGTCGGAGCTGCGAGACGCCACCAGCAAGATGGACGCGGCGGACTACAGGGATCAGCGGCGACTTCGCTGGCTCCTGTGTCAGGTAAGTGACACATAATGAGCTACTATGCGATGCATAGTAGTCCATTATGCTTTACCTTTGCAGGGAAAAAAAGAGGAAGTAAACCCATCAGGGTTTACTTCCTCTTTAAGTTCCTCCACACCAAACCACTCAAACCATATCTTTATGGAGCTGGATTGGTGCACAGGGACACAGTTGTGTTGGAACAGAAAAGGCCATCCACAAAAGGCCGGGTCCTGATGATTGAGAACACGTGGCTCATAACTGGTGTTCCATTTCATATATTCAGTAGGGTTGAGGTCACGGCTCTGCAGGACACGCAGGTTCCTCCACATCAAGCTCCTCAAACCATATCTTTATGGAGCTGGTTTGGTGCACAGGGACACAGTTATGTTGGGACACAGAAGGCCATCCCCAAAAGGCCAGATACTGATGATCGATGAGAACACCTGGCTCACAACTGGTGTTCCATTTCATATATTCAGTAGGGTTGAGGGCATGACTCTGCAGGACACGCAAGTTCCTCCACATCAAGCTCCTCAAACCATGTCTTTATGGGGCTGGATTTGTAGACGGGCACAGTCATACTGGAGCAAAAAATATCTTCACCAAACTGTGACCACAAGGTTAAAAGAGCACAGTCATTTACAATGTCTTTGTAGGCTGTAGATCAGTGATTCTCAACCAGGGTTCCTCCAGAGGTTGTAGGGGTTCCTTCAGCATTAGGTCCCGTGTAAGCTCTGATAAGTAGTTTGAAGATTACAGCTGGCTCTTTCCTCATTTTAGACTGCTAAATTGAGCTGAGGGGAACAAAGTATAAGGGTGTATAATTCTGCATGGGGCAGGGTTGTTGAAAAGCTTACTTTTAAAGTAACCCTCAAAGGTCTCTAAAGCATGTTAAAATGGCAACCAGAGTCAGATTGAGACCCCTCAAAGCACTTGTCCTTCAGTGATCTTCTGGAGCACCCTGGGAGCCCTGCATCTTGTGGAGCTCTAATATGTATTTTTGATACTTCCAAGTAAAGTTCCAAGCTGGCTTGCCCTCTTCTGCTTCCCACACCAATCTTATTGGCTCAACACTGTAATGGACTGCACCATTGATCACCATTGATCAGTAGAAAGGGAGCTGGAAAGCAAATTGGAGCTCGCAGGTTTAAGAGCACAAAGGGGTGCTACTGAGGATCATTAAAGGTCTATGCAGGCACCTATAGTTGGCTGCATTTTACTTTAGATGGTATTTTACCAGTTAGAGACAGGTTTGCTTTAGATTACACCAGTCATAAAGCTGCAAACCCAGTGATTTAAATGCCAAATGATCAGTAGATCGAGCTATCCTTTTGAAGCGTATCTAAATGTAACAACAAAAATGTAATCTTTTGCTGCTTACCAGTCCTTGTAAGGGGTGGCTGGTTGTCCTTCTTTTTTTTTTTTTTCTTCTTCTCTTCCTTTTTCCTCCTCTTTCCTATTCTGTCCTCCTTCCTCATCCTCATCCTCCTCCTCCTCCCCCTTTTTATCTTTCCTCCTTTATTTTTTTCCCTTCCTTATTTTTTCTTTCTTCCTTCCCTCCCTTTCTTCCTTCCCTCCCTTTCTTCCTTCCCTCCCTTTCTTCCTTCCCTTTTTCCTCCCTCCCTTCCCTTTCTTCCCTCCCCTCCCTCCCTCCCCTCCCTCCCTCCCTCCCCTCCCTCCCTCCCTCCCCTCCCTCCCCTCCCTCCCCTCCCTCCCTCCTTCCTTCCCTCCCTCCTTCCTTCCTTCCCTCCCTCCCTCCCTCCCTCCCTCCCTCCCTCCCTCCCTCCCTCCCTCCCTTCCCTCCCCCTCCCCTCCCTTTCCCCTTCCTTCCCTTTCTTTTCTCTGCTTCCCTTCCCTCCCTTTCTTTTCTATCCTTCCCTTCCCTCCCTTTCTTTTCTCTCCTTCCCTCCCCTCCCTTTCTTTTCTATCCTTCCCTTCCCTCCCTTTCTTTTCCCTCCCCCCCCTCCTCCCCCTCCTCCTCCCTTTCTTCTTTTCCTCCCTCCCCCTCCTCCCTTTCTCCCCCTCCTCCCTTTCTCCCCCTCCTCCCTTTCTCCCCCTCCTCCCTTTCTCCCCCTCCTCCCTTTCTTCTTTTCCTTCCATCCCTCCCTCCCTCTCCTCCCCTCCCTCCTCCCTTTCTTCTTTTCCCTCCCCCCTCCTCCTCCCTTTCTTCTTTTCCTCCCTCCCCCTCCTCCCTTTCTCCCCCTCCTCCCTTTCTCCCTCCCTCCCCCTCCTCCCTTTCTCCTTTCTCCTTTTTTTGCCTTTTGCAAATAATGCACTTCCCATCTTTGGGTGGCTATGCTCACTTCTCCACTGTATCTTTGGGAGCAGCCATTGCTGTCAGCTAGGCTGGGCTTTAAACATGTCTGCATTGCTCATCTCTATCACAATGAGGGATGATGGGATATATAGGTTACAGGAAAAGGATGACCTTGTTTGTGCTTCCAGTTAATCTCTCAGGAAGTGATGAGGACACTGTCTGGCCAGATCAATAGATATTTTCTGTAATTGCTGAAAGAGTTCTTGTCCTAAAAAAAAAAAATACAAATGCTTCCACCACATCTATGGACTGGTATGCTGAATCAAATAACTTTTTTTTATTTTGGGGTTTTTATGTATCCTTTTACAAGTGACATTTTCGGGACCGGTCAGAAATGGCGGCGGTATAATAGGGGAGATATTTTCCAAAACACACCAGACTTCTGTCATATAATCTCATGGGAGAAGGTTTCCAGCTGCTACTCTTAAGCCTACTTTCGTGTAAATTGGCAGATAACAGAATTACATAAATGTCAAATACCCGTGTGGACATTTGGAAACACTACTGGCTTTGTATATAGTAACTCTTTATGCTTCAAGATGAGTGACCCTTTAAATAGCCCAATAGCAATCTCCGTATTGCCTTTCTGTGCACATACACCGGTGTCAGCGGAGGAGAGAAACGTGAAATGCCTTTGCCTTGCTGCGATCTGAATGGACCATCTGACCCATGTCATGGGCATCCGGGCTCACAGCCGACAATAAATTGCCACCAGCGATGTGCGGTCTAACCCTTGACACGCCGACTTCTCTGTACCTGCCAGACAGTCAGCATTGTTTACCCAGAGTCCTCTAGTTGCCTCTAATTGGCTGCTCCGTCATAAAATGCAGCCACCTGTCATATTGCTTAACCTGCATGCGAGGGGAGACAGCTGTGCGCTTTGTTGAAATGCCAAAGAGCAGAGAGCTCCACATTAGGAAGGACACATTATCAGCCATTTAAAAAAAAAAAAAAGGAATGATTCCCTGGACAGGCGAGCAGGCAGCCAGTTCTCCGTCATTTTGTGCCGAGAGCGCCGGGGGCTCTTCAAATTAAGCAGGATGGGTGAACTTCTCCGGGGTTGTTTATGTCGTCTTATTAGCAAAAGCTGACAGTACAGCAAGCACTGTTACTATAAGTCTTGGAATTACTGAAAGCTATCCGGGCTTCTCTTACGACAGGGCTGTGTTTATTAACCAGGGCTATGCTGCCGTTCAGTATAAAGTGTGCACTCTGGTTCCTCTAAACACGAGATACTCCCCTTGGGACTCATTTATGAAGCTGTCTTAAAGTATATCCTAACCAGTGGTGACCCATCCATAAGGGAGCCTGAGCCTCCAAAAAAGGGTGGGCTCGGGGCACAGAGCACTGCGTCTGGAGCCCACCCAGTTGTTTGACAATAGCGAATTAATATACGGTATTGTCTTCCTGAATCTCCTCCCAGCCAATCGGGAAGCATGTCCTTAGACCCAATTGGCCAAGAGGAGAAGCGATCGTATTGGCTGCCAAGGAGGAGGAGATGCAGGAGACGCCGGGGTGTAGCCACGGAGGAGGAGAAGCAAGGTAAAGCCGACGAGAAGGAAGCGTTGCCCACGACCTAGATGGAGTAAGTGCAGGGATTGTGGGCTGAGGCGGCGTGGGGGGGGGGGACCGACTGGTGGGGTGTCGGGTGGTTTGTTTGCCGCCCCCTAAAAAGGGAGCACCAGCCGCCACTGCTCCTAACCCAGGGGTAGCAGCCTCGCCACTTCAGTTGATGTGGAGCTACAAGACCCACGAGGCATTGCAAGACTGACAGCCACAGGAATGACTTGCGGAGACATCATGGGAATTTGTAGTTTCACCACTGCTGGAGTGCCAAGGGCGTCTACCTCTGTGCTGACCTAAGAAAAAAACTTAGCAGAACTCCAGCCAAAAATAAGCATAACATAAAAATAAAAGAACCAGGTCTTGCTGCAGTATTCAATTTCGATCTAGAGATTTCTCCCACAGTACTTTTGTCTGCTGCAAGGTGTCCTTGAATGGTCAATATCATTCTACATATTTCCACTGAGCCTAGGTTGTCCTGAACCCACTCCCAGCCTGTGACTGGACAGTGAAAGGAGAAGCAGCAAAGTGATGAGCTCATCTGTCACTCTGCTTTCACCCATGCTTCTTTTTTGTGTGAACTGACTGGCTCCTTGTGCTGATTATTTCTCTCGCACTCCAGCCCTTCTGTAGAGGGATTGCAAGTAACTGATACCAGGTCTAATTCAGGTACTAACACTGCTTATATTTATAAATACATTTGATATATTAATGATTACAGAACTGCACTCGTTTGTCTTTCATATATTTTAATATATTGCAGTTTACCAGTCCTCAGATGTGGTGGCTGCTATAGGTATTCTCCCCCCCCCCCCCCCTGGAAATCCGGTCAGTGACACTTCCTGTCCTAAGATGACAACAAACACTCACTGTACTGTATTTATTGGGCAGTTGTCTCCCTAGAAGAGGAAGTGTTAGGACTCCCTTAAAAATACGGAGAGGTGGTTTTGTAGTCCACAGAGCTAGGAGCGTTGTAACTGAAGAGCACAGCAGTTTTCCGCCTTGTGAACCGTAGAACAGATCATGCTAGACTACATTGACAGTGGTTATAAGCAGCTTGTGAGTTGCATCAAAGCTTACCCACTGTCCTTTCCCCACTTGTAGGGATAGACTGGTATTTTAGGGGTTGGGGTCATTTTGATGCCCCACTTTTATGAAGTTCTACCTGGCGCTTTACATATAGGCCAGGCTGTGGACCTTGATGTATTTTAAAATTAATTTACTGACATTAATATTATGCAAAACAAGCCATTACTGACCTCTGTAGCTGCAGCCACTGTGGCACAATTTATCTCCAGAATTCGGTCTCATCTCCCAGTAGCCCTGCTCATCTGCTGTTTGGTAAGAAGTTGCAACACCCCAGCAGCGTTTCCCAAAGAGAAGATGAAAGGCATTGGATACCCCTCGCCAAATCTAGTTCAGTAGAGCATTAAATAAACCCTCCCTACAGTATACACTGTTGGCCAAGGGCTGCTAGGCAGTGCAGGGGTTGTGGTTTAGGTTCCAAACAGGAACTTGGGTACACTGAGAGTTGAGGGAGATTTGTATTTGTGTTCGTTCCTTCCTTCCTTCCTTCCTTCCTTCCTACCCTTCCTACCCTTCCTACCTCCCTTCCTTCCTCCCTTCCTTCCTCCCTTCCTTCCTCCTTTCCTTCCTTCCTTCCTTTCCTTCCTTCCTTCCTCCTTCCTTCCTCCCTTCCTTCCTCCCTTCCTTCCTTCCTCCCTCCCTTCCTTCCTTCCTTCCTTCCTCCCTCCCTCCCTCCCTCCCTCCCTCGCTTCCTTCCTTCCTTCCCTCCCTCACTTCCCTCCCTCACTTCCCTCCCTCACTTCCCTCCCTCACTTCCCTCCCTCACTTCCCTCCCTCACTTCGCTCCCTCACTTCGCTCCCTCCCTTCCCTCCCTCGCTCCCTCCCTTCCCTTCCCTCCCTTTCCTTCCTTCCTTCCTTCCCTCCCTTTCCTTCCTTCCTTCCTTCCCTCCCTTTCCTTCCTTCCTTCCTTCCTTCCCTCCCTTTCCTTCCTTCCTTCCTTCCCTCCCTTTCCTTCCTTCCTTCCTTCCCTTCCTTCCTTCCTTCCTCCTTGCTTCTCTCCCTCCCTTTCCTTTCTCCTTCCTCCCCTCCCCTCTCAGTGCACAAAGCAAGGTCCATAAAGGCATGGATGAGAGAGTTTTGGGTGGAGAAACTTGACTGGCCTGCACAGAGTCTTGACCTCAACTCGATATAACACCTTTAGGATGAATTAAAGCGGAGACTGCGAGCCAGGCCTTCTCGTCCAATATCAGTGCCTGACCTCACAAATGCGCTTCTGGAAGAATGGTCAAACATTCCCATAGACACACTCCTAAACCTTGTGGACAACCTTCCCAGAAGAGTTGAAGCTGCAAAGGGTGGGCCAACTCAGTATTGAACCCCTACGCACTAAGACTGAGGGATGCCATTACATTTCGTGTGTGTAGGCAGGCGTTCCAATACTTTTGGCAATACAGTGTATCGATTTATTTATCTATTACTGTTTGTTAACCAAAACTGTTTCCCCAACAGTCTTTAGTGTTCAGTCCTGTCATAATGAAGATTTCAGTTGAAATGAATGTAGAGAAGTTGAATCACCCACCATGCCAGTATTACAACCTACTGCTGTGTTGGTATTACTTTTTGGATAATGCAGTGTGGAAACCATTGAGGATCATGCAGCGAGGGAATGAGACTCTTTGGAGGGGAGTTGGGGGAGACTGGTCGATCACCTGGGAAGTTTTGCTACTGGTGGGGTGTAAAAACCAGTGGCTGACTCACCAGTATAAGTTTTGCAGTTGGACTGGCCCTTTAGCGGTGGCTGCGGTAGTGCTATAGCTGTACTATGAAAGGCCTGAAATTTGTTTACCTGACTTGTAGAATTGTGGGAAATAAAAACGTTTATTCTACAAGCAAGCACTCGTTATTGCGAAAAGTAATGTCTCCGTCTTGCCAGTTCCAATTCCCTGAACCAATCTGCCAGTTGAGTACCGTCCCCCGCTCTGCGTCTTTTTTTTTTTTTGCTGAGGCACCTTTCATCACGTAACGCACAATCATGCCACGGTTGTCCCGACGCTCTGGGTAAACCGATGGCGCCTCATTGGATCATCATGCTTCATCCCACCCAACAAGAGAGCCTTGTGCTTCTGCCTCGTCCACCTCGAACAGATTGCCGAGCTCCAAAGTGAATAATACTCCTGATGTTCTCCCGCTGCCCTTTTTATCTTTGTAAAATGATTGTATTGATTTGTTGGGTGCAATGCACGCACTCGAGCACCTGTTCCTATCTATCAGTGCTGCGCCAAGTACCGCTCTTTCTCCTTCGTTAAATAACCCCCTCACTTGTTCTGCACATTATTGGCCCCCAACTCATAAATTCTACCTTATTGCCGCTGTCTTTTCTTTTTTTTTTTTTTTTTTCTTCTTCTGGAGAGATTCTCAGTCTAACCATTGCCTGTGCAGAAAGGGAATAACAATGTAGCTCTGAAACCTCCGCCAAAAATATTCCTGTTTACAGCTTATTACAAATCTGCTGTTTTTGCATCAGGATTTGATTAGCCTTGTTTTGTTTTCTAAAACGAGAGTGGCGTATATTGCAAGGATTTTTAAGGACCTTTAAGAATCCTGCCAACTTCTTTAGAGGTAGTACGGATTCTGTGTGTTTTTTTTTTTTTTTTGCCGACTTAAAGGATGTTATTAGTGCAGAGCTTGGCAATCAGTGTTGCAAACCACTTTTTTTTGTTACCTAAAGACGCCTTCCTAGCACTGATTAGAGGAGACCTCTGTACTGAGACTACAAGGAGTGTTTTTAGTCCAATCCACCAATAGCCGCCTCTGTAACAGGAATTGACCCAAGAACTGCTACCTTAAACAGGTGCATCCAAAAAGACAATGTTGCTGACCGTGTTTAGGACAGCTGTTCTCAACCTATTTAATATGGAGGTTCCCTTGATAAGTTTTTTTTGTTTAAAGGAACCCCAGATGATTACTATAGCTACAGCTCACTGTACATTACTGTGTTGGTCTGTGGGAAGAATGTTCCTTACATTGGTGATCAGTGGGAAGAATGTTCCTTACATTGGTGATCAGTGGGAAGAATGTTCCTTACATTGGTGATCAGTTGGAAGAATGTTCCTTAAATTGGTGATCAGTGGGAAGAATGTTCCTTACATTGGTGATGAGTTGGAAGAATGTTCCTTACATTGATGGTCATTAGGAAGAATGTTCCTTACATTGGTGATCAGTGGGAAGAATGTTCCTTACATTGGTGATGAGTTGGAAGAATGTTCCTTACATTGGTGATTGGTGGGAAGGATGGTCTTTACATTGGCGATTAGTGCAACCAATGTTCCTTACATTGGTGATCAGTTGGAAGAATGTTCTTTACATTGGTGATCAGTGGGAAGAATGTTCTTTACATTGGTGATCAGTGGGAAGAATGTTCCTTACATTGGTGACCAGTGGGAAGGATGTTTCTTACATTGGTGATTAGTGGGAAGGATGTTCCTTACATTGGTGATTAGTGGGAAGAATGTTCCTTACATTGGTGATCAGTGGGAAGAATGTTTCTTACATTGGTGACAATGGGAAGGATGTTTCTTACATTGGTGATTAGTGGGAAGGATGTTCCTTACATTGGTGATTAGTGGGAAGGATGTCCCTTACATTGGTGATTAGTGGGAAGGATGTCCCTTACATTGGTGATTAGTGGGAAGGATGTCCCTTACATTGGTGATTAGTGGGAAGGATGTCCCTTACATTGGCGATTAGTGCAACCAATGTTCCTTACATTGGTGATCAATGGGGAGGATGTTCCTTACATTGGTGATCAGTGGGAGGAATGTTCCTTATATTGGTGGTCAGTGGGCAACTATCTCCCTCTTACCGATTAGCTAAAAAGATCAATGGTATCAGTGGGAGCTTATTAGAAAGGCAGAAACTGCTCCTTGCTCAAGTAACCCCTAGCAACCTCTGGAGCAACCCTAAAGTTCCACGGAACCCTGCCTTGCCATAGATGCCTACTTCACCCCTTCCTTCCACAGCTGTCAGAAAAGTACTTGGGGTTGGCTGGTGTCAGGACCTAGAAGTGGCAGTGGCATCTCTCAATGGGGGCCTAGATATTGACCGCTAGACCCTGAACAGTGTCAAATGGGAGGAGGACCCATGGTCCCCTCTATACCCAGAAGAACCAGGTATTTTTCATCAGCTTAGGTAAAGGAAGGAACAGTGGAGAATCATTGGAGAGGAGAGCAATAGTTGTTTAGGTTGGAGGGTCTTTTCAGAGACACAATGGATAAATTAACATTGAAATGGTCACTCTAAGAAAAATTATTGAACAAAACAGCCCTATGTAAGTTCCGAATGGACCTGGTCAGAGCTTACACATGAAAGGTCCTCCCTCCAACTCTTTCACCCAGTGCTGTGTTGTAGAAGCAGAATAGAGCCCCATGTGGTTCCTTACCTGGAAGGACTGGCTATTTAAGTCCTTAATTAAACCAGTTTGAATCTAATGTTTCACTTTTTTAGGCTATTGAAATCCAGTTGCTGCTAGGTTTATATTCTCGTTAAGGCCTAGGTCAAGAAGGGGCGGGAGGTGGTGGTGGGTATTTCCATACGGGCAATTCAAACCCCTATTAAAGGATGTAAAATGCAGGTCAGAAGAATGTCAACTTCTGTAAAAGGCATTGGTCAATGAATTCTGAACGATTACTGAGGCCCTTCAGGCTGTCTAATTTAATATCTTCAATATTGTCCCTTAGACACCCGTTTTGACTTGTTCTCTACTCTCTCTTCCAGGTACGAGACTTCTCTCATCGACATGTTAGATGCCATCAGCCCCATCTCTTCCCAGAGGAAGCAAAGACACTACAAAGACCTGTATGACCTCAGTATTCTCAGCCCGCCGACCCGCGGATATTCCAAGCCCGCCCGCCAGCCTGTACAGCCAGCGAGGCGTGAACCACCCACCGTCGATACCGAGGAGAGGCGCATGTTGGAGGAAATCTTCTTTATCTGCTGACAGTTTGCCATAACATAGCCTTCCAAAAGACTGTCCTAACTGTGAGCCTTGCTGTGACCACAACTAAACAATAAACATTCCTGAAGTGCACCAGTCCTCTGAACACTCTGATCATCTCGCAGCCCTATGTAGCCTTAACTAACAATCGGCCAAAAGACTTCATTTGAACCCGGAGCGTTACATAATGGTGATGGGAACAGTTCCTGTCAGGGGATGGGATGTCTTCTGTTTAAACACTTGTTTGTTGGGTTTTGTTATTGCATGGATGACGGGTATACTTTTCAAATTGCACCTGAAATTTAGAAGCAGATATGAGCAGACCTAAAATTTTCCCCCGCTTTTTATTTTTTTATTTTTTTTTTATAATTATGAAGAGCTTTTTTTTCCTTTTTATTATGGACCTTTTGCTACTAGGGCCTTTTTCCTTCTTTTTCACATACACATTAAAATTCCCACATTTGTTTAAAACCCCCCAAAACATTACATATTTCCAGAAAGCACAGGGCCTATAGAATAAACGAATGGTAGTTGTATTTTATTTTTATTTTTTTGCTGTGCAGTGTTGGCGAACTGTTTATTAAATCTATACTTTCAGTAAAAAAAAAAGAATCGTATTGCTAAAAACTACTAATAATTAAGATCAAAATGAATTAAAATAGGTCAAAATTTATTCCAACTAATTCTTTAGATTTTTTATTTTTTTTTTATACATTTTTGTTGGTATACATTTTTCGTTAGGAATTTATTTATAGAAGACGGCAAAGAGAGAACATACCACTGTGACAAAACATGATCACTAGACCTTGTAACATCAATACAAAAAAATCTGATACATGCGTTGTTAAAATATCTCCGTACAGAGAGAGAGACGCCAACACGGGCAGACTGAAAAACTGTATGGAATAAATATTGATTTAACTATTTTGCTATTGTTTGGTTTATGCACAGTGATTAGGTATTTTTTTTTTTACTTTTTTTTGGGATCAAAGTGGAAGGAAAAAGAATGCTTTCAATTAACTCCATTAAGGCCCCATTCACACCTGAGCGTTTTGTAGCTTGAAGCCTGAAGCTACAAAATGCTAGAAGGGAAAAAAATGTATTATTCTCAATGGAGATGGTTCACATCTCCACTCCATGTCGCCTGAAGCCGAACGCCTGAAGCTCAAACAAGTTCCGGACCCTTTTTTGTCGCTCTTGAGCAGATTTGGGCGTTTTCCTTCTTTTAACATTGGTGACCTTTTGCCCTGCACAAAATCGCGACAAATTGTGGTAAAAGCGCTGCAAATCGTGGTAAAAACCGCCGCAAAATTGCTGTAAATTCGCGCGATTTTCTTCTTGAAAATGCTACGCTCAGGTGTGAATGCAGCCTAAATCAGTTACACCATAGTAGTACATTGAAAGACGTACAAGATGTTTCTATAGAACAGGGTTCCTCTGGAGATTGTTAGCAGTTCCTTGAACAACAAGCAATTTCTGCTTCCCAGATAAGTTCCCACTCGCACCATTGATCTATTTAGCTTTCTTTAAGGGGGGAATTCTTCCCAATAACTACAAGTGTGAGGAGCATTCTTCCCACTGACATCACACTAATGTATCATGAGTTGTAGGTATAGTAATCTTTAGGAGGAGCTCCCTGAGACTGACCAGTTATTTCAAGGGTTCCTCTTTGTTGTAAAGGTTAGAAGCTGCTACAGAGCAGTGGTCTACAAACTGGGGCCGGATTTGGCTCATTGCTTGCCTTTATCTGACCCTTGGGACACTGTTCCTCCCGCTGATATGAGCCACTATTCCTCCCACTTACTCCAACAATGAGGCACCTTTCCTTTCGTGGACACCAATGGAGAGGCAGTATTCCTCCCACTGACACCAACAATGGAGCATTATTCCTGCCACTGACACCAACAGAGACGGTATTCCTCCCACCAACAATGGAGCATTATTCCTTCCACTGACACCAAAGATGGAGCATTATTCCTTCCACCGTCACCAGTGATGGGGCATAATT
This sequence comes from Lithobates pipiens, assembly GCF_037356315.1. Taxonomy (NCBI): domain Eukaryota; kingdom Metazoa; phylum Chordata; class Amphibia; order Anura; family Ranidae; genus Lithobates; species Lithobates pipiens. Next base: position 266,287,494 of record NW_027507790.1, on the reverse strand, counting down.
CCTCCCACTGATGTAAACGATTTTGCACTTTTTTTTCCACTGACACCAACAGTGGGGCAGTATTCCTTCCACTGACACCAACAGTGGGGCAGTATTCCTTCCACTGACACCAACAGTGGGGCAGTATTCCTTCCACTGACACCAACAGTGGGGCAGTATTCCTTCCACTGACACCAACAGTGGGGCAGTATTCCTTCCACTGACACCAACAGTGGGGCAGTATTCCTTCCACTGACACCAACAGTGGGGCAGTATTCCTTCCACTGACACCAACAGTGGGGCAGTATTCCTTCCACTGACACCAACAGTGGGGCAGTATTCCTTCCACCGACACCGACAGTGGGGCAGTATTCCTTCCACCGACACTGACAGTGGGGCTGTATTCCTTCCACTGACACCCCATGTTACACGTTTCCTCCCACCAAGATAAACAATTGGGCACGATTCCTTGCACAGAATACAACAATGGGATACTATTATTCCATGAATACCAACTATGGGGTCATTGCTCAACCTCCTAATAACTATAGACAGTGTAAATTTTTGTCCTGCCGCTGACGCTGTGGCATTTTCTTCTCCCACTGGTGACAGTCTGCTCCCCCTAAAGTCTGTAGGACGGTTAACTGGCCCTTTGTTTAGAAAGTTTGGAGACCCCTGCTATGGAGGAATTTGAGGCTCTTACAGCTCTCCTTTCCTGCAAGCCAAAGCTTGGGCTAGGAGGACAGGAGAAGCTGAAGCACAGGTTTGTTGGAACACTACGCAATCACAGTTGACGCTGGACTGGGTGGGACGGGGTTGGATGCGGTGGGGCGGAGCTAGGTAGGACTGTGGTGGAACTGGGCGGTGCTGTGATTCTTACACCGACAACAGTTCCATGAAGTGCATGTGAAGCAACCATACTGTTGTCAGTAAAGCTTAGGAGGATTGCTGATTGTATAGATTAGCCGCTTAACATATCATTGACACTCCCAGCCGTTCGCATAGGGCAGTGTGAACTGCCGGCGGGAGTCGTGCGATGCGGAAAAACGCCGCGGATTCGCGGCGTTCCCACATCGCAGCGGTGTGAACCCGGCCTAAATAACGAGATTTGGAATATTCTAAAGGAGTCAGTTAATTCCACTGGGTAACCATATACCTAAACGAACACACTTTTTCTACGTATATCCGTGTTTTGCAAGCTCCATCCCCACGTATTTATGCTTTTAAAAATACATTTTAGTGCACACAAACATAATCCCCAATATATTTTTGTGGGGTAAAATATAATGCGTGAGGTTGTCAAAAAAAAAAAAAAGTAGATGCCAAGATCCACTGACTGCAGGAGGGGGCGGAGACTGGACCAGCCACCCTGCACAAGGGGAGAGAACAGCAGTGAGCGGTCTTTATTACAGGAAGTCTCGCACAGGATCACCGCACAGACCTGGAAGAAATACACAAAGCACACCGAGATCCAAGTTTTCAGCTTTCACACTTCAAATACACTACATTTTTACACACCTAATATAAGTCTTTATATTTCACCCACCCCCCTCCTCTGCTATAGAATGTCTGTTACTAAATGACAGGTGCACTTTAAATTCAGCTTCACGGTTGTGTTTCTCTCCGGGTGTCTGCTGTGCGCTCCTCCTCCAGTGTTTTTAATATCTTTGCAGTGGTGGTGCGTCATTGATGGGTTTGCTGTATGAAGCATAAGCAGCACTGCGTAACCCTATCTTCCTGGTGCCTTAGTAACCCGAATATTGTCTAATGGCAGCGTGACAACATTGAGTATTATTTTGTAAGATTTATTTTTATTAATTTATTTGAACCATTTTGTAAAGTATAATTAAAAAAAAACACACCAGGCGTAGATTTGCAACTCTTTGATTCAACAGGTTAAAGGAGAACTCCAGGCAATTAAAATAATATTCAATCCGGTTATATATTCATTTGCAAGTCATTAAATTTTATTTTTTAACTATTTGTACAATGTGTTCTGAATTTTTATTCTAACAATTTCTTGCTCACTCAAAATTAGGTTGAGAATAGGAGGGCCAACACTGAAATCCTATCCCTTTGCGAGCTGTAGCAATTGACTTTCCTAAAGTGGTTGTACACCCCACTTACATCCAGTAAAGTGACCGGCCTCAGGTGATACGCAGAGATAAAACAAATCCTACATATGTTGTACCTGTTTATTTGCGGCCCTTTCTTCTCTACATCGTTCAAATTCCAGAATTTACACTGCATTTCTGAGCTTGTGAAAGCAGGAGGTAGGGATCTGATGTCACAAACTGCACGGCTGAGTGTAATCTGAGATCTGAGTGCTGTCACTTACCCTCTGTGCTGGATAGACTTTCAGAATTGGCTCATGCAGATAGCAGAGGGATAACCGAGCAGACATCAGTTACACTAGGTGCTTTGAATTGAGGCAGGTACACACAATGGCGGGATAGTCTTTGTTAATTTTTCATTTCAGAGGTTTAGAACCACTTTAAACCCTACTTAATGCAAGCAGAGCCTCCTGCTGGAGATGCTCTCATACCCCTGCAGATTTCATGCACGTGTTCTAGTTGTGCCCTGAGATCTCAATATACTGATACAGCATAGTACTGTATGTAATGGATCTTACAACTTTTGTGGTTTCTAAAGAGTAGGGGATATGTCTATTAGCCTCTAGCTAATCACATATGTTATGCCAGAAAGGCAATTGTCCTTATATGAAAGGATCTGGCCTCTTCCACCCTGGTTGGATGAAAAACGCTGGTGTACTCCACACTACCCATTTATAAAGCTGCTTATAGCAATAGGAGATGTCCTGCTAAATGTAATAGCTTTGTCTTTGTGGCTCAAGTTTGCGGACTTGGCAGTGGTATCATAACTGCTCAAATATGGTTCCCTGTGGTCCAGCCAGTTCTGTCTGTAGCCTTGATGGGCTAATTAATCCTGCGTCCATGGTCTCCAAACTGATTGCTTTTATCCGGCCCTTGGGGCATTATTCCACCCATTGTTGCTGGTTTCTGTCACTAACACCAGTGATGGGGCACTAATCCTCCCATTGACACCAGTGTTGGGGCACTATTCCTCCCATTGACACCAGTGTTGGGGCACTATTCCTCCCATTGACACCAGTGTTGGGGCACTATTCCTCCCATTGACACCAGTGTTGGGGCACTATTCCTCCCATTGACACCAGTGTTGGGGCACTATTCCTCCCATTGACACCAGTGATGGGGCACTATTCCTCCCATTGACACCAGTGTTGGGGCACTATTCCTCCCATTGACACCAGTGTTGGGGCGCTATTTGTCTCATTGACACCAATGATGGGGCGCTATTTGTCTCATTGACACCAATGATGGGGCACTATTCCTCCCATTGTCACCAATGATGCGGCACTATTCCTCCCATTGACACCAATGTTGGGGCACTATTCCTCCCATTGTCACCAATGATGCGGCACTATTCCTCCCATTGACACCAATGATGGGGCGCTATTCATCCCATTGACACCAATTGATGGGGCGCTATTCCTCCCATTGACGCCAATGATGGGGCACTATCACTCCAAGGCTGAAACGATTAATCAATATTATCGATAATGAAAATTGCACCCCGTCATTGGTGTCCCCGGGAGGAATAGCACCCCGTCATTGGTGTCCCTGGGAGGAATAGCACCCCGTCATTGGTGTCCCCGGGAGGAATAGCGCCCCGTCATTGGTGTCCCCGGGAGGAATAGCGCCAGGTCATTGGTGTCCCCGGGGAGGAATCGCACCCCATCACTGGTGTTTTATTCTGCAGTTTGAGTGTAGCACTCCGTTTTTTCATTATTACTTTTAAATAAATGGAAAAATGGCATATTACTATTTTTTTTATGATTTTATCCGATTAATCAAAAAAATTATTGGCCGATTAATCGATTATGAAAATAATCAGTTGCGGCCCTAATTCCCTTCCATTGACGCCAATGATGGGGCACTATTCCTACCATTGACACCAATGATGGGGTGCTATTCCTCCCATTGACACCAGTAATGGGGTGCTATTCCTCCTATTGACACCAATGATGGTTGCTATTCCTCCCATTGACATCAATGATGGGGTGTTATTCCTCCCATTGACGCCAACGATGGGGCACTATTCCTCCCACTGATGCCAGTCGTGGAGCATTGTTTACTTCCACTGACCGCAGGACATTTTCTTCTCTCATTGGCCACAGTGTGGCCCCCTAAAGTTTGAAGGGCAGTAAACTGGCCCATGGTATTAAACGTTTGGAGACCCCTGTCCTACATGATTGTCCCTTCTCCTCTAGAAACTACTCTCAGCACAAAAGATTTCATACGAATCCATACCTCAATATCCGCAAGGAATATATGTTTCCAAATCCATATATTATCTTCTGAAAGTAGTGGTGTACAGAGCCTGTGCAGAGCTGCAGTAGGGGCTCAGCAGGCCCCACCCACTACAGGCTATGTTCAGAAAATGACAGGAGGGGGTGGAGACCAGACTAGTCACCCTGCACAAGGAGAGAGACCAGCAGTGAGCGGTCTTTATTACAGGAACACTCACACTGGATTAATGCACAGATCTGAAAAAATTCACAAAGCTCACCAAGATTCAAGAACACGCACGAATGGATTTAGACCATATTTGCTTATTCCGAAGTTCAACTTTAACCATGTACGGACTACCCGCATCGTTTAACATCGCTATTTTGAAGAGGAATACCATTGTTATGGCAGCAGCTAGCTACCGTAACCCCGGTATCCTCTTCTTCAGCGGGCTGGTCACTTCAAGATAAATGTGGTCTCTGCGGTGGATTCACTACAAAATTACATTTATCCCACCTCTCTCCGGTGGCCTCTGCCGCTTACCGGAGCCATCGGCCATCGGAGGCAATTGTGTCCTGTCCCTGGCTTGGCATGGAGACTAGTGAGAGGAAGATGGCCCCCACCTGTCCATACCACTGCAGGGCGGAAGCGACGTCAAAATGTCACTTCCGCCCATAGCTCTTAAAGGGACTTTTTTTTTTTTTCGAATGACACATTTTTTTTTTATTGCATTTTAGTGTAAATATGAGATCTGAGGTCTTTTTGACCCCAGATCTCATATTTAAAAGGTTCTGCCAGGCTAATATTCATTACCTATACTTCATCATCGGGTGAATGGACACTGGTAGACCAAAGGTTTTCAGACAGGAAGTGATCCCCTATAATAACCCCTCCCATACAGGAAGTACTTTCGTTTTTTACCTGTCTGCAAGGTGGATGGCACGGTTTGTTTGAGCTCTCTTAACCACAAATGGTTCCAAAATTAATCAAGGGATTGACCGATGGGATCCATTTGACACAGGCTTTTATGCTTAGATAAATGGTACCCGAGCCTCACAAAGAAGACTCAAGATCCTGCAAGGTTTTGCCTGTAATGTGGCCTCTGGGCATTTCCTGCAGGGTGCTGTACAGGTCCAAGGGAATGGGCACTAAACATTAAAAGGGTACCCAGTCCTTGAAGGTTAAGTGACAGAAACTAAGAGCCCAATCTTCACCCTTCCTTCCCGGGTTCCTAAGTGGCCCTGGGCCTGGATGGGCAAGTGAAACCCCTTTAATTGATCATTGTGGGGTGTCCCTTTGATTGTAACAATCAGTCAAGCCAGCTAAAAGCTGGACACCTGTGTGTGGCGACCATACAGGGGAGTTCTGGGCTAGCTGTGGGTCTTTGCAAAGTGTACCTTTTTTTGTGTCTGGCTGTTTTTTACCTATATGATGGCGCATGACGGTGTGCCATTTTACCTTTGTTCGCCATGGCGCACATGTGTTCGCAAGAATGCCACTGGGCTCAGCAGTTTAGTGGCCATGGCGCATGCGGATTCACCACACATGCGCCGTAGCCTTTATCTGGGTGCACAAAGATTCATGTCCTACACAAATACAGTTATGCCCATTCGCCGGGATCGTGCACATGCGTGCGCACGCACAGAACGTTACGGCGCACACCCAGCTTATTTAAGCTGTGTAGGCCACGGGTTTGGTGCTTATAGAAGGCAGCTGTGTGGGACACAGAGCAGGCTCTGAACAGACACTTGCAGGGGTTCATTTTTCCTTACCCAGGTCATGTGAGTCACCAGGTGTTGCTTGGCAGGCTAAAGGTGCTTAACAGGATTGTTGCATAGGGGCAGTGTGAGCCCTATTAAAGGGTCTCCCTTCTAAGGTGTTTTAATACTACACCCAAGTACTCTTTGTTTGTGGCTATTAAATGTCTTTCAAAAAGAGAAGTGGGATTAATACTACAGGGAAGGGCACACCTATGTCGTCAGTAGTTCTTGATGAACCTAGTCATATCCCTAGTGTTGTGTCCCCTGAAAGTCCAGAGGCTCCCGGGCAATCTGAGCCGCTTCGCCTATCTGGTATTGTGCCTACAGTCAAGACTGCTGTTTCACCCTTCATCACTAAGGATGAACAGTCCTCAGCCCTAGCCCGGTTTGAGCACAGGGATTGCTGGCACGATTGTCTCCATCCCACAGGGTGGCAAGAAGCATGACAGATCCCCCTCCCTGGAGTCTCCTATTCTGGAGCAGGAATGGCTTTAGGTTGGGGAATAGCTTAAAGCTCAGGATTCGGTGGAGTGTCCGGAAGATGAGTCTGCTGATTTTGATCCTGACTCTGACCAAAATGGTTCGTTCTGCCTTTAAGTTGCCTCTTGCAGAGGTGACTGAGCCCCCCTGGTCCTCTTTGGGATCTCCAAAGCCTTTTCAGGTCGCACAGACTTTCCCTTTACACCCCCTGTTGGAACAGGCGGTGTACGCTGATTGGGAACATCCTGACAGGTCTTTTGTTCCTCATAATGCCCTGTACACACGATCGGACCTTCCAGCAGACTAGGGTCCAAAGGACCTCCCGGCGGAATTCCGGCAGACTTCCAAATGACCGGACTTACCCACACACGGACTAGAAAAGCAAGTCAGCCCAGGGTTGTCGGGAAGAGGCCCTTGTCCTCATCAACATGGGGACAAGGTGCTTTGTTGTGGGGGGCCTGCAGCTGCTCGCTCGTCCCCACCCCCTTTCCTGACCGGCCGGGCTGCGTGCTTGTATAAGGGTCTGTTATCGATTTTGGGGGGACCCTCACTCCGGTTTTTCGGCGTAGGGGCTTCCCCTTAAAATCCATACCAGACCAAAGGGCCTTGGAGGGGCATTCCCTCTCGCACTCGCTGCAATAGGAAAATGTGTTTTTTCTATTGCAGCGAGCGCGAGATGTACAGTACCCATGCTGGAAGCATTCTCACGGGCAGGTGCTGTAGCTGCCCGCGCATTGTATTTGATCCGTGGGACCAGCATACAGACAAACGGGTTTCCCGCTAGGAGTCCAGCGGGAAAATTTAAAACATGTTCTATTTCTAAAGTCCGTCGGATTTTTGGCATGCAAAGGTCCAATGGAGCCTACACACGATCGGAATGTCCAACGGATTCGTTCTGCCGGACCTTTGCTGTCAAAAAGTCCGGTCGTGTGTACGCGGCATTAGAGGTTTTCCCTTTTATATCCCATGGATGAAAAGTGCGTTAAAAAATGGAGCATGCCAGCCGTAGAGGCAGCAGTCTCATCCTTAAACAAGAACTTAACTTGTCCGGTAGATGACGCACAGGGCTTGAAAGATCCTGTTGACAAGAAATTGGAGTTATTATTAAAAGCGTCCTTTTCTTTTGGCCAGTTCAGCTATTCAGCCAGCTGTTGCTGCAATTTGTATTTGCCAGTCCGTAAAGGCCTAACCAGAGGATGATCTGCCTGAAAGTAAAACAGATATTCCTCGACCGCTGTGTTTTTCTGTTGATGCTTTAAAGGATTCAATACAGCAGGTTTCTCGTCTGGCTCTTTGTCTGTACATATGCGCAGACTTTTATGCCTTGAGAACTGGTCAGCCGAACTTCCTTGTAAAAAGTTATTGGCAGGTTTCTTGTTTTATGGGGAACGTTTATTCGGTGATCACTTGGACAGATAAATCCAAAAGATTTCCAGAGGGAAAAGTTCTCTACTTCCTGTGAAAAAAAGCACCACACGTCCCTCAATTAAAAACCCTGGGACTGCTTCGTCAAATGTCTCAGCGTCAGGGCGGTTCCGCTGCCAACAGAGTGCTAGGGCCAGGGGCAAGCCGCAAGGCCAGGGCCAGAAAAGCCCCTGGGTCCAAAATTCTTCTAAACCCAGCACCAAGCCCTCCTTTTGAGGGGACGCCGGCACTCCATCGGGTGAGGGGAAGGCTGCTGCACTTTGCAGACATTTGGAAAACAACAATTCAGCACAAGTGGGTCACCTCAATTATATCTCGGGGTTACAAGCTGAGTTGCGGGGAGTTCCCCCTCAGAGGTTTCTAAGATCAAGCGTTCCCTTGGATCCTCCAAAAAGAAACATTGCTTCGGGCACTAGATTATCTAGTGCAACAAGGAGTGATTGTAGAGGTTACTGTATTCGAAAGGGGCACAGGTTTTACTCAAACCTGTTTACGGTTCAGAAACCAAACGGGGACACAAGGCCCATTTTGGACCTAAGGTCCCTGAACAAGTATCTATCGATACAGTCCTTTCGGATGGAGTCTGCCCGCTCAGTAATAACCTCACTCCAGAGGGGAAACTTTCTAGCCTCCATCGATATAAAGGACGCGTACTTACACGTACCTATCTTTCAGCCTCATCAGAGGTTCCTATGTTTTGCAGTAGCGGAACGTCATTTTCAATTTGTGGCTCAACCCTTGGGGCTTGTTACAACCCCCTACACCCCCCCCCCCCCTCGGGTGTTCACAAAGGATCCTGGTGCCTGGGTATCTGGATGACCTCCTGCTCAGAAATCACTCAGTACAGGCTCAGAGCATAATATACACAGTGCAGTATTTGAAAAGCTTAGGCTGGATCATAAATACTGAAAAGTCAGCCTTGAGACCAGCTCAAAGCCTAAGGTATTTAAGTCTGGTCCTAAAAACGGTCCAAGTAAGATTATTCTTGCCACCCTGAAGGATCAGTTGCGCCAGATAAAGGGCACCAGACAACCCTCCATTCGGCTCTGTATGAGTCTTCTAGGGAGGATGATATCCTCCTTCGAGGCAGTTCCCTATGCCCAGTTCCATTCCAGGCCTTTACAAGACATCTTGTTGGCTTGGAACAGAGGAAGAAAAGCCCTGGATTATCCAATATGCTTATCTCCTCAGGCATGCTTAAGCCTAAACTGGTGCTTGCAGAATCAGAACCTCTGAAAGGGAAAATCCTTTCTCCCGGTAACTTGGAGAGTACTGACTACAGATGCCAGTCTCTCAGACTGGGGAGCGACCCTAGATGGGCTCACAACTTAATTGGTCAGGGACAGAGCAGACCCTGCCTATCAACGTCCTAGAATTGCTGGCAGTACGTCTGGCCCTACGGTCCTGGACAGTGGAGCTTCAGGACTGCCCCATCAGGGTTCAGTCTGACAATGCCACGGCAGTGGCCTATATAAACCACCAAGGCAGTACCAGGAGTCGTTCAGCTCTGAAGGAGGTGAACTACATACTAGCCTGGGCAGAGGGACATGTGCCAATTATATCGGCAGTCCATGACCCAGGAGTAGAGAACTGGAAGGCAGATTATCTCGGCCACCAGCAGATCTGCCTGGAGGAATGGTCCCAACACCCAGAGGTGTTCCAGAAAATTTGCCAAAGTTGGGGATGGCCAGTGGTCGACCTACTGGCATCCACGTTCAACAACAAGCTACAGCAGTTTGTGTCTTGAACAAGTGATCCTCTGGCAATTGGAGCAGATGCTCTGATAGTTCCATGTAGCCAGTACTCCCTAGTGCAGTGATGGTGAACCTTGGCACTCCAGATGTTTTGGAACTACATTTCCCATGATGCTCAACAGCACTGTAGAGTGGATGAGCATCATGGGAAATGTAGTTCCAAAACATCTGGGGTGCCAAGGTTCGCCATCACTGCCCTAGTGTATGCTTTCTCTCCAATCCCTCTCCTTCCACATTTGTTGTGCAGGATTAGGAAAGAGGGGATTCCAGTCATTCTGGGGGCACCAGCCTGGCCCAGAAGGCCCTGGTTCCCGGAGATTGTGAGACTGACAATAGACTGGCCATGGACGCTTCCACATCGCCCCGATCTACTGTCTCAAGGTCCTATATTCCACCCCAATTTACAGTCTCTAAATGTGACGGCATGACTATTGAAGCCAGGGTGTTAAAGGACTGTGTCCTTCCATCCTTTTTGCCAAAAGTGGTGTCAGCTTTTCATTAAATTCAGGACATTATTTTGCCTTCTTTTTTCTCTCAGCCTCGTTCAATGGAAGAGAGACGACTGCATTCTCATTTTTTTTGGGTCCAAAAGGACCCAAGAACGGGCTGACAACTTCCATTGCCAATTGGGTTCGTCAATTGGTTATTCAGGCCTATGGTGTGAAACATAAAGCTCCTCCCTTTAGGGTGAGAGCTCATTCTACTAGGGATGTAGGAACCCTCTGGGCTTTTCGCCATCAGGTATCTGTGGCTCAGATTTGTAAGGCTCTGTGAAAAATATGTTTCATCCACGTGTATAACCATGTAGACTCTCGTGATGCCTATAGCAAGTATTGTACTAATAAACACCAAAAAGTGTTATACCAATTCCATGTAAAATTGTACTTATATGTATCCAAATATACACAAAAATGAAAATAATCAACATATCAAATCATAAGTATAAAGTCCCTTTTCTTGAAAGAAAGTATTCAAGTCCCACGTGTGTAGTTAAGTTTCAGATGAACCATCCAATCCTAGAGGAATAACATGCGAACAAGCATGTGCCAGTACCACCACACAGTTTCTTAATAATCAATAAAATTTGCACTCACATTTTTGAAGTTTAAAACGAGCATTTAGAAAAGACACATCTGATTTATCTGGTTCAATCCGTCAGCTTAGTGGTCCGGTCCGCATGTGTCATCTTGCATTTTCTCACAGCGTTATCCACTTGTAAGGTGTTTAAAAAATGCCGGCTTGTGGTGGACGCAGAGGATGTAAAGTCAAAACGAGGCTTGGTATGCAGAGACGAGCAGGGCGCGGAGCTGTGACGTCATGTGTATGCAACGCGTTTCTTGAGCGTGCGGGTCGAGATAGAGAGACGACCGGGCTCTTTCGTTAGGCTAATCAGAGGAGGGGGAGGAGGCTAAAATTTAAATGGGGACGGATTCGACTATCGGGCGTGGCTAAAAAGTGAGCCGGGACAAGTAAAAGGATAGGGCATGGCCAGAGAGCTGGGGCGTGTCTGGAACTTAGGGTTACGCTAGGCTATGGAATAGAAGACAGACAGAAAGGGGAAGGGAGACAGAAAGAAGGGCGTGAATACAGGGCGTAACTGGAGGAAGAAAGGGGGGGGAAAGACGGAGTCCATAGCTGTGTTACGCGGTTAGGGCTGAATGAACACAGAGATACTATATACGGGCAGTCAGTAAGGATACAGCATGAGGGCAATCAGTAGAGAGGGGGAAAGAAACAACGGCAAGGGAATGTGGGAGAGAAAATATATATATATATATATATATATATATATATATATATATATATATTAGGGCTGCGGAAATTAATCGTTAATTTCTTTGATTGATCAAAATAATTTTGATCGAGGACGATCCGCGGAGTGAGCTCCGCGGTCTCGCCCATAGGAAAGGGCGCGGCTTCGGCCTAGCTCCGGAGCCGCGGCCATCTTGGTCCACCCGACGGCAGCCTAGACGCGCACGCTGACGTAGTCATCGCCCGCCTGCTTCTGTCTACTCTGAGGACGGACGGGTCTGCCTGCTGTCTATTCCAGACAGAGCAGACAATCATGAATATTAAGATATGGGGGAGATGTGGGCAGTACTTTATGGGGGGGAGATGTGGGCAGTACTTTATGGGGGGGAGATGTGGACAGTACTTTATGGGGGGGAGATGTGGGGGAAATGTGGACCGTACAGTATGGGGGAGATGTGGACATTACAGTTAAAGTTAAACTAACTTTCTACGTTTTTCTTAAAGTTTAATTAAAAAAATGGTAAAAACTGTATGTGCATTATAATTAATCGAAATTAGTCGATTAATCGATTAAAAAAAAAATCGATTAATCGAACAGGAAAATTTTAATCAGTAACAGCCCTAATATATATATATATATATATATATATATATACATATATATATATATATATATATATACACACACACACACACACTAAAGGGGTTTTTTTGTACAAAAAATAAAAAAATATATAAAAAATATATATAAAAAAATATTAGTTTAGTATATATATATATATATATATATATATATATATATATATATATTCTCTCCCACATTCCCTTGCCGTTGTTTCTTTCCCACTCTCTACTGATTGCCCTCATGCTGTATCCTTACTGACTGCCCGTATATAGTATCTCTGTGTTCATTCAGCCCTAACCGCGTAACACAGCTATGGACTCCGTCTCCCCCCCCCCTTTCTTCCTCCAGTTACGCCCTGTATTCACACCCTTCTTTCTGTCTCCCTTCCCCTTTCTGTCTGTCTTCTATTCCATAGCCTAGCGTAACCCTACGTTCCAGACACGCCCCATCTCTCTGGCCACGCCCTATCCTTTTACTTGTCCCGGCTCACTTTTTAGCCACGCCCGATAGTCTAATCCGTCCCCATTTAAATTTTAGCCTCCTCCCCCTCCTCTGATTAGCCTGACGAAAAAGAGCGCGGTCGTCTCTCTATCTCGACCCGCACGCTCAAGAAACGCGTCGCATACACATGACGTCACAGCTCCGCGCCCCGCTCGTCTCTGCATACCAAGCCTCGTTTTGACTTTACATCCTCTGCGTCCACCACAAGTCGGCATTTTTGAAACACCTTACAAGTGGATAACGCTGTGAGAAAATGCAAGATGACACATGCGGACCGGACCACTAAGCTGACGGATTGAACCAGATAAATCAGATGACCCTTCCTGTGTCTTTTTTAAATGCTCGTTTTAAACTTCAAAAATGTGAGTGCAAATTTTATTGATTATTAAGAAACTGTGAATAAAACTTTGGCAAAAATCTGCACCCAGAGGCAAAAATTTGTACCCTTCAGCAATTTAGGAGCCTGGTTTCAGCTCCCTGATGGTGGCAGCCCTGCATGTGGATCCTCCTCATAAATAAACTAAGACATTTTCTCCTGGACTTGATTAAGGAGATACAGAATCATTCTGTACTCATCATTTCATGCATTTATGTAGACAGTTCTCTCCCTGTTGGGACATATTATTATTATATGATTCTTGCGCCTTAACTTGTCTTAGGCTTACCGGATATATCTGATCCAAAAGAATGTATATTCCAAGGGTCATACACGCTTTTATGGTAACTTGGAAAATCAAACTCGCAGGTGCTGGAATGCCAAAATCGACAGAGCAGTGTTTCCCAAACACAAATGGTTACAGCAGGTTTTCTCCAATCACACAAAAAGGCGCAACTCAGAGTGATGAATGGAGAGATAAGGCCATGTAGCGTTATTCCATTTAAAATTAAAATTCATTAAAAAAATAGTAACAAACTCACATTTATGTAGTTTAACAAGGGCTTTCAATAAAAAATAGGGAGGACTCCACTGCCGCCATTTTTTATTGAAAGCGCTTGTTAAACTACATAAATGTGAGTTTGTTACTATTTTTTTAATGAATTTTAATTTTAAATGGAATTACGCTATATGGCCTTATCTCTCCATTCTATGTGTTCATCACTCTGAGTTGGGCATGTTATTCCTCTAGGATTGGATGGTTCATCTGAAACTTAACTACACACGTGGGACTTGAATACTTTCTTTCAAGAAAAGGGACTTTATACTTATGATTTTTCTTTTTATGTTGATTATTTTCATTTTTGTGTATATTTGGATACATATAAGCACAATTTTACATGGAATTGTTATAACACTTTTTGGTGTTTATTACTACAATACTTGCTATAGGCATTACGAGAGTCTACGTGGTTATACACGTGGATGAAATATATTTTTCACAAAGTTTGCACAATATTTTCTTAGCGCTACACTTTTTTACCAATTGTACATTACTTTTCAACTAAAATATCCATTTTAGTGTGTTAGATATTTGGATAGCGCAGTGTTTTTTTCTTTGAAAATTTTTTTTGTACAGATTTGTAAGGCTGCTACCTGGTCTTCAATGCATACGTTCACAAAATGTTATCAAGTGGATGTTCAACCAGCCGAGGATTCGGCTTTCGGCCACAGTGTACTGCGGGCTTTTGTATAAGTTCTGATGGTTATTGTTTGACATGGTATCTCCAAGACTATTGCTCTGGAACGTCCCAGCACGTAATGAATATTAGCCAGACTGTATGAAAAAGAAAATAGGATTTTTTCGTCATACCTACCTGTAAAATCCTTTCCTTTGAGTACATCATGGGACACAGAGATCCCTCCCCTCTTTTTTGAGGATTTAGCGCTTGCTACAAAACTGAAGTGCTTCCTGTGTGGGAGGGGTTATATAGGAGATCACTTCCTGTCTGAAGTGTCTATTCACCTGGAGATGGAGTATAACCCAGCAGGTAATGAATATTAGCCTGATTCTGTGTCCCATGATGTACTCAAAGAAAAGCATTTTACAAGTAAGTATGACAAAAAAATCCTATTTTTTTTCTATTACAAGGTATGTTTATGTTGGTGCCTATTGTCCCTTAATTAGAAAGGAAAAAAAACGTTCTTCTTTTAAATGGCCAAACAGGAAAGTTGTCCCTGGACAGAACAAAAAAAAAATATATATATATATATATATATATATATATATATATATATATCTCTTTTCTGGACTTTTTTTTCCCCTTTTTTGCACCACTTTGGATATATGCACCTTTTATATTGCTTGTTAAAAATTAACAAAAACAAATACTTCATATGAAGAACAAAAATGTATACATTTAAGATTGTAATACCATGTAAAAGGTTTTATGCAATTGTTACATAATTTAATAAAAACTTTTCTTTGTTTTTCATTAGATCCTTTGACAGTCTGTTTTGTTCTCCTCTGGGTATCACCACAAGAGTGGGCCCCTGCTCTTGCTCGGCTTCCCGGCACGGTGGGGAGACTTGTATA
Organism: Lithobates pipiens; assembly: GCF_037356315.1. Classification (NCBI taxonomy): domain Eukaryota; kingdom Metazoa; phylum Chordata; class Amphibia; order Anura; family Ranidae; genus Lithobates; species Lithobates pipiens. Next base: position 266,272,416 of record NW_027507790.1, on the reverse strand, counting down.
TCACGATTCTCCCTTAACCCCCCTGACGGTGTTCCCGAGTCTGGCTCGGGGTGGAGTTTTTGTACCAAAAGCGGTAACCCCGAGTCAGACTTGGGACCGCATCGCTGGATGCAGGGAAGGTTTACTTACCTTCTCCCTTGGATCCATCGATGTCCCCCCCGCTGTGTGAGCGACTCGTCCTCCGCCGGATCTATCACGGAGCCGATCTCCATTCCCTGCGAGCGTTGCGACGCACGGGGACAGAGATCGGCACCAAATTCAAAAAGTAAAACACACACATTACATACAGTATAATGTAATCTTACAGATTACATTGCTGTATGTAATTATTTCACATCCCCTTTGTCCCTAGTGGTCTGCCCAGTGTCCTGCATGCAGTTTTATATTATAAAAACTGTTCTTTATGCCTGGAAACTGGAGATTGTCCATAGCAACCAAAACTGTCCCTTTACATCAAAAATGGTTTTAGACCAGCTAGAAAACAGCGATAATACATTGGAATCACTCGCAGAATTGAGCGATAGCGATTTGTGGGGAGATCCGTCATCAAATACTGATAAGTAATGACAGTGACAATTCTACAACTGAGCAAATTTCAGTGTTTTTGATTTGATTACATTATTGAATCATTTATATTATTATTTGGTACAATTATTTATAATTATTTATTATATTATAATTTATTATTTCATTTTTCAAACTTTATTATACCCGGGATGTCTGCTAGACTCTGGTTTGGACAGATTTAAGTGAGTTATTCCTAAGAATTACAGGACTACAATATAAAACGCCAAATTTTCATGCAAAATAATGGTACCGCTTTCAGCACCTAAAATCCGAAATAATCATACCGCCAGGGAGGTTAATGTGTTCCCGCAGTTAAGCCTTTAGCCACTGGGGGAGCCCACATCCTGCCGGGGGCATCCCGTGTTCGCCTCGGATACAGGGCCGGATTAAGAGTATCATGGGCCTGGTGCTGAGGATTTTGATGGGCCTTTGTATGGAAATAAATAGAATGAAAACATTCACACTGTATGCGCCCATGTGAATGAGCCCTTAATTTTTTAAATTATTTATTACATTTTTAAATTATTTTCTTCATTTATTATTAGTTATTGGAGTTTTTTTATTTTTTACATTTTTTTTTCACAATACTTTTTTGGGAGAATGGAGCAGTGGAAGGTGTCAGTACTGCATACACAGGGGGCGCCTAGAGCAGGGGGAATCTAATGGACAGTCTGGGGTGATCCGTACAGGGGGGGTGGTGCAATTACAAGCACCGATCTCCCTCCCTAGAGGAGGTGGAGTGGCTTTCAGCTGCTTCATGGAAAGCCATAGAGGGAGGCCGTCATGGTGATGGTGCTTGTGATTGCCCGCTGCACCGATCACCCCCGACTTTCAGATTCCCCCTGCTGCAGGAGGTACAAGGAGCGTCTCATGCAGTGCAGTGTCCAAATGGTCAGTCCGTCCCTGCTGGGCCTATATTAAGGTAGGGGCCTGGAGCTGCAGCTCCAATAGCCCCTACGTTAATCTGGCCCTGCTCGGACATGCATCCGACGTTGCACACATGTGCGGCCCTCTTGCCGCGAATGCGCGAGACGCACTGACGTAACGCAGCTTGCGGCAAGAACGACGGCAAATGCTGGGGCCCTCTGGCCTTCCAAAATGTCGAGAGTGTCAGATTGATGCCGCCAGAAGGCAGCATGGACCAGCGAGGAGGGGGAGTCCACGCCTGCTATTTAACAGTCACTTCCTCCTAGTGGATCTCCAGGTGATCCGTGGAGGATTAGCAGCGCTCACACCATAGGAGGAAGGCAGACTGGTAAGTGCTATCTCTAATGCTTTTGCTGAATGAATAATTTTCTTTTACCCCACACTAATCTCTTCTATATAGATTGGCTGCTTAATATTTCATCTTGAACCCTAAATATGAGCGCCCGCGCCTCTGCCAGGTTTGGCTCTTTATATTACACCCTTAAGATCAAGGTAATGATTACAATTATTCACACTTGCCCCATTCTGTTCACATATTGCAGCATTATCACTGGCACACACTCCTCTCCCACACCATTCACACTGAGCCTCATTTTTTGTTGGTTCACACACATCACTCATTGCACCCATTCCCTGTATTCACTTTTCAGCAACTCACCATTCAGCTACAATATGCGCTTATTCTTTCTCTCCTTTCCTTCAGAAACCCGCATAGCATCTCACCAGCTTAAACACTTGTTTCTTGTATTTTATTATCGTAATTATGATAACGCAATACATTATTCCCCCTTAGGGGCTCTTTATTAATTATAAGGGTAAACTTAAATAATTTTCTTTTCTTCCCTTTTTTTTTTTTTTTAAATAAAAACATATAACACGCATTTCATTAAATATGCAATACACTACAATAGAGAATCGTCTTAATAAGGTTGAATCATTATACTTCGTGGAGCTCACAGCCAGGAGTCATTACTAGCACTTCTTTATATATATACTGTATATATATATATATATATAATGATATCTACTTATTGTGCTCCGATTTTTGAAATGATAAATTGCAGGTCTTCCTATCCTTACTCCCCCCTCCCCCTTTGGGTTCACAACACGTGACACGTGACTCTTTGCAAGCCCTGCGGATTGGACGCTTACCTGGGTGGACATTGAGAAGGCATGTTTTTAAGTCTCTGGCTATGAGGTCTACCAGCTGAGAGGTAAATATAATATGAATTTAGGGTAATGTATGGTTCATATATGACAGTGGTCTCCAAACTGCGGCCCTTTGCTTGCTTTTATCCGGCCCTTGAGATGCTATTTTAATCACTGACACCAATGAACGGCTCATTTTCTCCCACCGACACCAATGATGGGGCAGGGTTCCTACCAATTACATGAATGATGGGGCAGGGTTCCTACCAATGACACCAACAATGGGACCCAATGAAACCAATGATGGGGCACATTTCCTACCAATGACACCAATGATGGGGCACATTTCCTACCAATGACACCAACAGTGGGACCCAATGAAACCAATGATGGGGCACAATTCCTACCAATGACACCAATGATGGGGCGCAATTCCTACCAATGACACCAACAATGGGACCGAATGAAACCAATGAGGGGGCACATTTCCTATCAATGACACCAACAATGGGGCCCAATAAAACCAATGTTGGGGCACACTTCCTACCAATGACACCAACAATGGGGCCCAATGAAACCAATGATGGGGCAAAATTCCTACCAATGATGGGGGATCGTATACTCCCACTGTCAATGGGATATTTTGTACTCCTGGTGGCCACAGTCCAGCCCTCCTAAAGTCTGAAGGACAGTAAACCAGCCCTTTGTTTAGAAAGTTTGGAGACCCCCCGATATATGATAATATAGATGAAGTAGTCTTCTACTCTTGTTGTAAATGTTTAAATATAAAATGGTAAAAGACCTTTTTTGCTGTATCTTATAGAATGCAAACAACCCCCTGAAGAGGACCATGAATATAGGGGTCAAAATGCATCGGGATTTTCTCATGCATCCCATGGTGTAATGTAACCTATAACACATTGTGTTTATGATGTATAATGTCACCGTCAATTTTGGTGACCTCACCTTACGTGTATTGACCATCATTCATATTTTTACTTTCTGTATAATAGAATCCTTGTCATATAATAAAACAATATTTTTTTTTACCATAACTACCTGTCCATTCTTGCTGCTAAAAAGCCCTGTGGGGAATTTTTCCATGTTTTTAGTCTTTTGGGGTGTGCAGCTTCCCTGACTCTCACATATGTGTTTTTCTATGCTATAACTTTACTGTTGTCTTATTTTTTAACTCCAAAAAGTCAATTCTTTCCCCAAAAAAGTGCGCTTGTAAGACTGCTGCGCAAATATGGTGTGACAGAAAGTATTGCAACGACCACCATTTTATTCTCTAGGGTGTTAGAAAAAAAATGTAATGTTTGGGGGTTCTAAGTAATTTTCTAGCAAAAAAACAAACTTGTTTTTAACTTGTAAACACCAAATCTCAGAAAGAGGCTTGGTCTTTAAGTGGTTTAAGTGACTCTCATGAGTAAAGTAGTGAAGCTCCCTTTCCTCTCCTTTGGCAATCTTCCTTCCCTTGCTATTACGCTGATGTTTAAGCTTCATTTCTTTAAATCTCTGGACAGGAACAAATATAGAGATTAGGAATGACAGTCACATTACAAAACCAAACCACAAACTAATATTGGATGGGTTGGAATTGTATATACTGTATATGGATCCGTGAGATGACCTCTATGTGAAATAATGGATGTTTGATGCTCCCAATGAACCATAAGGGTTATATCCCCCTTAACCGTCCCAAGTCCAGGGGTAAGCAAAACAGTTGTGCCCAGACCAGATTTTGGCCCCTTTCCCACTGTGGCGCTTCTAAACAGCCAATAAAACATTTGAGCGCTTTTGAAGAGCTTTTCAGGCACTTTTGAAGAGCTTTCAATTCATTTCAATGGAGAAGGGCATTTTTTCACCTCCCTGCCAGCCCACTGCCCCAGTGTGAAAGCATTCATTGATTTTAATGGAAATAGGTTTAAGTGAGCTTTTCAGGCGCTTTTTTTTAGCGTGAAAGTGCCTGAAAAGCGCCTCAGTGTGAAAGGGGTCTTAGACATTTTGGTATGGATCAGTTTATGCAACAACACCTTTTAAACTTGTTTGCACAGCCATTTGTATTTTATATACATATATATATATATATATATATATATATATATATATATAATTATATATATATATAATTTTTTTTTTTTTTTTTTAACCACTTTCAGACCGGACCATTTTGCTGGTAAATGACCAGAGGTCTTTTTACACTTTGGCACTGCGCTGCTTTAACTGGTAATTACGCGGTCATGCAATGTTGTACCCAAACAAAATTTGCGTCCTTTTCTTCCCACAAATAGAGCTTTCTTTTGATGGTATTTGATTGCCTCTGCGATTTTTATTTTTTGCGATATAAACGTAAAAAGACCGCAAATTTTGAAAAAAAATGATATTTTCTACTTTTTGTTATTAGAAAAATCCAATAAACTCAATTTTAGTCATACATTTAGGCCAAAATGTATTCAGCCACATGTCTTTGGTAAAAAAAAAGTCAATAATTGTATATTTATTGGTTTGCGCAAAAGTTGTCACATCTACAAACTAAGGTACGTTTTCTGGAATTTACGCAGCTTTTAGTTTACGACTGCCTATCTCAAATCTTGAGGTGCTAAAATGGCAGGGCAGTACAAAACCCCCCCAAATGACCCCATTTTGGAAAGTAGACCCCCTAAGGAAATTGATAAGAGGCATGTTGAGCCCATTGAATATTTTATTTTTTTGCCTCAAGCGATTGAATAATGACAAAAAAAAAAATTTTTTTTTTTTTTTACACAAAGTTGTCACTAAATGATATATTGCTCACACATGCTATGGGCGTATGTGAAATGACACCCCAAAATAAATTCTGCTGCTTCTCCTGAGTACGGGGATACCACATATGTGGGACTTTTTGGGAGCCTAGCCGCGTACGGGGCCCCGAAAACCAAGCACCGCCTTCAGGCTTTCTAAGGGCGTAAATTTTTGAGTTCACTTCTCACTACCTATTACAGTTTTGAAGGCCATAAAATGCCAAGATGGCACAAAACCCCCACAAATGACCCCATTTTAGAAAGTAGACACCCCAAGCTATTTGCTGAGAGGCATGTTGAGTTCATGGAATATTTTATATTTTGCCACAAGTTGCGGGAAAATTACAAACTTTTTTTTTTTTTTTTTTTTTTAACAAAGTTGTCACTAAATGATATATTGCTCATGCATGCCATGGGCATATGTGAAATGACACCCCAAAATAAATTCTGCTGCTTCTCCTGAGTACGAGGATACCACATATGTGGGACTTTTTGGGAGCCTAGCCGCGTACGGGGCCCCGAAAACCAAGCACCGCCTTCAGGCTTTCTAAGGGCGTAAATTTTTGAGTTCACTTCTCACTACCTATTACAGTTTTGAAGGCCATAAAATGCCAAGATGGCACAAAACCCCCACAAATGACCCCATTTTAGAAAGTAGACACCCCAAGCTATTTGCTGAGAGGCATGTTGAGTCCATGGAATATTTTATATTTTGCCACAAGTTGCGGGAAAATTACAAACTTTTTTTTTTTTTTTTTTTTTTTCACAAAGTTGTCACTAAATGATATATTGCTCACGCATGCCATGGGCATATGTGAAATGACACCCCAAAATAAATTCTGCTGCTTCTCCTGAGTATGGGGATACCACATATGTGGGACTTTTTGGGAGCCTAGCCGCGTACGGGGCCCCGAAAACCAAGCACCGCCTTCAGGCTTTCTAAGGGCGTTACAGTTTTGAAGGCCATAAAATGCCAAGATGGCACAAACCCCCCCCAAATGACCCCATTTTGGAAAGTAGACACCCCTAAATTTAGGGGTACACTAGTGAGACTAGGTAATAAATGGCGGGTGCCCTGAAACTATAAAAAAATAACTAACCAACCAGCGTCACCTGTAACAGTTATATGGTGATCACTGGTGAAAGGGTTAACTAGGGGGCAATCGGGGGGCTTTATGCGGTAGTATATGGGGGTCCCTGGCGCTATAAAAAGCTGCAGCGAACCTAAATACCTACCTGCCTAACTAGCGTCACCTGTGACACTAATACAGCGATCAGAAAAACGATCGCTTATTAGGCTGGGTTCACACTGGAGCGATGCGGGAACGCCACGAATGCGCGGCGGGTTCCCGCATCGCATGCCTCCCGGCGGCAGTTCACACTGCCCTATGCGAACTGCTGGGAGTGTCAGTGAAATGTTACTGACACCCCCAGATCAGTTCGCATATCGCAGTGCGATCTGCAAACTCGGATCGCATGGTGTGAACACCCATGCGATCCGATTCTGCTGCGGGCCAAAAAAAGGGTCCCGTGCGAATTTGCGGCGGGTGCGGCGAATGGCTGAACTCGAATCGCACAGAGATCGGATGTGATTTGCACTGCAGTGCGGTGCGAATCACATCCGTTCTCATAAACCGCTGCAATGTGAACCCAGCCTTAGTGACACTGGCGACGGGGGGTGATCACGGGGTTAAACCTTTATTGGGGGGGTTAGGGGGGTACCTTAGAACTAAAGGGGGCTAACTCTAACTGCCCTAACAGTTATTAGTCACAAATGACACCCGCCGGGTGATCAGGGGGTTAAACCTTTATTAGGTAATAAATGGCGGGTGCCCTGAAACTATAAAAAAATAACTAACCAACCAGCGTCACCTGTAACAGTTATATGGTGATCACTGGTGAAAGGGTTAACTAGGGGGCAATCAGGGGGCTTTATGCGGTAGTATATGGGGGTCCCTGGCGCTATAAAAAGCTGCGGCGAACCTAAATACCTACCTGCCTAACTAGCGTCACCTGTGACACTAATACAGCGATCAGAAAAATGATCGCTTATTAGGCTGGGTTCACACTGGAGCGATGCGGAAACGCCGCGAATCCGCGGCGGGTTCCCGCATCGCATGCCTCCCGGCGGCAGTTCACACTGCCCTATGCGAACTGCTGGGAGTGTCAGTGAAATGTTACTGACACCCCCAGATCAGTTCGCATATCGCAGTGCGATCTGCAAACTCGGATCGCATGGTGTGAACACCCATGCGATCCGATTCTGCTGCGGGCCAAAAAAAGGGTCCTGTGCGAATTTGCGGCGGGTGCGGCGGGTGTGGCGGGTGCGGCGGGTGCGGCGAATGGCTGAACTCGAATCGCACAGAGATCGGATGTGATTTGCACTGCAGTGCGGTGCGAATCACATTCGTTCTCATAAACCGCTGCAATGTGAACCCAGCCTTAGTGACACTGGCGACGGGGGGTGATCACGGGGTTAAACCTTTATTGGGGGGGTTAGGGGGGTACATTAGAACTAAAGGGGGCTAACTCTAACTGCCCTAACAGTTATTACAGTCACAAATGACACCAATGCAAAAAAAAAAAAAAAAAAAAAAAAAAATGACATTGGTGTCACTGTGACTGGGGGGCAGGGGTAATTGGGGGGGTGATCGGGGGGTAAAGGGGGGGTGTGAGTGTGCCTGGCATGTTCTACTGTGTGTGTAGAGTGTTGGTGCAACTTACTGATCCGCTCTCCTCCGTGTCGGAACGAAAAATACCGACACGGAGGAGAGAATACATCACTTCCTCTCCTGTGTTTACATTACAGGAGAGGAAGTGATGTCACCGGGGATTTCTATTCGTCGGGAGCGATCGCGAGGGGGTGGCCATGAATGAATGGCCGTCCCCTCGTCCGGGATCGCTCCCGTACGAAAACCGACCGCCGCAGGCACCGGGCGGGGGCCCGATCGGGCCCCCGACCCGCGGGAGGCAAGGGACGTACATGTATGTCCTTATGCCTGCCCGTGCCATTGTACCGACGTACATCGGCGTGCGGCGGTCGGCAACTGGTTAAGCACATACCGTGGAAATAAACACCCCTGTTAAAATGTCAGATTTCTATGATGTAAAAAAAAATGAGACAAAGATAAATCATTTCAGAACTTTTTCCACCTTTAATGTGACCTATAAACTGTACAATTCAGTTGAACAACAAACTGAAATCTTTTAGGTGGAGGGAACTAAAAATAAAAAATAAAACAATAATATGGTTGCATAATCATGCACCCCCTTACACTAATACTTTGTTGAAGCACCTTTTGATTTTATTACAGCACTTTTTTGGGTATGAGTCTATCAGCATGGCACATCTTGACTTGGTAATATTTGCCCTCTCTTCTTTGCAAAAAACACTCCAAATCAGGGCATCTCCTGTGCACAGCCCTCTCCAGATTACCCCACAGGTTTTCAATGAGATTCAGGTCTGGGCTCTGGCTGGGCCATTCCAAATCTTTAATCTTCTTCTGGTGAAGCCATTCCTTTGTTGATTTGTATGTATGCTTTTGGTTGTTTTCATGCTGAAAGATGAAGATCCTCTTCATGTTAAGCTTTCTAGCAGAAGCCTGAATGTTTTGTGCCAATATTGACTGGTATTTGGAACTGTTCATAATTCCCTCTACCTTGACTAAGGCCCCTGTTCCAGATGAAGAAAAACAGCCCCAAAGCATGATGCTGCCACCACCATGCTTCACGGTGGGTATGGTGTTCTTTTGGTGATGTGCTGTGTTGTTTTTGCGCCAAACGTATCTTTTGGAATTATGGCTAAAAAGTTCAACCTTGGTTTCATCAGACCACAACAGATTTTCCCAGATGCTTTTGGGAGACTTCAGATGTGTTTTTGCAAAATTATACCGGGAGATTGTTGTCGCATGTACCATACAGCCAGTACTTGCCAGATATTCCTGAAGCTCCTTTAATGTTGGTGTAGGCCTCTTGGCAGCCTCCCTGACCAGTTTTCTTCTCCTCTGTTTATCGATTTTGGAGGGATGTCCAGTTCTTGGTAATGTCACTTTTGTGCCATATTTTCTCCACTTGATGATGACTGTCTTCACTGTGTTCCATGGTATATCTAATGCCTTGGAAATTCTTTTCTACCCTTCTCCTGACTGATACCTTTTAACAATGATATCCCTCTGATGCTTTGGAAACTCTCTGTTGAACATGGCTTTTGCTGCCGGATGGGACTAAGAAAATGTCAGGAAAGACCTACTAAGAACAGCTGAGCTTTATTTGAGAGGTAGGTGAAGAGGAGGGTGGGGTGGAGGGGGAATAGTGGATAAGACATAGTAGGAGACTTTCGTACCATTTCCTGAGAATATTGATGTCAACTTAATGACGTTCTAAAACATCCCAATATGTATTGGGCTCAAACTACTATCGACTTTAATGTGACCTATAAACCATATTTTATCACATTTTTTAGAGTCATTATGGAGTGTGTGAGTGAGTTTGTCATTAACCGTAATCCAGTTGACTTTATTTTTAACATAATCCAGAGGAATAACCAGTTTTTTCCAATGCCGGGCCACTGTAATACTCGCTGCGAACATATATATGTGATTAATTTAGTTGATTTCCTGGGCACCTCTTCGGGCTCTGCGAATGTTCACCCCTGTCACTGAATCTATTAAATTAAACACCCTAATCCAAAATCTAATCACCAGGGGCCACTGCCACCAAATATGGTGCATTGTCCCCAATTGACCACAGCGTCTAAAACAGTTATGCCCTGTACACACGACCGGTTTTCCCGTCGGAATAAACTCTGAAGGTTTTCCCGATGGAATTCAGCTGAAGCTGTCTTGCGTACACACGATCACACCAAATTCCGACCACCAAGAACGCGGTGACGTACAACACATACGATGGGACTAGAAAAAGGAAGTTCAATGGCCAGTAGCCAATAGCTTCCGTCTCATACTTGCTTCAGCACATGTGTCATTTTAGGTACGTTGGAACAGCATACAGACAAGTGGTTTTCCCGATAGGAATTTGTTGAGTCGGAAAAATATAGAACATGTTCTCTTTCTAGGTCCGTCAGAATCATCAACGTAAAAAGTCCAATGGGGCATACACACGGTCGGAATATACGATGAAAAGCTCCCGTCTGACTTTTTCTGTTGGAAATTCCAACCGTGTGTACAGGGCATAAGGTGATGTGGGTGGATGCATTTTAGCTACCCGAGTTTGGACCAGGTACCAACACAACAGTGTTTTATAGTTGGCCTCAATTAGCATGGTATTGATAGAGATTTTGGATAAATTATAGACATTATCCTGCCATTCAGACAGATCAAAGGTAAGATTCAGGTCTTTTTCCCATTGATTCGTATAGGAGAGTTTTGAGTTTGGTTCAGTGAGGGAAGCATAAACCGCAGATAGTCACCCCCCCGAAGAACTCCTTGTCTGCCAAGATAACTCAAACATTGTAAGTGTAAGCGGTTCAATTATTAGATCAAGTTTTCATCTGACAAAGGATGCAATTTGATTATATATCGAAATATTTCACTGGTAGGTGTCTGCATCTTGTCTTTAAAGTGTTGTAAAGAGTATGCACAAGATGGGAGCTAAAGGTGTGTGTATGGGGATGACAGGGATGCCCGGTGATGTACTCTTTCCCAAACCGCCAATGAATGTGATAACGAAGGGCATAATATAGGAGGGCGTAATCGGTTGGGAAGCCACATCAGTGATCCTATGGCCAAGGGGTGACAGGAGAGTGCCTCAAGGCCAAAGAGGTGCAGGACCTGTAGCTGTAGTATGGGCAAGTTGGCAGCTTGAAAGTAGTTTAGTAGGTTAGGGAGACCAAGCCCACCCTTTTTTTAATTTTGGGGCATATAGGATCTGTTTGTTCAGTCGAGGTCTTCTATTACCCCAGATGAAACGAAGAACCTCGGCTTGTAGACGCTGCTGATCTTCTCTCGGGACTGTCACTGGTAGAGTTCTAAAATAATAAAGTATCCTGGGTAGAAGTGTCATTTTGATTCTGCCAAACCATGATAATGAATAGTCTGCCCAACGGCAAAGGTCCTCTTTAAGTTTTTTTAAACAACGGGGGTAATTAGCTTTCTCAATAGAGTCTCAATAGAAGGCGTTAATTGAATCCCTAAATATGAAAGGGAATGTGATGCCCATTGAAAGTTGTAGCTATCCTGAAGAGTCCGTACCATTGAGTGTGGAAGCGAGACATTAAGGGCTGTTGTTTTGTGAGGGTTCAGGGAGAGGCCGGAAAGCCAAGAGAACTGGTCCAATAAGGATAGCAGATGAGGTAGAGTGACTTGAGGATTTGTAATATACATAAGGATATCATCAGCAAATAAGGCACATTTATGTTTTTGTTGCCCACAGCTGACACCAGGAATATTAGGGTGGGACCGGATTGCTATGGCCAAAGGTTTAATAGCTAATGCGAAAAGTAAGGGTGAGAGAGGGCAGCCCTGTCTCGTATCACGTTTGATAGTGAATAATGACGATTTGTAACCCTGTATGGAAACCTGAGCTGACAGAGATCCATATAAAGTTTTCAATAAGGATAAAAAGCTAGGTCCAAACCCAAAAGTCTCTAAAGTAGTGAATAAATAATTCCAATTCACGCTATCAAAAGCCTTATGATGGTCTAATGATAGAAGGAGAAGCGAGAAAGGGGGGCATCCCAATTAGCACGTACAGCTGAAATCAAAGTTATGGTTCTACAAATTTGGTCTAGCGTTTGGTGCCCAGCTATGAACCCTGACTGATCTTTATGAATGTACTCTGCCAAGAAAGTTTTAAGACGTAGGGCCATGAGTTTCATAAGGATTTTTAGATTGCAATTAATTAACAAGATTTGGCGATAATTAAGGACATCGGTAGTGTCTTTATTAGGTTTAGCAATAACACTAATATAGGCCTTATTTTTATCCAGAGGAACCGCACCTCCATCCCGCAAGGAATTAAAATAGAGAGCCATGTGTGAGACCATCTGTTCTGAGAATTTTTTATAATAAATGTTAGTGAGACCATCCGGTCCTGGTGATTTATGAAGTGGTATTAGTTTGATGGTGTTACTGATCTATTCACAAGTGAAAGGCTGATCCAATAAATCTCTGCGTGCCTCCTCAATAGAGGGGACAGGTAGGCTCCCCAGATATACCCTGATGGACGAAGAAACAGCCTCCCGGGGCTGTCCATATAGGTCAGCATAGAAATTGTGGAATTCTCAAAGGATTTTTGAGGATTTTGGGAAATGTGACCCCCCTGAGAGTGTAATTTTGGGCACTGCCAGATGAGTGTATCTAGGAGTGAGCTTATGTGCCAGCAAGGATCCTGGGCTAAAAAACCTATGATTGCACCAGAGCAATTGCTTCTCAGCTTTTGTGGTGAGGCAAATGTTGAGTTCCAAGCGGGCTTGTTCAAGCTTAGTTAACAGGTCAGGGGTTTGGGAATTTTTTTGTTGGGTGGCTAGAGCTTCATATTCCATGGTTTTGGCAGAAATCAACTCGTCTCGTGCGTTTTTTAAGCCTGGAAGACACCTAAATGAGAAACCCTCTCACAGACGCTTTATGTGCTGCCCAATTGATTACGGGAATGGTTTCCTCCATCTTATTAATTTTTAAAATAAGTCTTCAAATGGGTAGAAACATCAAGGCAGTAAAATTCATTACTATGGAGGGATTCATTTAGACGCCAATACGATTTGGCTATTTTAGTTGTCAAGTCTGAGAGCTGCAATATTATAGGGTCTGACCATGGAGTAGAAATTATTTTAGCTGAGCGTAATGTAGGTAAGTGTCCCGAGAGGAGAAAAACATGATCAATACAAGAGTAGTGGTTATGAGCTCTTGAAAAATGATAATAATCTTTAGGTTAGCTTCCCCCCCAAACGTCTACAAGATCATAGTGATATGGTAACTGTGCAAATTTACGACTTTGCTTAGGAGGGGATCTTAAAGAAGCCGTGTGGAACTTGTCCATTATAAAGTCTAAGGCCACGTTGGAATCACCCGCTAACATAACATCCCCTTCAAATTCAGGGGCCAAAGTTTGTAGTAATGAGCGAAAGAACGCTGTTTAATTCGTATTAGAGGCGTAATAAAGCAAAAAGGTCACCAATTTTCTCCCAGGTATCCCTTAATTAAGAGGTATCGCCCTTCCCGGTCTTTAATGACTTTAGTTTCAGTGAATGAAAGCCGTCTAGATGAACAGAGAGCCACCCACCTCTTTTTTTCCAAGGCATTTGCAAAATAGCAAATCGGATAATATTTATGAATATACCGTGGGGTAAATGAAGGAGTAAAGTGCGTCTCTTGTAAGGCTATAATATCAGCACCCATAGATCGATAACTGGTTCAGTCTCTGGGTGACCCTCAAGAAGGAAAAGTAAAAGGGGTTAAAGTAAGAGCAGAGAAAAAAGGGGAAAAGGGAAAAATGTTCAAGCCAGGAACCTCCCGACTTTGTAAAGTATATCATATAAATGAAAGGTATTACTAGCATACAATAACCAATATTCCAATGTCCCAGAACCAAAATTCTGGGTGTGGAGGAGTCTTTTCCAAAACGAAGTAATAGAAAGAGTCCTGCAGGTAGGGAGAGTGCATAGACTCCTCCCAGCACTAAAGTGTACTTTGAAAGTTAAGTGCCCATTTTCTCCCTAAATAAGGAGAATGTTAATATCATTAATAAACATATAAAACACAGTTTATGTGTTGGTCCATTCTAAAATATCCAGCTTAGGTGTAAGAACAAAACCTAGACAACCAAAACAGCCCTATATAAGGTACATAGGTAACACATATACCTTCCCTCCCCCAATAAAAAAAGGAGGGGGGGTTCAGGGGAATAAATGCAGTGGCTAATGTCCATAGAAGGACCACTGAGAGCCACCGCTGGGGGGGGGGAGGGGAGAGAAAAAGTAAGAGCTAGCGCAGCAAAGAAAACGCACACGTAAGTCGTGCTTGCATATGTAAACGGTGTTCAAATCACACATGTGAAGTATCGCCGCAATCATCAGACCGAGAGAAATAATTCTAGCACTAGACCGTAGTTTGTCTCCATTCCACAAGTGTGCGCAAATTCAAAGCATGACATGTTAGGTATCTATTTACTTGGCGTAACATATTTCACATTATACAAAAAACTTGGCCTAACTTTACTGTTTAGTTTTTTTTTTTTTTTTTATTCATGAAAAGTGTATTTTTTCCAGAAAAAAGAGGTAACCGCATATACAGAAACACTGGGTGTATTAAAGTCTTCTCCCCATATCCCTGGATCTGAGTGGATAGTTATCCCATCCCTACGCGTGACATCACGATCCCCTGATGAAGTCACGTGGTCGTGACATCACGCGTAGGGACGGGATAGGCGCTTCATATTGACGTAGGCAAATGAGCTCGCCGCTCATAGGAGATAAGTGTTGTTTGCATTTGTTTATGTGAGTGCCCTGTATAACATTTTAATAAATACGCTGTTTGCTGAAAATTACTACACTATGGTACTCCCCCTTTTTTGATTTGCTCTTGCTCCCACTGAGAGACAAAGATGTAAGAAAAAAAGAGAACCTATCCACTCCATCCAGGTGCTTCTCCGCTTTGTGCGAACACACACTGATAAGTAGTGGCCCCTTACCTTGCGGTAAAGAGGTAACTGCATATTCAGAAACACTGGGTGTATTAAATTCTTCTCCCCATATCCCTGGATCTGAGTGGATAGTTATCCCAATAGATTCTCTTTTTTTCTTACGTCTTTGTCTCTCAGTGGGAGCAAGAGCAAATTAAAAAAGGGCGAGTACCATAGTGTAGTAATTTTCAGCAAACAGCGTATTTATTAAAATGTTATACAGGGTACTCACATAAACAAATGCAAACTACCCGTATCTCCGAAGAGCGGTGAGCTTGTTTGCCTACGTAAATATGAAGCGCCTATCCCGTCCCTACGCGTGACGTCACGACCACGTGACTTCATCAGGGCATCATGATGTCACGCATAGGAACGGGATAACTATCCACTCAGATCCAGGGATATGGGAGAAGAATTTAATACACCCAGTGTTTCTGTATATGCGGTTACCTCTTTACCGCAAGGTAAGGGGCCACTACTTATCAGTGTGTGTTCGCACAAAGCGGAGAAACACCTGGATGTTTGCACTTTTGGAACTGTTGCACATTTTAATATTTGCACAGTGAAGCACCTGCACTTTGGAATATTTGCACCGTTTGCATGGTTGAATATTAGTACATCTATATGCTGATTCATACATTGAGGACTTTCTGAATAAATAGATTCATTTATCTGTAATCACTCAATTTTGTTTATATACTAATGGATTTGTATGGATCTAATTTATTATTTATTGTGTGATATTCATTTACATGTTTATTTTTACACATTTTTAGCATTGCTTTGCACAGGCTAGTTTCACAGAACACATACGTTTTGTGTTTTTTTCTTGCATGGTATCACTATCTGTACACCTCCTTGGTATACTATATATATATAATATTGACTATAAATTTTGTCATAGTGACATTATTCACTTTGCACTTTATTGCGGATTTTGCACTGATTGTGTATACACCATTGTTTATATTTGCATTTTTTGCACGGATGCTATTTTGCACTTCTGCACTTTTGATATGTTCTGATGTTACGTTACACCTTCATTGAAAGGTGATGAAGGGATTTATTACCCTTCTTTTGCACAGTAATTTACTATATGAGTTTCTGTTGCACTCTAACTAATATAATTTTAATCTTACCTTTTTCTAGTATTATTAAGCTTTTTCCCGTATACTGAGATATCATATCTGTTGCACTCTGTACTTACCGGTTTTCTACCAGTACTGCTGGTTGTAGCAACGTACTTCTCCCACTGCATCTTTAATATCTTGTATTTCATCCTACCTTATAACTATTTTATTACTCCTTAGAACAGCGCAACACCACTCTTTTAATATAAATGTCAGAAATAGGCTTAGGCATGAAAGGGTTAAATACAGTATCTCACAGAAGTGAGTACACCCCTCACATTTTTGTAAATATTTTATTCTATCTTTTCATGTGACAACACAGAAGAAATTACACTTTGCTACAATGTAAAGTAGTGAGTGTACAGCTTGTATAAGGCCACTTTCACACATGCGCACTGTTCAGTTTTTTAGGCGGACCTGAACGGACGCTCCATGCATTTCTATGACATGTCCACTGATGTCCGATCCGCACCGCTAAATTCTGACGCATGGAAACCCTATTTTACATCCGTCTGGTGGATCGGAACGGATGAAAACGGACAGGCGGTTTGTTTTCAACTGATCCCCCATAGAGGAGAGAGGGGCTCAGACAGGTCTGTCCCTGCACAGTAAGCTGACACGGACCTGTCATCTGCCGGCTCAGCAGGGATCAAGGGATCGATACCTGCTGAGCAAGTGGAGTCCGTCAAAACTGACATAAATGTGTGAAAGGGGCCTTACAGTGTAAATTTGCTGTCCCCTCAAAATAACTCACAGCCATTGATGTCTAAACCTCTGGCAACAAAAGTGAGTACACCCCTAAGTGAAAATGTCCAAATTGAACAGACTAAGGACATGGATTACTGGAACAATGTCCTGTGGTCTGATGAGACCAAGAGAAACTTATTTGGTTCAGATGGTGTGAAGCGTGTGTGGCGGCAACCAGGTGAGGAGTACAAAGACAAGTGTGTCTTGCCTACAGTCAAGCATGAGTGCTGCCATCACTGGGGAGCTACAGTTCATTGAGGGAACCATGAATGCCAGCATGTTACTGTGACATACTGAAGCAGAGCATGATCCCCTCCCTTCGAAAACTGGGCCCCAGGGCAGTTTTCCAACATGGTAATGAAAAACATGAAAAGTTATAATAAAATATTTACAAAAATGTGAGGTGTGTACTCACTTTTGTGAGATGCTTTATATAATATTATAATCTACAGTTGTGATTTACACATCACAGATAGTGATTTAGCCTTGATTTAGCCACACTTAGCTCTTGTACACACGGTCGGACATTCTGACAACCAAATCCGTTGGATTTTGTCCGACGGATTTTGTCCGAAACTGTTGCATACACACGGTCGGACAAAGTTTTCGGAAAATCCGATTGTACATAACGTGATGACGTTATTTCGTTACGACGGGACTATGTTCAGGCTTGTAGCCAATAGCTTTGGTCTAGGAATTTGATCTGAGCATGCGTGGCACTTTGTCCGTCGGAATAGGCTACACATGATCGGAGTATGTCCGATCGGAGGATTTTGTCGGAAAATTTTACGGATAAGTTGGAAAACTTGGTCTGTCGGATATTCCGACGGAAACAGTCCGATGGAGACCACATACAGTCGGATTATCCGACAAAACGGTCTGATAGGACACATTCCGTCGGAATCTCCGACCGTGTGTACAAGGGCTTAGAGTTAAAGTTAAAATAGTAAATGCGAATGGGCGTTATCTTTTTTGTGTTTCTGGAAATGTATCTTATGAGATAGTGGAGGAGGAAGCAGTGCTGTATCAGTAATCTGTATATAAGGTGACGGCAGTGCTGGATCATTTCAGAAACCATGAAATCACACTGAGACAGAAGTACAGTTAAATCACACTTGTTTAATAATAAAAGTAAAAAGAACAAACGTAGTCAAAACATATGCAAATCAATAATACACTCACTAATGCCCTTTCACCTGTGTATTTACCACTGCGCTTCCAGCAAAAGAACCCCATGATTAAGTCAAGTGAATGACGAAACATGTTGGGACGTGGCTACTAGGTGAGTGAGAGGAACCATCGGGCGGCTCACGTCTATCTTCACCAAGGTGCTGGCGAGGCCAAGGAGCGGTGAGAGATTTAAAGAGTGTGTCTCGCATACACTGGGTCCACTAAAAATCACCAATGCTTTGGCAATCAGCTGTGTTAAAGTGTGCTGTGGCTTGACTTATTTGCCGTGCTTACAAGTTTTTAAATGTGAGTGTAACTTAATAGGATCTTATGTGTGATTAAAAGTTTTTTTTTACGGTATCACGCCATGGGAGCATTTCCTTTTTTCTATTTCATGAGGGCACTGTCTATGAAAGTGTCAATTGGGTCAGCTTTTCTCCCGCTGAAGTGAAGGATTGTATGCCTGTCATCCTCATCCCTGCAAAAAGGGTTTGGAAAGCTCTTTTCTGCCAAACACATTGAGTGTGAGACTGATTTAGTCGGTGAGTTAATTCACATAAGGGGGAGAGGAACCACATTTCACAGCGGTGTGGTGAAGGAAAGGCGGTTTGAGAGAAAAAAACACTGATCAATATTGCTTGTTAAAGTGAAATATGTTTTGGAGACTCACTGACTTTTGCAACATTGTATGAACACTGCATATGCTCTGCAATACTCCCTGAGGAGTGTTTAAATGTATAGTGTGAACTATCACTTATTCGCTGGGTTATTTATTTTTATTTAATGTTTATTTACTATTAATAATTTTTTATTTTTTTATTTATGTATACAATTTTTTTGAGCTATATCTGATGCACTTTGTAGTATAATATTTAGTGGTGTAACAGTCACTTGGTTTAGCGTCATGTGTTTCAATTATTTATAATAGGAACAAATACACAGTAGTCAAAACATAGCCAGAGTTCAGTAACTGGAACGGGTAGTCAGCCAAGCCAGAAGTCAGGGATCAAAGTAGTGGAACAACAAGCAGGATCTGGAGCCAGAAGGAATGTCAGCAATGCCAGTCTTTAAACAGGAATGCAGGAGATAGTTTCTTGTGATATTGACCAAGGCAAAGGCAGAGCTCCTCTGGACTGGATGGCTTAAGTAGGCAGGACTGACGAGCAGGATATCATCAACAGTTGAGTAACTGTGGAGAGAGATGGGAGCTGGCAATTAGCTGACAGTTGAGCCGCCAGCTCAGAGAAGGAAGGGCTGAGCCCAGCCCTGACAGATCAGTAATCTGTATATAAGGTGACAGTGGGTGTCTTGTCAGATAGTGGAGGAGGAAGCCATGCTGGAACAGTAATCTGTATATAAGGTCAGGTGACGGTGTTGTCAGATAGTGGAGGAGGAAGCCATGTTGGATCAGTGATCTGTATGTAAGGTGAGGCAGTGCTGGATCAGTAAGCTGCATTTACAGTGGCATTGTTGTTTTGTCAAATAGTTGAGAATGAAGCAGTGCTGGGTTATAGAGTATATATTATAATGGTTCATGTGTTTCTCTGCAGATGTGATATTTCTGGATGTTTGAAGGTTTCCAGGTTCGGAATAGTACGGTCCTGGGAGGGGAATTCTCTATTTGCTATGACTGTCTCATGCATAGCCAGCTCTTGGCACACCTCTTACAGAACATAGCCTGAGAAGATGGATACCACCTGTTACTTTAGAGAACAACTTATTCGGAATATTGCCTCCACTTCTGAAACTGGGCGGGGAGAAGGTATGCAAATGATGGGATCTTCAACTTCATCCATTCAAAGTTCTTTCTTGGGAGCAAAGCCCCAACCCCTCCAATTAAGCCCTTCCTGTCCCATGCTAAGAAGGTGTGGCCACAGGTCTAGAACTGCTAGAACCATGAGGTCAGCGTTTGATATTTTTATTTTTTTTAGTGGTAGTTTTTTCCAAAAATGTAGAAATAAAGGAACTATCCTCTGTAGTGTTCTTTATTTTCATTACTTTTTTTTTTCCTTTTGGAAATATTCATTATTTTAAAGCAGTTCTATATCCGGCTAACTGTCATTTCCATGATATTACTGTGCTGTTCTGTCTAATTACACGGGGCTGCGCTTCTCTCGGGCCGGCACTGTTCAGTCCGCAATAACGGGTTTAGGAAATCTATGCTTAGACTGTAATTAAATCCAAAATATGCACGGGGTCAGACGTGCCACACACAATTACAGTACTTCCACCAAAATTACTTTTAAGAGAAATTGGCAGAGGCAATGTTTAAATATAAGCTAATGAGCCCAAGATAGATTCATCTCCATTTTTGTAGCCGCAGCCTTTTTAAAAGGGAAATTCTTTTCTGCAGCCCAATTTCAGCCAATTAAATTTTTGTACACAGAGTAGTAAAGGGAGAAAACCTCTATTTGGTCTTATTGCTGCCTGCATCCTCACTGGAGGATATTTCTCCCCACTTCCTGTCTCAGTGAGCATGACAGGAAGTGATGGGAAATGTAACTAGCATGCCGCTAGCAATGAAAGCTTTAGGAGTCTATTTGGGAAAGCACAAGACCAGGTGTGTTGAGTCTTCAATGAATTTTCATTAAAAAGTTGTGGTATAAAGCCGACACGCTTCAGGGACTCCTTTCTCAGGCCCCTTTCACACTGGGGTGGGAGCGGCTTTGGCAATAAAACGGTGCTATTTTTAGCACCGCTTTAGTGACATTTTAGCGGCGCTATTCGCCCACTAGCAGGGCGATTTTAACCCCCGCTAGCAGCCTAAACTGGGTTAAAACCACACGCAAATCACCGATTTGCTGGCAGCATAGCCGCGCTGCCCCATTGATTTCAATGGGCAGGAGCGGTGTATACACCGATCCTGTCATGTACCTGGTGGAGATCGAGCTGGAGAGAGGGTTTCTCTTGCACCTCCTGTCTGACACCCCTGATAGTGGTGACAGGGAGTGAAGGACACAGAGTGGCACGAGGGCCGATGTAGTGGACGGTGCTGGCCGGACCTTGACAGGAACCAGGTGGCTGTAGAGCGCTGGACAAGCTCCGAGGATCGGAGCTCCGTATCACTGGGCCAGCAGATGGAGGCATAGCCAGGATGTAAGCCAGAAGGTCATCAACTGACGGACAGAGCAGGTACCGAGGCGAAAGGCAGAGGCAGAGACAGGACACAGGCTGGGTTCGGTACACAGATGGGCAGCAAGGTACAAGAGCATCAGGCAATAGCAGAGTCAAACACAACCTGGGATCAGGTAGGCAGGCGGAGGTCAAGGAGAAGGTTCAGGTGACGCCGGGTCAAGATACTGGAAACGGGAACAGATCAGGTTAAGAAGCACTAGCTGAAAGACCACTCAGCAAGATTCATGTGTCAGTGCTCAGTTTAAATAACAACTTGGGGCCCATATGTGCACCTGTGCTCGTCCGCACACCTATGGCCGCACACGCCAAGGCAAGTTCTTCTTTACACTGATGCGCCCGTACTTATGCACAGGCATGCATCTGTTAGCCAGACTTCTCTTACAGCTCCTTCACCGCTCCAAAGATGCTGCTTGCAGGAGTTTTTTTTCCCCGTCGCGCAAGCACACCGCTCCGGTGTGAAAGCACTCGGGCCTTTCACGCTGGAGACCCAGAAGCGGCTGTTTCAGGTCAGTTTGCTGGCGCTATTTTTAGCGCTGCCTGTAGCGCCTGCAAAGTGCCCCAGTGTGAAAGGGGTCTTAGGGCTGGAGAAGGCAGCTTAAAGGAATTTAAAAAGTCGCTACACATACAGTACACACGTGTACATAATCTGGTCTTGCAGAAGGCGAGGATTGATTTTAAATGTAATACTGTACAAAAAAAATAGCCACAATTCAACATTCATCAAAATTAGCAGGATTAGGTTTATACTGCATGAAATAAGGGGTTTGGGAGCCTGATCCCCAACCAAGGCTCACCAAGAAGAAGAAGGGAAGCAAGTGGACTCGGTACAAGAAGAGATACAATGGAACATATAGTCAGTCTACAGGCTCCTAAACCCCTTATCTCATTAGGTTTTGGATGATGGTACAACCGCTGTTTTAAATCATATACTCATTGCCACTACCCCTTGAGGCCACCCATATTTTTCCAGGTTTATACTGCAGTGGGCAATAGGATAGTATAAAGCAGGGGTCTTAGTTACAGAGTTGGTAAGGCTGAAAAAAAGACACAAGTCCATCAAGTCCAACCTGTGTGTGTGTTTTTATGTTAATATTACATTGTATATCCCTGTATGTTGTGGTCATTTAGGTGTCCATCCAATCGTTTTTTGAAATTATCGATTCTCCCCTCTGAAACTTGCTTGTGGAAGGGACCCTCTCCATTTCCAGCACATCCTTTCTGAGGACTGGTGCCCAGAACTGGACAGCATACTCCAGGTGAGGCCGGACCAGAGTCTTGTAGAGTAGGAGAATTATTGCTTTATCCCTGGAGTTAATCCCCTTTTAATGCCAATATTCTGTTTTATTTGCTTGCAGCAGCTTGGCATTGCATGCCATTTCTGAGCCTATCATCTACTAGGCCCCCCAGGTCCTATTCCATCCTAGATTCCCCCAGAGGTTCTCCCCCCAGTGTATAGATTGCATTCATATTTTTGGCAACCAAATGCATTATTTTACATTTTTTCTACATTAAACCCCATTTGCTATGTGGTTGCTCTCCCCATTAATTTGTTTAGATCTTCTTGCAAGGTTTCTATATCCTGCGTAGAAGTTATTGCCCTTTTTAGCTTAGTATCATCCGTAAATACTGAGATTGAGCTGTTTACCACATCCTCCAGGTTGTTTATGACTTAATTAAAGAGGACATGACCCAGGGGGACCCCACTACCCACCTCTGACCATTCCAAGCACTCCCCATTTATCACTACCCTCTGGATTCGTCCTTGTAGCCAGTTTTCAGTCCATGTACTCACCCTATGGTCCATACTGACAAACCTTAGTTTTTTGTACAGTAAACCTTTATGGGGAACTGTAGCGAATGCCTTTGAAAAACCCAGATATACCACGTCTACAGGCCTTTCTTTATCTAGATGGCAGCTCACCTCCTCATAGAAGGTTAATAGATTGGTCTGGTAGGAACGATTTTTCATGAATACATGCTGATTACTGCTAATGATACAGTTTTTATTACTAAAATCTTGTATATAGTCCCTTAAGACCCTCTCCAAGAGCTTGCAAACTATTGATGCTAGGCTAACTGGCCTGTAGTTCCCGGGGATGTATTTTGGGCCCTTTTTTAAATATTGGTGCTACATTGGCTTTTCTACAATCAGCTGGTACCATTCCAGTCAGTAGACTGTCCAGAAAAATTAGCAACCATGGTCTTGCTATAACCTGACTGACTTCCTTAAGTACCCTTGGGTGCAAGCCTTCTGGTCCCGGTGACTTATTAATGTTGGGTTTTTCAAGTCTACTTTTAATTTTATCCTCTGTTAGCCATGAGGGTGCTTCCTGTGAAGATAAACATTGCAGACGCGGTTATGGAATCCCCCCCCCCCCGTTTCCCTTGTGAAGACTGAGGAGAAGAATAAATTCAGAACCTTCGCCATCTGTCTATATTTTGTAACCAGATTCCCTTCATCATCCTTTATGGGATCAATATGTTCTGACCTCTCTTTCTTACTATTTATATACTTAACCACTTCAATACCAGGCACATTCCCCCCCTTCCTGCCCAGGACAATTTTCAGCTTTCAGCGCTGTCGCATTTTGAATGACAATTGCGCGGTCATGCAATACTGTACCCAAACTAAATTTTTATAATTTTCTTCCCACAAATAGAGCTTTCTTTTGGTGGTATTTGATCACCACTGGGGTTTCTATTTTTTGCTAAACAAACTAAAAAAGACCGAAATTTTTGGATAAAAATATGTTTTTCTTCGTTTCTCTTATATCGCTTTCTTCTTACTGATGTGCACTGATGAGTTGGCACTGATATGTAGAATTGATGGGCTCTGGCTGCTTTATGACTCCCCACAGGCATTCATTAGAGAAACGGGCCACATCTCATTATCCTTTCATCAGCGCTACCTATTGTCCCCATTACTATTTGCCATTGCGATAGAGCCTATGACCGATTTGATTAGGTCTAATCCATCTATCAGTGCCTTTAAATACGGGGGACTTCACGAAAAAGTCATACTCTATGCCAACGTCACCATGTTACTCTTGGGGGACACTTCTGACGCCCTGGTCCAGTGATTAACTGGACCAAATCCTCAATAATGCTAATAGATGCGGGACCTGATAGCCAGGGTCCTGTGCTGCACAAAGTGCCAGTGACCTTGAGCTTTAAATATCTGGGGGTATACATTAACCCCTGAGACACGAGATTATATCCCCCTCAATTTATCACCCCTGCTAGGTCTCATTCGCAGTAGAATTAAAATTAGAGTTTGGTCGAGACTAAAAATGACCATGTTAGGTAAAGTGAACCTCATAAAAATGATCTTCATGCCTCAGCTTTTCTATATTTTACATAATACCCCAATAGTGGTCCCCCCTAAAATATTTTGTATGATCAACTCCATTTTTAGGTCCTTCCCATGGCATGACAAACCCCCAAGTGTTAAGCTGGAACAATTACAGAAACCCAAAGACGTGGGAGGCCTGGCCCTACCTAATCCATATATTTACTGTCAGAAACCATGAAATCAGACAGAGACAGAAATACAGTTCAGGAACTGTAACGGATAGTCAGACAAGCCAAATGTCAGGGAGCCGGAGGTGAGCTTAGTAAAACAGCAAGCAGGATCTGGAGCCAGATGGGATGTCAGCCAAGCAAGGCTTTAAACAAGAATACCAGAAGAGCGTCTCTGTGATGTTGACTAAGGCGAAGGCAGAGATCCTCTAGGCTGGATGTCTTAAGTAGGCAGGACTGATAAGCAGGATATCATCAACAGGTGAGTCACTGTGGAGAGATAGGAGCTGGCAATTAGCCGACAGCTGAGTGGCCAGCTCCAAGAAGGAAGGGCTGAGCCCAGCCCTGACATTTACTACATAGCGGACCAAAAACAACATATTGCTTGAGCCGTGTGTCCGCAGCAAGGGGAGGTGGGGGGAAACTCCAAAACAGACCCTATCAGGGCCCTTATGTATCATGTAACGGGGATTGATGACGTAGCAGAAGGACTGGAAGCCTTGGCCTATGCGAAATCCAATAAGAATTTCCCCACATTTGTTCTGCTCCAAAAGATATGGAACAAGGCCAGATACTTACAGGCCATCGAATGCTTCACCAAAAACAGCCCAATTTGGGACAATGATTACTAGCTGGAACTCCAATCCTTGACATGTGGGGCTCGGGGTGGAGGGAACACGGATTCACGCACCTGAACCACATTTTTGTGGAGGGCAAATTTAGCTCTTTTTCTGACCTGCGGGAGCAATTTAGACTCCCACAGACTATGTACTTCTACCATATGCAGCTGCAACATACTGTTATGGCTCAATCCAGTGGGACTCCATGGTGTTATCCCCAACCCCCACAATTCACTACATGGAGGAGGTGTCCTGTTTCAAGGGCTTTATTTCTAGCTGTTATTCAATGTTATTGTCGGTATTCCTGGCGGGATTCCCTTTGGGGGTGTTGAACAAGTGGGAGAATGACGTGGGCACTTTTGAGGAAGATCAGTGGGAAGAGGTCCTCCAGGCTGTCCAAATGTCATCCCTCAATGTAGCGCAATGCCTATCCCAGTTGTAAATCATCTTGCGGGTGCTTTATACACCCACAAGGCTGTTCAGAATGGGGGTGAGACCAAACTCCGACTGCCCTTGGTGCGCTAGAGACCATGGAGACTTGATCCATATGCTGTGGCACTGCCCCAAGCCTCACCTATACTGGACGGGGTCCTGAACACTATTAATAAGGCCTTTTCAGTTAATATCCCGACAGATCCCAGACCATGCATACTGGCTATACTGGACGACCCCCCCCCCCCCCCCCGAGGATAACTCCAAACTACCTATTGCGAGAGCCCTTTTTCAGGCTCACCTGCTTATCCTTCGACAATGGAAAGCAGTTGACCCTCCCACGCTCAAGGAACGGATTAACTGTGTGGGTGACACTTTACAGCTGGAGAAGTTTATCTTCCAGCATAGAGGATGCCCTGGTAAATTTGATGTATTGTGGTCACCCTGGCTGGATACCCCGAGACTCTCCCCGGTGGACCTCACATTGGACAGACTATTAATCTAAATTAAACTAGTTGCTTGAGGTTTAAAATCTGTAACGCTGCTTAAGGTTAGACAGCTCAGTGGGCCCTGATTGGTCACAGCTGATCACGTGGTAAGGAGCTTCCGTCAGGGGCTCCTTACCACAATCGGAGATGCTGTGTGTCAGAGTGAAACACAGCACCACTGATTGCCACGCTGCACGCCCCTGCAGGCACGCACCGGCATTTTATCCTGCTGGACATCATATGACGCACAGTCAGGATAACTGAACCACAGCCCACCTGTCAATCTGCTATAGGCTGGGCGGGAAGTGGTTAAAGAATGTCTTAGGATTTTTTTACTCTTGTCCACTATGTGCCTTTTGTGATCTATCTTATCTGCCTTGATTGACCCTTACATTTCTTATTGCATTCTTTGTAAAGTTGGAATGCTGAAGATGACCCCTCAGCCTTGTATTTTTTAAAGGCGTTCTCCTTTGCTTTTATATGCATTTTTACTTTGGCATTAAGCCACTCAGAACTTTTGTTAGCTCTTTTAAATGTATTTCCCATTGGGATGCACTGGCCAATAACAATATGCTCTTGAAGCACTCCCATTTTTCCTCTGTGTTTTTGTATCCAGGAGTTTATTTCATTTAATATCTTCTAGCAAGGAGCGTAGTTTAGGGAAGTTTTGCGCTTTTTAAATTCAGTGTCTTCGTATTACCCTATAGGCCCCCTTACCTGAGGGAGGAGGGGGAGACTGACCTCCTATCGTAATTTGGATTAGCAGCAAGGATGGTAAGTGTTATCATAATGGGGAATTTTAATTATCCAGACATAGACTGGACGGAGGGAATCACGCATTCGTCTAAGGCTCACCAGTTCCTAAATGTCGTGCAGGACAATTTCATGGGTCAGATGATAGAAGCACCAACTAGAAACAAGCCTTTACTAGATCTACTGATTACCAAAAATACAGACGTGATAACAGATGTGGAAATACGGGGCAATTTAGGAAACAGCGATCACAGGTCAATTGGCTTCAGTATAAATCACACAAATAGGAAAGATAAAGGGAATATAAAGACACTGAATTTCAAAAGAGCCAACTTCCCTAAACTACGAACCCTGCTAGAAGATATAAATTGGGATAAAATCTTAGGAACAAAGAACACAGAGGAGAGATGGGTTTGCTTTAAGAGCATATTAAATAAGTGCATTAGCCAGTGCATCCCATTGGGAAATAAATTTAAAAGAGAGAACAAAAGTCCTGAGTGGCTTAACTTCAATGTAAAAATGCATATAAATGCAAAGGAGAAGGCCTACAAAAAATACAAGGCTGAGGGATCACCATCAGCATTCAGACTTTACAAAGAATGCAACAAGATATTTAAGGGTGCAATTAGGGCAGCTAAGATAGAACACGAAAGATACATAGCGGAGGAGTGCAAAAAAAATCCCAATAAATTCTTTAAGTATATAAACAGTAAAGAAGGGAAGACAGACCATATTGGCCCCATAGAGAATGAGGAGGGACATCTGGTTACAAAGGATGGGGAGATGGAGAAGGTATTGAATTTATTCTTCTCCTCGGTCTTCACGAGGGAATGGGAGGGCTTCAGTAACCAAAACTGCAGCGTTTGTCCTCATGACACATCACAGGAAGCACCCTTATAGCTAACAGAGGACAGAATTAAAAACAGACTTGGGAAACTTAACATTAATAAATCACCGGGGCCAGGTGGCTTGCACCCGAGGGTACTTAGGGAACCCAGTCAAGTAATTGCCAGACCATTGTTCCTAATTTTTACTGACAGTCTACTGACTGGAATGGTACCAGCTGATTGGAGAAAAGCCAATGTAGCACCAATATTTAAAAAAGGGCCAAAATACATTCCTGGGAATTACAGACCAGTTAGCCTAACATCAATAGTATGCAAGCTCTTGGCGGGAATGATAAGGGACTATATACAAGATTCTAGTAATAAAAACGGTATCATTAGCAGTAATCAGCATGGATTCATGAAGAATCGTACTTGCCAAACCAATCTATTAATCTTGTATGAGGAGGTGAGCTGCTATCTAGATAAAGGGAGGCCAGTAGACGTGGTGTATCCAGATTTTGCAAAAGCATTTGACACAGTTCCCCATAAAGTTTACTATACGAAGTAAGGTCCGTTGGCATGGACCATAGGGCGAGTACATGGATTGAAAACTAGCTACAAGGGCGAGTTCAGAGGGTGGTGATAAATGGGGAGTACTCGGAAAGGTCAGGGGTGGGAAGTGGAAGGGAATTTGAAGAAAAGAGGTTTAACCTTAAACTACGTAGAGGGCTCTTTATTGTAATTGCGGAAAGGATGTGGAATTCCATTCCACAGGCGGTGGTTTCAGCAGGGAGCATTGATAGTTTAAAAAAAACGATAAGGCTGCTTTCACACTGGGGCAGTATTCAGGCGTTACAGCGCTAAAAATAGCGCCTGTGTAACGCCTGAAAAAAACCGGCCCCTTTAACTCCAGTGTGAAAGCCGGAGGGCTTTCACACTGGAGCGATGCGCTGGCAGGACGGTGAAAAAAGTCCTGCTAGCCGCATCTTTGCAGCGGTGAAGGAGCGGTGTATTCACCGCTCCTATACCGCTCCTACCCATTGAAATCAATGGGACACCGCGGCAATACCGCCGGCAAAGCGCCGCTGCAGCGGCGCTTTGCGGGCGGGTTTAACCCCTTTTCGGCCCCTAGCGGGGGTTAAAACCACCCCGCTAGCGCCCGCACACCGCCGCTAAAACGACGGTAAAGCGCCGCTAAAAATAGCGGCACTTTACCGCCGACGCTGCTCCCGCCCCAGTGTGAAAGCAGCCTAAGATAAGCACCTGAATAACCGCAACATCCAGGGATATACAATGTAATATTGACATATAATCACACACATAGGTTGAACTTGATGGACTTGTGTCTTTTTTCATCCTCACCTACTATGTAACTATGTAACCTTGTGCTTCCTATTTCCACATCTGCGATCGGGTCTGTATTGTTAGTACTCAGTAGGTCTAGTAATACATTTTTTCTTGTTGGTGCATTCACCATCTGACCTATGCAATTGTCCTGCAAGACATTTAGGAAATGGCGAACCTTAGGCCAAATGCGAGGTTTCTTCATCAATACAGTACTGTCCTCTGCCCCTTCACACCCCCCCACAACCCTCCCCCACAGTACTGTCCTCTGCTCCTTCACATCTCCCCCCCCACAGTATTGTCCTTTGCCTCCTTTACATCCCTCCCCCACAGTACTGTCCACTGCCCCCTTCAGTTCCCTCCCCTTCAGTACTGTCCTCTGCCCCTTCACATCCCTCCCCCACAGTACTGTCCTCTGCCCCTTCACATCCCTCCCCCACAGTATTGTCCTCTGCCCCCTTCACATCCCTCCCCCACAGTACTGTCCTCTGCCCCCTTCACATTCCCTCCCCCACATCATTGTCCTCTGCCCCTTCACACCCCCCCCCCCCACAGTACTGTCCTCTGCCCCTTCACTTCTCTTCTGCACAGTACTGTCCTCTGCCCCTTCACTTTTCTTCTCCACAGTACTGTCCACTGACCCCTTCAGTTCCCTCCTCTACAGTACTATCCTCTGCCCCATTCGCATCCCTCCCCCACTGTACTGTCCTCTGCCTCTTCGCATCCTTCCCCCACAGTACTGTGCTCTGCCCCATTCGCATCCTTCCCCCACAGTACTGTCCTCTGCCCCCTTCACATCCCTCCCCCACAGTACTGTCCTCTGCCCCCTTCACATCCCTCCCCCACAGTACTGTCCTCTGCCCCCTTCACATCCCTCCCCCACAGTACTGTCCTCTGTCCCCTTCACATCCCTCCCCCACAGTACTGTCCTCTGCCCCCTTCTCATCCCTCCCCCACAGTACTGTCCTCTGTCCCCTTCACATCCCTCCCCCACAGTACTGTCCTCTGCCCCCTTCACATCCCTCCCCCACAGTACTGTCCTCTGCCCCCTTCACTTCTCTTCCCCACAGTACTGTCCTCTGCCCCTTCACATCCCTCCCCCACAGTACTATCCTCTGCCCCTTTCACTTCTCTTCCCCACAGTACTGTTCTCTTCCCCATTCGCATCCTTCCCCCACAGTACTGTCCTCTGCCCCCTTCACATCCCTCCCCCACAGTACTGTCCTCTGCCCCCTTCACATCCCTCCCCCACAGTACTGTCCTCTGCCCCCTTCACATCCCTCCCCCATAGTACTGTCCTCTGTCCCCTTCACATCCCTCCCCCACAGTACTGTCCTCTGCCCCCTTCACATCCCTCCCCCACAGTACTGTCCTCTGCCCCCTTCACATCCCTCCCCCATAGTACTGTCCTCTGTCCCCTTCACATCCCTCCCCCACAGTACTGTCCTCTGCCCCCTTCACATCCCTCCCCCACAGTACTGTCCTCTGCCCCCTTCACATCCCTCCCCCATAGTACTGTCCTCTGTCCCCTTCACATCCCTCCCCCACAGTACTGTCCTCTGCCCCCTTCACATCCCTCCCCCACAGTACTGTCCTCTGCCCCTTCACTTCCCTCCCCCACAGTACTGTCCTCTGCCCCCTTCACTTCTCTTCCCCACAGTACTGTCCTCTGCCCCCTTCACTTCTCTTCCCCACAGTACTGTCCTCTGCCCCTTCACATCCCTCCCCCACAGTACTATCCTCTGCCCCTTTCACTTCTCTTCCCCACAGTACTGTTCTCTTCCCCATTCACATCCCTCCCCCACAGTACTGTCCTCTGCCCCCTTCACATCCCTCCCCCACAGTACTGTCCTCTGCCCCCTTCACATCCCTCCCCCACAGTACTGTCCTCTGCCCCCTTCACATCCCTCCCCCACAGTACTGTCCTCTGCCCCTTCACTTTCCTCCCCCACAGTACTGTCCTCTGCCCCCTTCACATCCCTCCCCCACAGTACTGTCCTCTGTCCCCTTCACATCCCTCCCCCACAGTACTGTCCACTGCCCCCTTCACATCCCTCCCCCACAGTACTGTCCTCTGCCCCTTCACATTCCTCCCCCACAGTACTGTCCACTGCCTCCTTCACATCCCTCCCCCACAGTACTGTCCTCTGCCCCCTTCACATCCCTCCCCCACAGTACTGTCCTCTGCCCTCTTCACAACCCTCCCCCACAGTACTGTCCTCTGCCCCCTTCACATCCCTCCCCCACAGTACTGTCCACTGCCCCCTTCACATCCCTCCCCCACAGTACTGTCCTCTGCCCCCTTCACATCCCTCCCCCACAGTACTGTCCTCTGCCCCCTTCACATCCCTCCCCCACAGTATTGTCCTCTGCCCCCTTCACATCCCTCCCCCACAGTACTGTCCTCTGCCCTCTTCACAACCCTCCCCCACAGTACTGTCCTCTGCCCCCTTCACATCCCTCCCCCACAGTACTGTCCACTGACCCCTTCACATCCCTCCCCCACAGTACTGTCCACTGCCCCCTTCACATCCCTCCCCCACAGTACTGTTCTCCGCCCAAAAGTAGAGACAGGTCTACTTATGAGCGGATTCAAAAGCTGCTATTGAACTGAAGAGTGGCCATGGATCTGCCAAATGTTATTAATAAAAAGTAAAGTGGACCTGTAGTGGTGGAGCACTATCAATTCGCAACTTGCCTAGCTATATCTTCTGGGGGGTTCATCAAAATATTGGTTAGCTGCCTTGAGCAAGAGAGCGTTGTTGCAGAGGGTTCAGTTGGGCTTTAACTGCAACAGAGAAAGGTCAGGGTTTTTTTACCTGCCAGGCAGGATTGTGTAACAGAACTGTGAACTGTATGGACAGAATTACCAATTCCTTTGGTAAGTAATACAGCTCCCACATACTGTATGTATAGCCCAATGCACCCTTAAAAACCCCCCATCATTTTGCACTCCCCATTGACTCCAGATCTCAATAAAATGGTAAAATTTTACAGAGATCTCCCAATTTTTTACAGACATTATAGACTTTATATGAAAACTCTCAGTTGTGTTCATGACTAGTCATACTCATTCTAAAAGCAGGGGGTTTATGTTGCATACATTTTTTTCCTATCCAAGTAGCGCTTTGTGGGGTTCTTTAAAACATCAGAGATTATAGGCCACCAGCTTTAGCCAAGTCGATACATGGAATATCAGCGAGCAATTATCAACACAAAAGGTTTAAATTGCGTGACTCCATTACGGAGCCGGCACGGCAGGTCGAAGCATTATGGGGGCCCCGCAGAGAATCAGGCATGTCATTATTACCCCTTTCCAAGGTAACGGCCACAGTCCCAGGAATGCAATCAACAGCTGTTCATTTCAACCTTTCCTTCCCTCTGTTGGCAGCGCTTTCATACAGCAGGAATTCAGGTGACACCGCTTGGTGCAGCGCTGCCTGAACGTTGATTTTTAACCCCATGTTCATTGCTATGAAGTTTTTTAATGAATGCTCATATACATTTTCTTTATAATTTTACAGTTACTTTAGGGCTTATTCACTTGTGTTTGTCACAAGTATTTTTTGTGTGTGTAATTAATTGCAGGTCATGTCTTGCTTTTTATTTTTCAAAGCAGA
Source organism: Lithobates pipiens (assembly GCF_037356315.1). NCBI lineage: Eukaryota > Metazoa > Chordata > Amphibia > Anura > Ranidae > Lithobates > Lithobates pipiens. The sequence goes on along the minus strand of NW_027507790.1, from coordinate 266,239,572 downwards.
ACTCTGGGCTAAACTTTACATTTTCTCTTTCGATCATTGGAATATACAACTCAGCTTTAGATAATCAACAATTGAGTATATTTCCACCTGCATAGAAGTTGGACACTAGGTGTACTAAAATACAAAAGACAGTCCAGGGGCAGGCCCTGCTAGTGGGCAATACCCCCTCCACAGCTGTGGATACAGGATTTACGTCCCTTAGAACCTCTACCTCTGCTTGCCCTAGCAGTCCAAGTCTGCGGAGAAGCCTACCTACTCCTTCACATTAAGTGTTGCCCCCTGACAAGCTTAAGGTGAGGAGAGGCATTTGTGTACTATTGACTATTATATCCTCTAAGTACAAAATGGAATTTTAGACGCTCCCTCTGCAAAGATTTTTCACCTCCAACCTACGTCTGATTACGCATTTGACCAATGAGGGACTCCATGCCCAGGGGATGATGATCCCAGTACCTACCGCAGAAGGATTTCAGGGGTTTTACTTAAACCTCTTTATGGTGTCCAAGAAGGGTGGAATTTGTTCAATTCTGGATCTCAAAGCATTGAAGATTTATGTCAAAATCTGAAAGCTCAAGATGGATTTAATTGGGTCAGTAGTGGCATCCCTTCATTAAGGGGGCTTCCTGGCATCCAAAAACATCAAGGATACATACCTTCATATATAACAAATTTCTAGAAGCATTTTGGACTAGCGGTGAAGCACTATCAATCCGCAACTTGCTTAGCTGTCTCCTGAGGTGCTAGCTGCCTTGAGCTAGAGAGGGATACTGATCATGGGATACCTGGATGATGACCTTTCGTAGGTGGAATCTAGCTCGGGAGTCATATCTACCCATCACCATTCAGATTCTGCAGAAATATGGGTGGATTTTGAACCTACAGAAATCCTCACAGTTTCCTTCACTTTGCCTGGAATACTTGCGACTAGTCTTGGATACCAGCCAGGCCAAGGTGTTTCTCCCATCAGAAAAATGAAGGGAGCTGCAGGTTCAGGTACGCCTACTGCGTGCCTTCAAGTGGTTGGTCATTTGCTAATGCATGCAGGTTTTGGGCCTCATGATATCTTTCAAGCCCATTCCTTATACGCATCAGGGTCAAGGATATTGCAGCACAAGCTTCTGTTGCAGTGGAGCAGAGCTCCTCTTTTTCTGGAAATGAATATCAAAGTAAGTCACCTGCCAAAGCCTTCTTGGTTTGGTTGCTCCACTCTCCCTTGCTATCAGCCAGGAAGTCATTTCTACTCCTGAGCTGTAAAACTGTAAAGACGATCACCAGCCTACACTACCGTGGAGGAGTTCTGGGTCTCCAGTCCACTCAGGGGTCTTGGAGCCCAGAAGAGGCCTTGCTTTCCATCAATGTGCTGGAACTTCAAGAGATCAGGTGAACTCAGCTTCTCTGCGCTGAAAGAGTCCAACATCCTGAACTGGGCAGAAAGTCATGTGTCAGTTCTGTACATAGTATGCATACCTCGGGTACAAAACTGGCAGGTTAATTATATCTGTAGTAACCACAGCTCCTTACTCCTATACATGTTACGCCCTGTGATTGGGCCTTCTCAGTAGGCGGGAAGTCGACATACACACACCAGCCCTTAAATAGCCTCTTCCCTTATCACCATGGGAACCTCCACAATATCACAGCACCTGAAAGTGACCTTATCAGCTTAGTAAAGTACTCTAGGGGACGTCAAAATACTGGTCAATCCCCATGACTTCGCTTTTTTACTTTTTTCCAGGTGTCTTTAGTTCAGTCGTGTCATTACAGGTCCCTTGTGTTGCTTTAGCTCACAAAATACTAAAACAGTACAACCACCATGCTTCACAGTAGGGATGGTATGCTTCCCTTTGTGGGACTTGTAGACTCCTTTTCAAACAGCATTTTTGCCATGAAGTTAGCATTCCCTGCACCCCGGGTTGGTCAGTCAGTAGGTCAGGGCTCCTGTGCTTATCCCATCTTGCGGGCATCGATCCAGGCGGTGTCAGCTTCTCTCTGGGCTGTTCTCTCTGGCTGCTTCCTCACTTCCCCTGCGTCTCCTCCCTCCTCCTCTGTGCGGCCAATCCAATCAGATCTCCTTTCGGCCAATTGGGTGACGGGTATCATGACCACTTCCTGATTAGCTGGGAGGAGAATCAGTGTTACAATAGCGAATATTAATTTGCTATTGTCACACAACTGGCATAGGGGAGTGGGGGGTGGTGCCTGTGCACCCCCTAATAGACGGCCCACTACTGTTATGAGCACAACTGTATTGCAAATTCTCATTAACAGATATGGGGTGAGGAGGAGGATGCATCATTCAAGTACCTCTTTTCTCTGGAGGTTCCCGTCCTTACATCTCTTGTTATCCACCAAAGCCAATTAAGAGGTTTTAGTGTTAATCCCCCCTCCCTAGAATTACAAAAGCCTTGTCGTCATAATCCTATTAACAGGAAACGTAGAAAAAGGCGTTTAGCACAGGTGTGCCTCTTGAAGGAGCGCAACAAAAGCTCGACTGATTATTTTCTCCCCTCTTGTTTTGTACATTTGACACTTACTACATTAGACACAGCGTTTTCCGCAGAAAATCAACAATTGATTGGAAACGCCACCTTCCAAAATCCATTCCAGCACTCTGCATCTGTTCATCTGGCGCTGCCAAGCGGCGCTGCGTGCCAGCATATAAACACCTTTCTTTAAGTTTTCTTCTCTTTTGTTGCAATTAAGCTGTAATTATTTTTTTTTATGCATAAACTTATGAAATTGCCGACATTAACATCTCAATGGTGCTTTGTGAATCTCGAACTTTAATATGCTTCTGTCATTTAACCGGTTCCACGGCTGCACTGTGCTTCTTTTTTTTTTTTTTTTCCCCTTTATGCGCACTGCGTACAATGCTCGTCTCTATTCATCATCCCTGACGGCCTGAAAAACAAATTGCAGGATTCAAAATTTCTAATTTATGTTCCTCAATTGAGTGCCGTCATTTCTGCAAATCTGTCCCACAGTGGGATCTGCGAGAAATTAAAACTTCTTCCTTGATGGCGGTGTTTACGCATCTAAGTTTTAACAGTTTTTGTTTAAAGTGACAAACGGTTGGCACTTCCATAAATTGTCATGTATAGTGCTGTTAGCATTGAAAGGAGCCTGTCAAGTGAGAAGCGCGCTGTTGTTTTTGAAGGTGCGAGCTGCTTTAGTACTTGGTGGATTATTGACTTGGAACAAGTATGTAACTAAAGAAGGATCAGGACTTTAGTTTTACACTTGCTTGTTCTGGGTCATTTCGTCACCAATTCATGACGGGACGATGAGGATGAAAACTTGTCTCTTCCAAAACACGATGTATGGTGAAATGTTTCTGGACACCTGACCATCACACCCATCAGCTGGACATCCCATTTCAAAACCATAGGCAATGGTACGAGATTTCCTGCACCCCTTGTGGCTATAACAGCCTCAACTCTTCTGGAAGGTATTCCATAAGATTTTGGAGTTTGGAGGATTTTGTGCCCACTCAGCCAAAATAACATTTGTGAGAGCAGGTACTGATATTAGATCAGAAGATCCGTGTAGGCAGGCACATACTAATATGGGAGTATTGTTGTAGCTAGTTTGAGACTACCCAGGTGGGGAGAGGGTTAAGTGCGGATCTACCAGTTTTCCCTACTCTTCGCTTTTCCCTACAATAACACACTGCAATATAAATATAAGCGATTAATTATTGATTGCCCTCAGCCTAGAAAAACATAGCAGTGTAAGTACACCCTATAATATGTCTAAGCCTTAGCCCTTGTACACATGGTCGGACATTCTGACAACCAAATCCGTTGGATTTTGTCCGACAGATTTTGTCCGAAACTGTTGCATACACACGGTCGGACAAAGTTGTCAGAAAATCCGATTGTACATAGCGTGATGACGTTATTTCGTTACGACGGGACTACGTTCAGGCTAGTAGCCAATAGCTTTGGTCTAGGAATTTGATCTGAGCATGCGTGGCACTGTGTCCGTCGGAGTAGGCTACACATGATCGGAGTATGTCCGATCGGAGCATTTTGTCGGAAAATTTTACGGACAAGTTGGTTATCTTGAGCGACAGTTTTGGAAAGTCCACCCGCAAAGGGATCCAAAGGAAACTTCGCACAGCTTCATCTACCTATTGTGCTTCCTTGTCTTGAATCTCTTCCTCTAGGCGAGCCGGTACATAAGGATACAGGTATCCATATTCTTCAGCCACTTTTTTGATAATTATGTGCTGCACCTTAGACAGCCTGGGCAGCATTTTAGGGTCTCCATACCCGGGTAGAACCTGTGTGTCTGCAGCACGCTGAACCGGGTATCCTTCTACAGCATCAGGTTTACAATCAGACTTAGTCACATCTGTTGGTTTGGTAGGGGTGACCTTAGGGACCCAACTTTCCCAGCGATCCTCCTCAAAAGATTTAGTGACACACACACAGTTGATGCAGCGTTTGTAGACAGTTCAATCTTCACACTTGCACTAGGCCCCAGAGGAACCTCATCCTCTTCCAAATCGCACAACTGTTCCTGTTCACTCTCATTCCACTTTCTAGTCCAAGACAAAGTGTCCGAAAACAGTTCAGATAACCCATCAGAGGGAATGTCTGAATTGGATATTGTGGAGCACTCTTCGGCCGGGAGATAGTTGTGCGTGGAGCTGGCTTTAATTGGCACAACCATATTGTCTCCCTTAATGGCCACAGGTATTACCTCCCCCACTGGCACACCGCTTTGCAGGCTTAACGGACTCCGGCACCTTTTTCCCCAGTAGCTTGGAGATCAGAGAGAGAAGATAAGCCCGACCACAGCCTCGAGTGGCAACTGGAGCGCTGGGTCCTGGAGCAGCCACTGAGATAGGAAGAGTAGCTTCTCCCACAACTTGGGTGATGGCAGGCGGACTCCTAAAATCACTCCCAGCCGGGTTGGTGACATTCTTGTTCCAGTCCATTGCAGTATCTGCAGGGGTTGCGCTAGTGAGACTACCTCGAGCAGGGGTTCCCCCCAATGCTCCCACAGATGATTCACAGCTTCAGATGTGTGGCCAAGCCGGAGCATTTCCAGCAGATCAGTCCCAAGGCCTCATAGCCTCCAGCCATGTACAGAGCAAGACCACCCTAATGCCACGTACACACGATCGGAATTCTTGTTGGAAAAAGCTATGATGTTTTTTTCAGTGGAATTCCCCTCAAACTTGGCTTGCATACATACGGTCACACAAAAGTTCGAACTGAACTTTCAACCATCAAGAACGCGGTGACGTACAACACTACGAGGAGCCGAGAAAATTAAGTTCAATGCTTCCGAGCATGCGTAGGAATTTTGCACATCGGAATTGCTACAGACGATCGGGATTTCCGTTTGAAACTTTTGCCGTCTGAAAAATTGAGAATATGCTCTCAATCTTTTGCTGGCGTTTGCTGGAGTTCCGGCCAGCAAAATTCCGATGGAGCATACACACGGTCGCATTTTCAGACGAAAAGCTCTCATCGGTCTTTTGCTGGCCGAATTTCCAATCATGTGCACACGCCATTAGGTGTGTATCAAACTCTTGTGTCGGTCAGAACACTTTTTGAATCCCTCAGACCAAAGCCAACACCCAGAGCATACATCTTATAATCCTCCATTGCACTTCCAAACTGAGCCATCTTCTCCAACCCACAACCAGGCACACGTGGCAGCACTTCCTTATCCTCCTTTGGAGAGCTGGGTGCCCTCCCCCTGCCAACAGATTGGTGCAGATACTTTCTGGAAACGTTAGCGCCTTTCTCCTTCTGCAGTGCACCAAGTCTGTAATGGAGTCTGTTTTAACCCTAGCAGCACGAACGGGAAGTGTCAAAAGATCAGGCTGATGCTCTCCAATGAGCAATGAGACTTGTTGGTTCTTCCCCACGTTGTTAGAATGCATAATAACACAGTCTATAAGAAGTAGAGATGTTACTTGCCACTTTCCCATGGAGCCAGATGAAATCCCGATGTAGCTGTAGCTGGTTGCTATGGGTGACTGCTGCAGGAATAAGGCCTTTGCCCCACATTGGGCACCAAATGTAGCCAAGTCCTGGCACTCTCCAGGCCTCATGGTGACCTCCAGAGTTAGGAACAGCTGACATCCTTCTGTTTAGAGTGGGTTACGAGGCATGGTGGGTGTAATGCAAGACAGATTAATGGGAGCCAGACACATCTTGAATGCAAAGATATTTATTGTCTCTTGAACAGAACAGAGAGGGTTAGGGCCAGGACACCCTTTAGTAGTTGCAATGATAATTGGCAGACTCCGAGACTTCTATAGGTAGACAGCAATGCAGGGAAAGGCATCCAGCAAGACACCACATCTGCATGATTAAGACCGCTGTCTCCTATGGCAACAATCTTGTAACACTTTCTAACACAAGTTGCAATGAACTCCTTTAATTCCTCTACAATCTACTCTTCTAGATCTTAACTCAACTGAGCTCCCAGTCTTTCACTAGACTTGCTGATCCACTGCCACTGGATCCCCTTAGCTCTTCCAATCTTCTCGCTGAGTATCTTCCTCAAGCGTCACCACCGGCTTCTGTGCTGGGTCCCTAGCTTGGCACTCAAAGATACCCCTCAAGCACCAACCCACTGGCCTGCTTGGTCCCTGGCTTGGCACACAATATTGCTCTGCAAGTGTCACCTCCACTGGCCGGGTCCCTAGCTCGGCACACTTGCTGAAGTTTCCCAATTCTTCACAGTCCCCTGCTGGTGGCAATACTGCTCTGGTACTTGCTTCAGCTACTCACAATGGTCCCTTAGTGGCAACAGCTTCCCCTCTACCTCCAACCACAACAGGTTATCCGGCCAGCAGAACCGTCACTTCTGGTTGGGCTGTAAGCCGCAGTCCCAACCCTATGCTGCTTTCTTGCTTCTGCATAGGCCCTCAGACAGCCTAGCAGCCAGATGTCCCCGGGATAGGCCTCAGGTTCTGGCCTAGCAGCCTGGGGCAGCACAACACACGTCCAACCAAACAGTCACCCAGGTGGCACAGAACAACGATCACCTGACCCCACCCAAATAAATAGGCTCTCCCAGCAGGCCAAGGGATCCAAGAAAATATAAACAGGGCCAAGGATAAAACCAAGGCAAAAAAACAAGCTTACTTACTGACCAGCTCATTTCAACCTCACCCTAACATTTACTTTAGTCCTTTAATTAGACCAGACATGAGAGAAATGCTGATCTCTGGTTACCTTATTCCAAAAAACGCTAATTTCATGGCTGTTATGCTGACCCTCTGGTCTCAAACATTTGAGTCGCTGACCCAAAACAAGGCAGAAGCTTCTGGTTGCATGGAGCAAATGGCTCTCACCATGCATTGTTAGGTACCTGGGTGGCCAGTTTCCAGGTCCAAGCACTGTCATGTTGGGGTTGAGGGGAACGTCCTTAAAGTGATACTAACCTTTGTTTTTTTTTATTAAAATATGAAAAATATTATATTTACCTGCTCTGTGCAATGGTTTTGTACAGAGCAACCCCAATCTTCTTCCAAGGTCCCCTGCCAGCACTTCCCGCACCTCCTCTTCAACAAGTGCCCCCATAGAAGGAAAGGTGTAGGCTCGCTCCGGAAATGGCTTTGTCTGCTGCTATAGAGACAGTGCGGCTCAGCCTAGCCCCCTTTCCCTCGTCACAAAATTTGATTGATAGCAGCTAGAGCCAATGTCTCCCAAGGATATCAATCTGCCCAGTGAGGAAGGAGAGAGCCAAGAGAGCCACTGCTCTCATGCACAGCACTGGATCAAAATTGGGCTCAGGTCATCCATTTGCCATAGGATCATTAATGTGGCTTCCTAGCTGTTTACGTCCTCCTATATTATGTCCCTCTCTATCACATTCTTTAGCAGTTTGGGACAGAACACGTCACCGCAAACCTTTACCATCCACACATACACCATTAGCTCACATTTTTTGTAACCCAGAGTTTACACCTGGTTTGGTACCAAGATTATTTCAATGGTGTCTTAATAAGGGGCTATTAAGAATTTGTGATTTTCTTAATGGAGATCAAATATACACCTTGCAACACTTTAAGGATACGTTGCAAATACCTCCTAGTGAAACATTCCGATACAATCAAATTGCATCCTTTGCCAGATCTAAACTTTACCTACTGGTGGGGTCCCTTACACTCACAACCTTTGAACTATCTTGCCAGGCCAGGGGCTTTCAGAGGGGGCGTGTCTCTGGGGTTTACGCCTCTCTCACTGAGCCGAACCCAAAACGTGCCTATATGAATCAATGGGAAAGGGACCTGAACCTTACATTTGATCTGACTGAGTGACAGGACATAGCTCATAATTTATCTAAAATCTCCATCAATACGACTCTAATGCCCCATATACACGATCGGAAATTCCGCCAGCAAAAATGCGATTGTGTGTATGCGCCATTGGACTTTTGCTGGTGGAATTTCGGCCAGCAAAAGATTGAGAGCAGGTTCTCAATTTTTTGGTCGGAAAAAGTTCAGATTGGAAATTCCGATTGTCTGTAGCAATTCCGACGCGCAAAATTCCTACGCATGCTTGTAAACAATTTGACGCATGCTCAGAAGCAGTGAACTTCATTTTCTTGGCTCGTCGTAGTGTTGTATGTCACCGTGTTCTTAACGGTCAAAAGTTCAGAGAATTTTTGTGTGACCATGTGTATGCAAGCCAAGCTTGAGTGTAATTCCATCGGAAAAACCATCCAAGATTTTTCCAACGAAAATTCCACTTGTGTGTACGGGGCATAATAGAAGCTAATTACAAAATACTCCTGCACTGGTACCTGGTTCCGATTAGGGTAGCCAAAATGCATCCTTCCACTTCGCCAAATAGTTTCCTACGTTGTGGCCAGTTGGGGACAATGTGCCATATTTGGTGGCAATGCCCCCCCAAGGATTACAATTGCTAGGCATTGGAAACAGTCGATTATTCCTCTCAGTTACGTTAAAAGTAAACTCAATTGGATCATGGTTAATGATAAGCTCACTTATATACTCTGTAATAATTCCAAAAAATTAGATAAGATATGGGACCCGTGGGTCGCTTAGATCTCGACTCCTTAATGAACTCTGGATTAACCCTCTTCTTCTTCTTCTTTTCCTTCTTCTTCTCCTTCCTCTTCTTCGTTTTCCTCATTATTTCCTTCTTTTTTCTGGTATCTACATGTACGGTACATTTGGTTGTCTAGGGGGCCTCAAACAGACCCTTTTTGTTTTACTTTAATGCATAAAAGACATAAAAGAGAGATGTATCGTGTTTTTTTCTTTTTCAGATTCATACTTACCTAGCTGGATATAGCATCGGTGCTGCATCTATCCCCCGACGCCTCTAACACTGAGAACCGCCAATCTCTCTATTCTCACAGCTCTGTGAGTAGAGAGCTGGTGAATGTCAGTCAGAAATCTTTGCCCCCCCCCCCCACACTCACTAGAGTGCTGGACTGTGAAGGGTTATGGGAGCAGCCGGCCCAGGCTCTCAGCGGTTTGCTGAGAGGCTGAGCCAGGTGCCAGTCCAGGCACGTAGGCGGATTTCGACTTCATCGTCACAATTTTGCCCCAGCTTGGACCGGCTCTGTGACGTCAGCCGACAGCGGGGTTCAGCTGAAATGGTTCACAGGTGTGCAGAACGGACTGCACTCCTGTGATCCACAGAAAAAGTACAGCCAAACGAGGGGTTCACTGAGAGGCTGAGACGGGTGCCAGTCCAGGCACGTGGGCAGATCCCAACTCCATTGTTGTGATTTTGCCTCAGCCTGGACCAGTTCTGTTATGTCAGCCGACAGCGGGCATCAGCCTATCTGCTGAAAACGGGTCACAGGTGTGCAGAACAGACTGCGCTCATGTGATCCACCAGAGAAGTACAGCCAAGCGAGCAGTTCGCTGAGAGGCTGAGATGGGTGCCGGTCCAGGCAAGTGGGCAGATCCCAACTCCATTGTTGTAATTTTTCCCCAGCCTGGACCGGCTCTGTGACGTCAGCCAACAGTGGGCTTCAGCCTATCTGCTGAAAACGGGTCACAGGTGTGCAGAACGGACTGCGCTCCTGTGATCCACAGGAGAAGTACAGCCAAACAAGCTTAGGCTATACTTCTTTAGAACCACTTTACCACTCTGTAAGAACTGACCACACTGGGGATTGTTTTCAGAGGTGGAAGACGGTCAAATATGACGTAAGCAAAAGAAGTGAGGAAAGAGGGGGTGGAAGTGCTGCTAAAGTATATGTAAACTCAATCACTGATATAAGCTTCAACATGAGCATTTTTAAATCTTCAATTTTCATTAAAATAATAACCTTGTTATTCTGCAATAAAGGTCCTTGTTCATGCACTTTTTTTTTAGAGGAGGTCTAGTGCTAGAACTATTGCGCTTGCTTTAAGGATCGTGGCGATACCTCACATGTGTGGTTTGAACACCGTTTTCATATGTGGGCGTGACTTATGTAAGCGTTCGCTTCTGCGTGTGAGCTCGGTGGGATGGGGCTCTTTAAATTTATTTATTTTTTGCTTATTTATATTTACTTTTTATTTTTACACTGCCCTTTAAAAAAAAAAAAAAAAATTGGGGTCACATTTATTCCTATTACAAGGAATGTAAACATCCCTTGTAATAGAAAAAAAAAAAAAACATGAAAGGATCTCTTTAATGTGAGATTTGGGGTCAAAAAGACCTCAGATCTCATATTTACACTAAATTGCAATAAAATAAATAAATAAATGTATTTAAAAATGTTTTTTTTTTAAAATTGCCCTTTAAGACCATTGGGCGGAAGTGACCTTTGACATCTGTTCTGTCATCCAATGGAGCCAAGTGGAGGCCATCTTTCCCTCACTGGGCTCCATGCTATTGAGGGGATAGGATCCTCTCCGCTGCTACCGCTGGCTCCGGTAAGCGGCACAGGAGACCGGAGTGTGGCGGGAGCTTTATGAAATAAAGGGAGACCATACAATTACAATACAGTTCAATACCGAATGCCTAGGAAGGCCCTGCTCACAGAGCTTATAATCTAAAGTGAGAGGGAGGTGGTACAAAAGGTAATGGCTGCAAGGGCTGATCTAAAGGAGGTGGCTGAAGTACAGTTTTTAGGCGGAGGTGGGGTAGGCTTCCAAATGAGTTTCCAAGGATCGCCTGAAGGCAGACGGGGTAGGAGCTAACCAGACATACTGGGGTAGGGAGTTCCAGAGGATGGGAGATGTTCTGAAGAAATACTGGAGGTGAGCATGGGAGGAGGTAACAAGGGAGGTACTAAATTAAATTTATATTAGGCAATTTATTTTTATTTTTTTTACAAATACACATGGCATGCCCCATTCCTCCTCTTCTCAGGTGCCCTGCTGTACACTTTAAAGCTAGTTGTAGGCCTACCTGGGCCCCATGCTGCCTACTTTTGGCTAAAGCTAAAAGAGCCCATAATTAGAGCCGGAGGCTCTAACTGGCTTCAAAACAGGGTGGGCTCGGAATGCAGAGCACTGCACCCTATGCCCACCCAGTTGTGTGACAATAGCAAATTAATATTTGCTATTATCTTCCTGCTTCTCCTCCTGGCCAAGCGGGAAGCGAGTTCCGAGACCCGATTGGCCGAGAGGAGAAGTGACCGTATTGGGCAGTACCGGGGGAGGACGTACAGGGAGATCCGGGAGATGGCCGCCGCCACTGCCCTCATCAGAGTGATCTCTCTACATCACCGCCAACGCCAGAGAGGATGTACGGGGAGATCTGGGAGATGCCCGCCACCGCCCTCATCAGTGTGATTTCTCTGCATCGCCACCAATGCCAGACAGGATGTACAGAGAGATCCGGGAGATGGCCGCTGCCACTGCCCTCATCAGAGTGATCTCTCTGCATCGCCACCAACGCCACAGGATGTACAGGGAGACCTGGGAGATGGCCGCCGCCGCCCTCATCAAGGTGATCTCTCTGTATTACAACCAACGCCAGAGGGGATGTACGGGGAGATCTGGGAGATAGCCACCACTGCCCTCATCAAAGTGATTTCTCTGCATCACTGCCAACACAAGAGAGGATGTATGGGGAGATCCGGGAGATGGCCGCCGCCCTCATCAGAGTGATCTCTCTGCATCGCCACCAACGCCATAGAGGATGTACAGGGAGATCCAGGAGATGGCCGCCGCCGCCCTCATCAAAGTAATCTCTCTGTATCAGATCCAACGCCAGAAAGGATGTACGGGGAGATCCGGGAGATGGTCACTGCCGCCCTCATCAGAGTGATCAATCTGCATCACCACCAACGCCAGAGAGGATGTACAGGGAGATCCAGGAGATGGCTGCCGCCATTTACAGTGCCAATGATCCAGGAAAAAGCTGCTAAACCATCATGGCTGCCACTTCTGAGCCCTTTCCAATAACCCTATGCTGCTGTTTATGTGCCTGCTATGGGACAATAGCAGATATAACATCATGGCTGCCATACACCGCCACTCTCAGATCAAGAGAAGTTTGAAGGTTAGGAGGACTCATCTGCCTCACATTATATTGTTTTTCCCATTCGCAATAGGAACATTTGGTGCAGTTATTTATGGCTGAGCATGCTGTGCCTGTACAGGACAATAATGTATGTCATACAATCTGTCACTGCACCTGATCGGCATGTCTCTGTCACACTGTCGTAATTTAGATGGTCCACATCCTTAACAGGTGCGCTATATTAAGTTACTGTCAATATCGTCTTTTGCAAGACTTTACACCATCTGTAAAAAAATAACAAACATTATGTTAATGGCAGAAAAAATGAAAGCATACCTATTACCTATAAATAGAGGTTTACAGCAAATCCAAGCCCAAGGATCCAAGTAGAGTACATGTGCAATCAAACACGTTTTTCTGTAGTAGAGGGGGCATACAGTTGAGGAGGGGGAGGTGAGGAGGAACGGTTATGAGAGGGGGGTAGGTTTAGAGGAAAGAATAAGAGAATAGGGAGGGTGAATAAGAGATTATGAGTGTTGGGGGAGGCGTTTACCTCTGGAGGAAAGGTTAGGTGTGAAAGAGAGATGATCGGAGTGGGGGAGGGGTGATCGGAGTGGGGGGGGGATAGGTGTTGTGGAGAAGTTATCAGAGATGGGGTAGGTGTGGAGAAGAGATCATTATAGTTGGCATATGGGGGCAGCTGTGGAGGAGATGTTATTAGAGGTTGGGGGGGGGGGGGGGTAGGAGTGGAGGAGATGTTATTAAATGTTGGGGGTAGGTATGGAGGAGAGGTTATAAGAGTTTGGGGGGTAGGTGCGGAGGAGAGGTTATAAAAGTTTGGGGTGTGGGTGCGGAGGAGAGGTTATAAGAGTTTGGGGGGTAGGTGCGGAGGAGAGGTTATAAGAGTTTGGGGGGTAGGTGCGGAGGAGAGGTTATAAGAGTTTGGGGGTAGGTGTGGAGGAGAGGTTATAAGAGTTTGGGGGGTACTAGGTGCGGAGGAGAGGTTATAAGAGTTTGGGGGTAGGTGTGGAGGAGAGGTTATAAGAGTTTGGGGGTAGGTGTGGAGGAGAGGTTATAAGAGTTTGGGGGTAGGTGTGGAGGAGAGGTTATAAGAGTTTGGGGGGTAGGTGTGGAGGAGAGGTTACTGGAGTAGGAATGTTGCTTGTTAATACAGTGCCTTGAAAAAGTATTTACACCCCTTGAAATTCTCCACGTTTTGTTATGTTACAACCAAAAACTGTATTTTATTGGGGTTTCCTCTGATAGACCAACACAAAGAGGCACATCATTGTGAAGTGGAAGGAAAATGATTAAGGGTTTTCAACATTGTTTACAAATAAATATGTGAAAAGTGTGATATGTATTTGTATTCAGGCCTCCTTTACTCTGATACCCCTAACTAGAATCTAGTGGAACCAATTGCCTTCAGAAGTCACCTAATTAGTAAATAGAGTCCACCTGTGTGTAATTTAATCTCAGTATAAATACAGCTGTTCTGTGAAGCCCTCAGAGGTTTGTTAGAGAACCTTAGTGAACAAACAGCATCACGAAGGCCAAGGAACACCCCAGACAGGTCAGGGATAAAGTTGTGGAGAAGTATAAAGCAGGGTTAGGTTATAAAAAAAATCCCAAGCTTTGAACATCTCACGGAGCTCTGTTCAATCCATCATCCAAAAATGGAAAGAGTATGGCACAACTGTAAACCTACCAAGACATGGCTGTCCACCTAAACTGACAGGCCGGGCATCAGAGAAGCAGCCAAGAGGTCCATGGTAACTCTGGAGGAGCTGCAGAGATCCACAGCTCAGGTGGGAGAATGTGTCCTCAGGACAACTATTAGTCGTGCTCTCCACAAATCTTCCCTTTATGGAAGAGTGGCAAGAAGAAAGACATTGTTGAAAGAAAGCCATGAGAAGTTCAGTTTGCAGTTTGCGAGAAGCTATGTGGGGGATACAGCAAACATGCGGAAGCAGGTGCTCTGGTCAGATGAGCCCAAATTTGAGCTTTTTGGCCTAAACTCAAACACAAGCAAAACTCTATGTGTGGTGGAAAACTAACACTGCACATCACCAGGAACACACCATCCCCACCGTGAAACATGGTGGTGGCAGCATCATATTGTGGGGATGATTTTCTTCAGCAGGGACAGGGAAGCTGGTCAGAGTTGATTGGAAGATGGATGGAGCCAAATACAGGGCAATCTTAGAAGAAAACCTGTCAGAGTCTGCAAAAGACTTGAGACTGGGGGTGAGGTTCACCTTCCAACAGGACAGCGACTCTAAATATACACCCGGAGCTGCAATGCAATGGTTTAAAACAAAGCATATTCATGTGTAATGCCACGTACACACGACCGGACTTTTCGAGGGACTAGGTCCGACAGACTTTCAACGGAGTTCTGACGGAGTTCTGACAGAGTTCTGACGGACTTTCCGAATGAACGGACTTGGCCACACACAATCACACCAAAGTCCGACGGAATCGAACGTGATGACGTACAACCGGACTAGAATAAGGAAGTTCATAGCCAGTAGCCAATAGCTGCCCTCGCGTTGGTTTTTGTCCGTCGGACTAGCATACACACGAGTGGATTTCTCGGTAGGAACTGGGTCCGGCGGAGTTCTGGCGGAAAAATTTGAAACATGTTCCATTTCTAAAGTCTGTCAGACTTTTGCAAATCAAAAGTCCGCTGCAGCCCACACACGATCAAATGGTCTGCCGGAATCATTCCGTCTGACTTTTGATGTTGAAAAGTCCGGTCGTGTGTATGCGGCATAAGGCCCAGTCAAGGTCCAAACCTAAATCCAATTGAGAATCTGTGGCAAGACCTGAAAATTGCTGTTCACTGACACTCTCCATTTAATCTGACAGAGCTTGAGCTATTTTGCAAAGAAGAATGGGCAGAAATGTCCCTCTCTAGATGTACAAAGTGGGTAGTGACATCCCCAAAAAGACTTGCAGCTGTAATTGCACTGAAAGGTGATACAACAAAGTATTGGCTCAGGGGGGCTGAATATACAGTATCTCACAAAAGTGAGTACACCACTCACATTTTTATAAATATTTTATTCTATCTTTTCATGTGACAACACTGAAGAAATGACACTTTGCTACAATGTAAAGTAGTGAGTGTACAGCTTGTATAACAGTGTAAATTTGCTGTCCCCTCAAAATAACTCAACACACAGCCATTAATTTCTAAACCGCTGGCAGCAAAAGTGAGTACACCCCTAAGTGAAAATGTCCAAATTAGGCCCAATTAGCCATTTTCCCTCCCCGGTGTCATGTGACTCGTTGGTGTTACAAGATCTCAGGTGTGAATGGGGAGCAGGTGTGTTAAATTTGGTGTAATCGCTCTCACTCTCTCATACTGGTTACTGGAAGTTCAACATGGCACCTCATGGCAAAGAACGCTCTTAAGATCTAAAAAAAAGAATTGTTGCTCTACATAAAGATGGCCTAGGCTATAAGAAGATTGCCAAGACCCTGAAACTGAGCTGCAGCATGGTGGCCAAGACCATACAGCAGTTTAACAAGACAGGTTCCACTCAGAAGAGGCCTCGCCATGGTCGACCAAAGAAGTTGAGGTCACGTGCTCAGTGTCATATTCAGAGGTTGTCTTTGGGAAATAGACATATGAGTGCTGCCAGCATTGCTGCAGAGGTTGAAGGGGTGGGAGGTCAGCCTGTCAGTACTCAGACCATACGCCACACATTGCAGCAAATTGGTCTGCATGGCTGTCGTCCTAGAAGGAAGCCTCTTCTAAAGATGATGCACAAGAAAGCCCGCAAACAGTTTGCTGAAGACAAGCAGACTAAGGACATGGATTGCTGGAACCATGTCCTGTGGTGTGATGAAACCAAGATAAACCTATTTGGTTCAGATGGTGTGAAGCGTGTGTGGCGGCAACCAGGTGAGGAGTACAAAGACAAATGTGTCTTGCCCACAGTCAAGCATGGTGGTGGGAGTGTCATGGTCTGGGGCTGCATGAGTGCTGCGGGCACTGGGGAGCTACAGATCATTGAGGGAACCATGAATGCCAACATGTACTGTGACATACTGAAGCAGAGTATGATCCCCTCCCTTCGGAGACTGGGCTACAGACCAGTATTCCAACATAATAACGACCCCAAACACACCTCCAAGACAACCACTGCCTTGCTAAAGAAGCTGAGGGTAAAGGTGATGGACTGGCCAAGCATATGAATGAATGAATAACTTGTATAGAGCTACATATGCAAACTAAATCGCCTCAAGGCGCTTTTGCCACCAGTGTCCATCTTGGTCTTCAGAAGAGATGGATCTTGAGCTTCTTCCTGAAGTCCAGATGGTTTTCTTCTGAGCGGATGTCCGCGGGTAGAGCGTTCCATAGCCGTGATTCTTGGACTGCGAACCTTTGTTCGCATTTTAATTTATAATGGGTCTTGGGGATGTGAAGGAGGTTCTGGTTAGTTGACCGGAGAGGGCAACCTGGGGTGTAGTGATTTATTTTGTCGCAGAGGTATTGTGGGGCTTTTCCTTGTAAACATTTGTGAGTGAGGCATAGGGTCTTAAATGTAACCCGGTCCTTCAAGGCTAGCCAATGGAGGGTCCTCAGGGATGAAGTGATTGATTTTCCAGTTACCAGTCTGACTGCTGTGTTCTGGACGATTTGTAGATGTTAAATTTGGTATTTTGGAAGTCCTAGGTAGAGGGAATTTGTGTAGTCGAGTTGGGAATTGAGGATTGTTCCAACTACTTCTGCTGTATCTCCTTCTGGGATGAATGGGATGAGTCTACGCAATAGAAGAAGAAGGTAGTTGGATCCACTGACTACTGATCCTATTTGTGCATCCATCCTCATATTTGAGTCAAAGATGACTCAGAGGCTTTTGGCTTTAGTGCTGGGGGTGATGGGTTGTCCAAGGATGGTGAGTGGTGTGGAGACCTAAACCCTATTGAGCATCTGTGGGGCATCCTCAAATGAAAGATGGAGGAGCGCAAGGTCTCTAACTTCCACCAGATCCATGATGTCGTCATGGAGGTGTCGAAGAGGAATCCAGTGGTAACATGTGAAGCTCTGGTGAACTCCATGCCCAAGAGGGTTAAGGCAGTGCTGGAAAATAATGGTGGCCACACAAAATATTGACACTTTGGGCCCAATTTGGACATTTTCACTTAGGGGTGTACTCACTTTTGTTGCCAGCTGTTTAGACATTAATGGCTGTGTGTTGAGTTATTTTGAGGGGACAGCAAATTTACACTGTTATACAAGCTGTACACTCACTACTTTACATTGTAGCAAAGTGTCATTTCTTCAGTGTTGTCACATGAAAAGATAGAATAAAATATTTACAAAAATGTGAGGGGTGTACTCACTTTCGTGAGATACTGTATACGCATGCCACACTTTTTTGATGTTGAAAACCATTTATCATTTTCCTTCCACTTAATAATTTTGTGGCACATTGTGTTGGTCTATCACATAAAATCCCAATAATATACATTTCTGTTTTTTGGTTGTAACATGACAACATGTGGAAAATTTCAAGGGGTATGAATACTTGTTCAAGGCACTGTATGTGGCTGCTTTCTAGTGCCAATGGAACTCTAACAAGGTCCCTGGTAAATTCAATTTGTGTAGAGTAAAAGCATGAGAGTCCCAAGCCGTAGGGGTCAGTCCAGTCCAGTGGCATTTTTTGGCACAATATGGGCATATGTCGGCAGGCCAATCAACTTTAACCACTTGCCACCCCCCAATAGTCAAATGACGGCTGCAAAGTGGTTTCACAATCCTGACCGGATGTCATAGGATGTCCTTTAGGATTTTGTGCCCCTGCGCACCCTCGGGGGTGCGCATCGCGGCGATCATTGTTGCAGGGTGTCAGTCTGACACCCCGCAACTACGATCTCAGTTAAGAGTCTCCGACGGAGACTCTTTGCCATGTGATCAGCCGAGTCCAATCACAGCTGATCACAGTGTAAATAGGAAGAGCCGGTGATCGGCTTTTCCTCACTCGCGTCTGTCAGACGCGAGTAGAGGAGAGCCGATCGGCTGCTCCTCTGACAGGGGGGGTCTGTGTCACAGCCCCCCCTTGGATGCCGACACTGGACCACCAGGGATGCCACCAGACCACCAGGGATTCCCAGCACCAGGTATGCCACCCTAAACTACCAGGGATGCCAGTCAATGCCCACAATGGATGCCAATCGGTGCCCACAATGGGCATCACTGATTGGCATGCATTATTGTTTGGCACTGATTGCCAGCCATCAATACAAAACAATACAATACAATGTCGTCTATCAGTGCCTATCAGTGCCCATCCGTGCCACCTATCAGTACCCATCCGTGCCACCTATCAGTGCCCATCCATGCCAACTATCAGTGCCCATACATGCCCATCTGTGCCATCTATCCATGCCCATCTGTGCCGCCTATCCATTCCCATTCATGCTGCCTATCCATGCCAATCCGTGCCAGCTATCAGTGCCAATTTGTGCCACCTATCAGTGTCCATCCGTGTCGCCCATCAGTGCCACCTATCAGTGCTCATCAGTGCCGCCTAT
The DNA here is from genome assembly GCF_037356315.1 of Lithobates pipiens. Taxonomy (NCBI): domain Eukaryota; kingdom Metazoa; phylum Chordata; class Amphibia; order Anura; family Ranidae; genus Lithobates; species Lithobates pipiens. The sequence continues at coordinate 266,220,610 of NW_027507790.1, read as the reverse complement.
CAGTGCCACATATCAGTGCCCATCAATGCCACCTCATCAGTGCCACTTCATGGGTGCCACCTCATCAGTGCCCATCATTGCCGCCTTGTCAGTGCAGCCCCATCAGTGCCCATAAGTGAAGGAGAAAACGTACTTATTTACAAAGTTTTGAAACTGAAACAAAAAAAAACATTTTTTTCAAAATGTTCGGTCTTTTTTTATTTGTTTAGCAAAAAATAAAAACCGTAGAGGTGATCAAATACCACCAAAATAAAGCTCTATTTGTGGGAAAAAATGATAAAAATTTCATTTGGGTACCGTGTAGCATGACACGCACACGTGCAATTGTCATTCAAAGTGCGACAACGCTGAAAGCTCAAAATTGGTCTGGGCAGGAAGGTGTTTAAAGTGGAAGTAAACTCCCCTATCGTTTTCAGCCAAGGAAGCTGCCATCTTTGCCTCTGTTTAATCTTCAACTGCTATGGTGCTGCACATGTGATTCATTATGACACCAGCCATTGGATGGTTTGATAGTTTGGCTGAGAGCACAGCCAATGTGCAGTTAGCATTCCCGGCATGCCTTTTATTTTTATTTTTTTGCAAATATCAGTTTTATTCGTTTTTTGAAGAGCAAGAACACACATATGGGGAAGACCCCCAAACAAACAATAATAAATAAAACAAAAAGAAAAGAAAAGAGGTCGCAGCCTCACAAACTCGCTATACGTGTACTGGCATGGCAGCATATAATCCATCAATCTAACATGTCCTGTCTGCCGGCCTCGTAGGTAAAACCCACTTGGCCAGTACCGGTAAGGATGCCCTTGCCATGCCCTATAAATCAGACATGCAGAAGCCTAATCTCGCGCCTCGGCATAAGAACCTCATGAGCAGGTTTGGGACCGCGGCCAAGAAAGAGAGTGAGGACAGAGATAAGTGTAAAAGAGTAATAGAAAAGAAGGAGAGATGGGGGGGAGGGGTGGGGGAGGGAGATGGAGAGGCAAGGGAAGGTGGTGGTGGGTATGGAGGGGGGGGGGGAAGGAAGGGGTGGGATCAGCGTCTCCCACACGGTATGCCTCATATAAGTAGTAAGTCAATTAGTTGCCAAACAGGATTTTGCCCTCGTCTGAGTATATAAACGCATTCCAGAGAGACCAAGTCTTGCGATATGCCTCCTGACGATCTTGGGATGCCTTTTTTTTTAACTGTTTAAATCCATGGGTTTACTTCCACTGGTATTGAGGTGGTTAATTGAGCAGTCATCATGATAGTTCAGAAGCTGAGCTTGACCTGCTTTGCAATGACCTGTGCTTCCTTGGGGCTTGGCATGTCCCATTGAGGTGCATTTGAACTGGAGACAAAGCAGGTCAATGTAGCCTTTTCTTGCCAATTTTTGCCTTGTTCATTCAAATACAGATCAATTCATTTGAATTCGAAAACTTAGTGTTTGATGAGATCACCAGTTGACATGAGCCCTAAACGTGTTGTAATCCAGACAGAACAGCCGGATCTTAGACCACACTTTTCTCTGCTGGAGTTAAGCATCACAGCTTGGTTCTAGACCCACCCCAGCCTAATATGACCCCACAGCTGGTTCTTGTAGCCGTTAGCTTCTTTGAGCGCATTGATCACCATGATGCTTCCTTGGCCTTCAAAGGGTTAAGATGAACCATGCATTCTGCAAGGCAGCTGGTAAAATACAACATCGTAAAGGGGTAAAAAAACAAAAAAAACATAATATGAGAACCTCCATTCTATGGAGGGAGCACATACGGGACCTCTACAAACAGTTCTTATCTATAACGTGGTCCATAAAAATGACATTTTAATTTTGTAATTTTTTTTCCCGTCGATTAAATTTAGCAATTGCCGTTGTTCGTAGAATATAATTTGGACAGTGAGACCCAATCTGTGGCACAGCGTGTGACAAGGGAAATGATAATCAGGCTGTCAGATGTACAGACGCGTTGTATCCTAAACACACATAATGTTCCTTATTGTCAGATATAAATCACGCAAACCAATTCTTCAGCTTTAAAAGTTTCCAAGTTAATATATCGCTGTCAGCCGTTAATGATGTTATTGTCAGATCTTGTTTGTCTTAAGAGGGTTGTTAGCGCCTATATTTCACCGGTAGCTGCATTATCGCTATTAGCTGGAGAACGCTTTGACCTAAACATTTCAAAGAATCATTATATCTTTTAAAGGAATCTATGGAATCATTTGTAGGTTTTTATACGTGTGAAAGGTACTTATGTATTATATGCAATCATCAGTTTCTGGAAACTGAAAATAAGACAGCAATGGCTGCTCCCGTGTTTTTGGTATAGCAAGTTAATTTTGGGCATGGTCTTGTACAATGACGAAACTACCAGGGCCGCAAAGGTCGCGTTTGCAACTAGACTATAGCGGCCTGCCACCGTAGGTGGGGGGGGGGGGCCCAAGACGACAGCAAGGGGGTCTGCCGTAGGACTGTAATATAGAGTCCCGCAACAGAAGAAAAGGGCCCCTGCTGGGGGTCCCTTCTTGGTTTCTTGCACTGGGGCCTTGAAGATTTTAGTTAAGCCTCTGGTCTTGTACATATTGTATGTATAGGGACCCTTCCCAGGAGTATCCCTAGCTTAAAATGTATCTAAACACAAAAAAACTAAAATGTAATATATTGCAGCATACTGTGTTGCTCTGGCCATTTTAGTAACTTTTATAACATAAATATATGTAATAATAAGTTTTAGTTACCATTTATTGTTTTTAGAAGCTGGGCTTCCTCTATTCATGAGCTAATTAACTTGTTTGACTGGTTCATGCAACTTATGGAACAGGAAGTGGTGTTGGCAGGAAGTAGAGGGGAGGGACTTAAAACACGGGACTTTGTGTTGAACACAAGGAAGTAGTTTGAAGTAGTTTGAGAAAAAAAATAACAATAAGCGTATATTGATTGGCATGCACAAAACTTATTGCGCCTACAAACTATGGGATATATACTGAAATTTTTATCATTTAATTTTTTTTTAATACTAGTAATGGCGGCGATCATCAACTTGCGGCAGATAATCTGACACTAACTGACATTTTGTGGGAATCAGTGACACTAATACATACAGTGATCAGTGCTAAAAATATACACTGTCACTGTACTAATGACACTGGCTGCAAAGGGGTTAGAAATGTAGGGTGATTAAAGGGTTAAATGTGTGCCTAGCCAGTGTTTTACTACACTGTGTTAATGATATATGTAAAAATGGTGCGCTTGTGCAATTATCTATATGAATATAATTATAAGTGTAAAACAAAACATAGATTTCAAAAATGTATAATAAGTCCAGAAAAAGATGAAAATATAAAGTCCAAGTGCAAATGATGATATATAAAAAAATACAAAACATATCCTGATTAAAGGCGAAACACAAGGTGAAAAACAGCAACCACTTCCACCTATAGATGAAATGGCTGCTTACCTCAGGGAATGACGGTGAGGTCAAACAAAGCTTTAACCCCCAAAAGATAGCTGCTAGGATCCACGCTGCACATCTCCAAAATGCTTGCTTAAACACTCTGGTTCCTCGCCATTTGATCCACAAAAATAACCATAGCACAATATTGCCAGTAAAATGCAAAACATTTATTCAGTAGCTGCTTATATTAAAATTCATTAAGAACCGTAGTACAAGTATGGAGAAAAAAAAATCACCTCCTCACCGCACTTCTGTACACTGTAGACACCAGAAGTGACGTCACAGGCTCCAACCGGCACGTTGCGTCACTGGTCACGTGACTTCCTGACACACTGTGCGTGCTGCTTTTACTAGGGGAATGAATACATGGATCCTAGTCACTGCTTTGCAGAGACACAAATTCCATTCCATCTCTTCTGTCAGAATGTTGATCTGCCTTGTTTACATAGGCAGATCATATTTCTGTCTCTCTGCCCAATGATCAGCGGGTGCCGGAGGACTTTGAGGATCGGCTTCCACTGTGTATAATGACTTGGCTGTATGTTTTGGGTCATTGTCACGCTGGAAGACCCATCCATGACCCATCTTTAGTGTTCTGGCTGAGGGAAGAAGGTTCTCATCCAAGACTGTAGGGATGGTGTTCCTAGGGGCATTTTTCTTTCTCCAAATACGGCGAGTCGAGTTAATGCCAAAGAGCTAAATTTTGGTCTCATCTGACCACAGCACTTTCTCCCAATCCTTCTTTTGAATTATTTTGATGTTCATTGGCAAACTTCAGACAAGCCTGTACAGGTACTCCATGTTTGGAGGAAGAAAAATGCTGGTTATGACCCTAAGAACACCATCTCTACAGTCAAGTATGGTGGTGGAAACATTATGCTTTGGGGCTGTTTCTCTGCTAAAGGTACAGGGCCGACTTTGCTGCATTGAGGGGCAAATGGATGGAGCCATGTATTGTAAAATCCTGGATGAGAACCTTATTCCCTCAGCCAGAACACTGAAGATGGGTCATGCAGCATGATAATGACCCAAAACATACCACCAAGGCAACAAAGGAGTGGCTCAAGAAGAAGCACATTAAAGTGGTTGAAAACCCTCTTTTTTTTTATAACAAACATGTTATACTTACCTCTACTGTGCAGTTTGTTTTGCACAGAGTGGCCCCAAACCTCCTCTTCTGGGGTCCCACGGAAGCGCTGGTGGCTCCCCCCCCCCGCATCGAGTGTCCACGTTGGAGAAGCGCTCTCTTAACATGGACAACCACGTGGGCGCGCTCCAGAGTCCTGCATCTGTGTCCATTCACTCAGTCCCGCCCCCGTGGCGCCACGTCATTGGATTTGATTGACAGCAGTGGGAGCCAATGGCTGCGCTGCTATCAATCTAGCCAATCGGGACACGAGACACCATCTACAGATGGTGTGCTCATTCCCAGACAGAGGATGACAGCTTCCAGGTAAGTAAAATGGGGAGGGGGAGGGCTGCAGCACTAAAAAAGGTTTTTCACCTTAATGCATAGCATACATTAACCACTTCCCGACCACCCGCTATCATTTTACTGCGGCAGATCAGCATGATCCCGCGAGCCGCCGTAGCTATACGTCGGCTCCTTTAAGTGGGATAGCAGGCACGTGCCCACTGCACTGCTGCGGTGCCTATGCTTGTGGCTGGACGATCACGATGACTGCTGGCCACGAGCGATTGCAGGCACGAGAGGCAGAACAGGGACATGTGTGGGTAAACACACAAATCCCTGTTCTGTTCTGTGAGGAATAATAGATCGTGAGTTCCTAATAGCTAGAAATCACGATCTGTCATTTCTTCTAGTCAGTCCCCACCCCGTACAGTTAGAAACACTTCTCAGGGAACACAGTTAAACCCGTGATCGCCCCCCTAGTGTTAACCCTTTCCCTGCCAGTGACATTCATACAGTAATCAGTACATTTTTATAGCACTGACTGCTGTATAAATGCCAATGGTCCCAAAAATGTGTCAAAGGTGTCCAATGTGTTCGCCATAATGTGACAGTACCGATAAAAAATCGCAGATTGCCGCCATTACTAGTAAAAAAAATTATAATAATAAAAATGCTATAAATCTATTCCCTATTTCGTAGACTCTATAACTTTTGCGCAAACAAATATACGCTTATTGCAATTTTTGTTTTACCAAAAATATGTAGAAGAATACATATTGGCCTAAACTGAGAAAAAATCTGCTTTAAAAAAAAAAAAAAAAATGGGGATATTTATTACAGCAAAAAGTACAAAATATTGCGTTTTTTTTTTTCATTGTCGCTCTTTTTTTGTTTATAGCGCAAAAGATAAGAGCTGCAGAGGTGATCAAATACCACCAAAAGAAAGCTCTATTTGCGGGGAAAAAAGGACGTCAATTTTGTTTGGGTACAGCATCGCACGTCCACACAATTGTAGGTTAAAGCGACGCAGTGCCGTATCGCAAAAAAATGGCCTGGTTATTCATCAGCCAAATCTTCCAGGGCTAAGGTGGTTAAGGTGAAAAACCATGCGGGTTTACAACCCCTTTAAGGTCATGGAGTGGCCTAACCAGTCTCCAGACCTTAATCCTATAGAAAATTTATGGAGGGAGCTAAAACTCCCCAAACAAAATTGACGTCCTTTTTTTCCCCACAAATAGAACAAATGGAGCTTTCTATTTGAGCACCTCTGCAGTTTTTATTTTTTGTGCTATAAACAAAAAAAGAGCGTAAATTTTGAAAAAAACACAATATTTTGTACTTTTTTACTATAATAAAAGTAATAGCCAAGAAACCTTTAGGTTTTAGAGCAGATTGGTAAAGAAGAGTGGACCAAAATCCCTCCTGAGATGTGTGTAAACCTGGTCACCTAATACAAGAAACGTCTTACCTCTGTGCTTGCCAACAAGGGTTTCTCCACCAAGTACTAAGTCATGTTTTGCTTGTATACTGATTTGCAGTTCAATTAGTAAAATAACATTTGTATCATGTGTTTTTTCTGGATTTTTGGTTGATATTCTGTCTCTATCATTTAAACAACACCTTAAATCAGCCATTCTCAACCAGAATTCCTTGGAACCCTGGGGTTCCTCCAGAGGTTGCTAGGGGTTGCTGTGGCTGATGAACCACCTTTTTGACGGGGTCTAAAGAGTTCAAGGTTCAGCACCACTTAGCAAAGCCAGCAGCATGACACCAAATATCTTTTTAGCTGTCTTTAAAGAGGAAGTAAACCCTGATGAGTTTACTTCCTCTTTGTCTCCCTGCAAAGGTAAAGCATAATGGGCTACTATGCATCGCATAGTAGCCCATTATGTGTCACTTACCTGACACAGGAGCCAGCGAAGTCACCCCTGTCCCCTGTAGTACGGAGCATCCATCTTCTTTCGGATATCGCTGCTCCGACCACTCATAGCGCCGGAGCAGCGATGCCGTCACTCCCATGAATGCGCACGGGAGCCGCCACTCGCGTCATATCGCCGTTAGCAGCAGCATGCTCAATGCGCCTGCGCGCCGCTGTCTACGGTGCATGCGCCGTAGACAGCGGCGCCTGTCTTTTTGTAAATATCTCCTAAACCGTGTAGGTTTAGGAGATATTTCTTGGACCTACAGGTAAGCCTTAAACTAGGATTACCTGTAGGTCAAAGTTTACAACCACTTTAAGGGTGGCATTCTGAGCACCACTTTAAGGGGAACATTCTTCCTGGTGACCACCAGTATAAGGAGCATTGTTCATATTGACCCCTTGTGAATTGGTTTTAATAAGGGTTCCTTGAGACCTGGAAATTATTTTTGGGGTTCCTCTAGGGTTAAAAGGTTGAGAAAGCCTGCCTTAGATAAAAATTATAGACCCTTCATTTCTTGGTAAGTGCTCAAACGTACAATCAAATCAAATCACACGATCAAATCATTATTTTCCCTACTGTTACTATGCCACTGATTGGTGGCGCAGCCAACACCCACCTGGGCAAATGCTACTGAGGACAGCAAGTACTGCGGCTCACATGGGCACTCAGGTGGTAGAAATGCATGCTGGGAGCCCCATCCTGTTTACAAGGCCTTTACAATTCCAGTTTTTGCTAAAATGTGTTTCCCTCTAATAAGAGGGAGAGAAACATTTCCCCTCGTTGTACATTAGGAATGTCAACCGGAACTTTGTACAAATGTGACAATTAGCTTCGCACCTGTTTATAATTACAGCACAATTTATGTCTGTGTCTCTTTACTTACATTTATGGAATAATTTGTCACCTGTTTATTGATGGCGCTGGGGGTCCGTCTCATCCATTGAGGGTGCATTAACGGGGAATTTGGAACAAGCACGTCCTTAAAACAATTAGACTGACAAATGCACAAAGGGAAGAATTAACATAAAATTAACATAAACAGCAACACACTTTCATTTAACACTTTGAAATGGAATTTTCACGTTCGGGAGGAAAAAGAGAAATGCTGCAAAACAAAAAAAGTGTCACATCTGAGTCTGCAGATTCACCTTATTTACCGGAACACCTTTCCTTGTAGATCCTCGGTAGCTGTTTGTGCCAGCTTATCTTTGGTTGTAGAAAATGCATTAACAAGAAACAATAATGTATTATCAGTTAGGAGACATTCAGAGTCATTACTAAAAAAAGTTGCTTGACTTTCACTTTATTTTTTATTTTATTTTTTAAAGTTTGCTGTTCCCTATTGCCACTTTTGTGTGTGTGTGTAGGAATACAGTTAGCAGTCACCGTTGACGAAAATCTGAGCTCACAATAAAGAACATAAATATAGTAGTTGGTTCCACTTAACGGAACTTGTTCTGTCATTTTTGAGGGCCCAACCGCTGAGATACAATGCATCGGCTGGTGGGCAGCGCCATCCGGCTGGATAAGTGCAGTACCAATACGGTGATCCTGGTGCATGGCGCTGTTCACTTTTTTTTTAATTGTAATTTTTCAGTAAGTTATATTGGCCATCGCACGGTGCAAGGAGGTGGATTGCCTCGCACTGCACTGCACTGATGCGTCTGGCCGTACTTTTTTTCAGTGCGTTGCAGTGTGCACCATGCATATAGAAGACAAGGCATTTTACTTTGTCTTGTGGTGGGACTGTGCTGGAAGAGCCGCCCAATGCACCTAATGTGAATGGACCTGAAGATGTTTTGGCGTTTATCCAAGCTTCTTCTTCAGTTCTAATTATTCAATTAATTAATTTTTATTATACAATTATTCATTATATTATTCATGATTTTTACTATATGTATTTATTATTATTATTATTAATAATAATATTTAATGAATATAGTATAATGAGTAAAATTGTATTCATTATTTTATTCATTATACTATATTTATTAAATAGTATTATTATTATTATTATTATTATTATCAATATTAATAAGATCATTGATCATTTATTATTATTATTCATATTTAATAAATACAGTTTAATGAGTACAATTGTATTCATTATACTATATTTCTTAAATATTATTATTATTATTATTATTATTATTATTATTATCAATATTAATAAGATCATTGATCATTTATTATTATTATTCATATTTAATAAATATAGTATAATGAGTATAATTGTATTCATTATTTTATTCATTATACTGTATTTATTGAATAGTATTATTATTATTATAATTAATAATAATAATAATAATAATAATAATAATCAATGATCTTATCTGATAATATTGATTATATATATATATAGATACAGTGGTGTGAAAAAGTGTTTGCCCCCTTCCTCATTTCCTGTTCCTTTGCATGTTTGTCACACTTCAGTGTTTCGGAACATCAAAGCAATTTAAACAATAGTCAAGGACAACACAAGTAAACACAAAATGCAATTTGTAAATGAAGGTGTTTATTATTAAAGGTAAAAAAAAATCCAAACCATCATGGCCCTGTGTGAAAAAGTGATTGCCCCCCTTGTTAAAACATACTATAACTGTGGTTGTCCACACCTGAGTTCAATTTCTCTAGCCACACCCAGGCCTGATTATTGCCACACCTGTTCACAATCAAGGCATCACTTAAATAGGAGCTGCTTGACACAGTAAGGTCCACCAGAAGATCCTTAAAAGCTACACATCATGCCGAGACCCAAAGAAATTCAGGAACAATTGAGAAAGAAAGTAATTGAGATCTATCAGTCTGGAAAGGGTTATAAAGCCATTTCCAAAGCTTTGGGAATCCAGCGAACCACAGTGAGAGCCATTATCCACAAATGGCGAAGACATGGAACAGTGGTGAACCTTCCCAGGAGTGGCCGGCCGCCCAAAATTACCCCAAGAGCGCAGCGACGACTCATCCAAGAGGTCACAAAAGACCCCACAACAACGTCCAAGGAACTGCAGGCCTCACTTGCCTCAGTTCAGGTCAGCGTTCATGCCTCCACCATCAGGAAAAGACTGGGCGAAAATGGCCTGCATGGCAGAGTTCCAAGGAGAAAACCACTGCTGAGCAAAAAGAACATCAAAGCTCGTCTCAATTTCTCCACAACACATCTTGATGATCCCCAAGACTTTTGGGACAACATTCTGTGGACCGATGAGACAAAAGTGGAACTCTTTGGAAGGTGTGTGTCCAAGTATATCTGGCGTAGAAGGAACACTGCATTTCATAAAAAGAACATTATACCAACAGTAAAATATGGTGGTGGTAGTGTGATGGTCTGGGGCTGTTTTGCTGCTTCAGGACCTGGAAGACTTGACGTGATAAAAGGAACTATGAATTCTGCTGTCTACCAAGAGATCCTGAAGGAGAATGTCCGACCATCTGTTCGTGTACTCAAGCTGAAACGAACTTGGGTTCTGCAGCAGGACAATGATCCTAAACACACCAGCAAGTCCACCACCGAATGGCTGAAGAAAAACAAAATGAAGACTTTGGAGTGGCCTAGCCAAAGTCCTGACCTGAATCCTATTGAGATGTTGTGGTATGACCTTAAAAAGGCCGTTCATGCTCGAAAACCCTCTAATGTAACTGAATTAGGACAATTCTGCAAAGATGAGTGGGCCAAAACTCCTCCAGGACGCTGTAAAAGCCTCATTGCACGTTATCGCAAACGCTTGGTTGCAGTTGTTGCTGCTAAGGGGGGTCCAACCAGTTATTAGGTTTAGGGGGCAATCACTTTTTCACACAGGGCCATGATGGTTTGGATTTTTTTTCACCTTTAATAATAAACACCTTCATTTACAAATTGCATTTTGTGTTTACTTGTGTTGTCCTTGACTATTGTTTAAATTGGTTTGATGTTCCGAAACACTTAAGTGTGACAAACATGCAAAGGAACAGGAAATGAGGAAGGGGGCAAACACTTTTTCACACCACTGTATACACACACACACACACACACACACACACTATATTGTCAAGTACTGGGATGCCTGCATTTACACACACATGAACTTTAATGGCATCCCAGTCTTATGCCCCATACACATGGTCGGAAATTCCGACGGAAAAAGTCTGATCGGATTATATTGTCGGAAAATCCGATCGTGTGTGGGCTCTATCCATTTCCGACGGAAAAAGTTTGAGAGCTGTATCTAAAATTTTCCGGCAACAAAATCCAATTGGACTTTTTCGTACAAAGTGATACGCATGCTCAGAAAAAATTTGGAGACGAAAGCTATTGGCTACTGGTCTCTACGTAGTCCCTTCATGCGTTTTGTATGTCACCTCAACTTTGTGCGACCGTGTGTATGCAAGACATGTTTCAGCCAAAATCCGTCAAAAAAAAAATCAGGCCGATTTTGTGGTCGAAATGTCCGACCGTGTGTATGGGGCATTGGTCTGTATGGTTCAGTATTGAATTTGCCCACTGTTTGTAGCTATAACAGCTTCAACTCTTCTGGGAAGGCCGTCCATAAGGTTTAGGAGTGTGTCTATGGGAATGTTTGACCATTCTTCCAGAAGAGCATTTGTGAGGTCAGGCACTGATGTTGGATGAGAAAGCCTGGCTTGCGGTCTCTGCTCTAATTCATCCCAAAGGTGTTCCATTGGGTTGAGGTCAGGACTCTGTGCAGGCCAGTCAAGTTCCTCCACCCCAAACTCGCTCATCTATGTCTTTATGGACCTCGCTGTTGAAGTGGTCCCTGCACACCGAGAGCCGCCGGTCACGGCACGGCTCCTGAAGAAACGGCACGAGCGGCCGGATACAGTAAATATCTCTTAAACTGTGCAAGTTTGGGAGATATTCATGGTACCCACGGGTAAGTCTTATTATAGGCTAACCTGTAGGTAAAAGGGGTGTAACAGGGTTTGCAACCACTTTAATGATATATTAATAATTACAGACCTGCATTCATTTATTTGCCAAGAGTTCAGCTTTAACCTCTTCACTCTCACACCTACAGTGCCTTGAAAATGTATTCATACCCCTTGACATTTTCCACATTTCGTCATGTTACAACCAAAAACCTCAATTTATTTTATTGGGATTTTATGTGATAGACCAACACAATGTGGCACATAATTGTGAAGTGGAATGAAAATGATAAATGGTTTTCAAAATTTTCTACAAATATCTGAAGCGTGGCATGCATTTGTATTCAGCCCCCTTTACTCTGATACCCCTAACTAAAATATAGTGGAACCAATTGCCTTCAGAAGTCATCTAATTAGTAAACCACCTGTGTGTAATTTAATCTCAGTATAAATACAGCTGTTCTGTGAAGCCCTCAAAGGTTTGTTAGAGAAGTAGGTTATAAAAAAATATCCCAAGCTTTGAACATCTCACGGAGCTCTGTTCAATCCATCATCCGAAAATGGAAAGAGTATGTCACAACTGAAGACCTACCAAGACATGGCCGTCCACCTAAACTGACCAGCCGGGCAAGGAGAGCATTCATCAGAGAAGCAGCCAAGAGGTAACTCTGGAGGAGCTGCAGAGATCCACAGCTCAGGTGGGAGAATCTGTTCACAGGACAACTATTAGTCGTGCTCTCCACAAATCTGGTCTTTATGGAAGAGTGACAAGAAGAAAGACATTGAAAGAAAGCCATAAGATGTCCCGTTTGCAGTTTGTGAGAAGCCATGAGAGGGACACAGCAAACATGTGGAAGAAGGTGCTCTGGTCAGATGAGACCAAAATGTGACTTTTTGGCCTAAAAGCAAAACACTCTGTGTGGCAGAAAACGAACACTGCACATCACCCTGAACACACCATCCCCACCGTGAAACATGGTGGTGTCAGCATCATGTTTTCGGATGCTTTTCTTCAACAGAAACAGGGAAGCTGGTCAGAGTTGGTGGGAAGATGTGTAGAAACAGAACGAAACTCTGGATAGCCGCACTCCGGATTGTGTAAAAATTAGATGCCTTTATTTCTTTAAAATGCAAGTGCAGAACTTCATTGAACAAAACGTCACAGCAAAAAGGGAACAAAAAAGGATTTTTGAATAAAATAGCTAACGCGTTTCACGCTACAAACAGCGCTTACTCATAGCTAGCTTATGTTCTGAATAACAAACAAATATATACTGTTCATGTATAAGCACACCACAGTGAAATCAGAGGTAAAACCATGACAGCTGATAAGGCTATCATCATAGATTCTCCACACATGCATTCCACACCCAGTTGTTGGTTGGTGAAAATAACTGGGAAAGGAAAAAAGGGGAAAAAAAGGTGAACATGTCTGTGTGTTGAAACGTGATTAGATGAAAAGTATAAATATGTAAAAAAAAAAATATATATATATATAGAGGTGAAAATAACAAAGTGTGAAAATAAAAATAAAAATGTATATATGTATATAGGCGTGTATAAATGTGTGTATATAAATATATTGGTGTAAAGGTGATAATAATACATATAATTGTGCACTAGTGCAGAATAACCTTTTAACCACTTCAGCTCCGGACCAATAAACACCTTAAGGACCAGAGGTCTTTTTCCAATTTCGCACTGCGCTGCTTTAACTGGTAATTGCGCGGTCATGCAATATTGCACCCAAACGAAATTTGCGTCCTTTTCTTCCCACAAATAGAGCTTTCTTTTGATGGTATTTGATTGCCTCTGCGATTTTTTTTTTTTGCGATATAAATGGAAAAAGAGCGAAAATTTTGAAAAAAAAAGATATTTTCTTCTTTTTGTTATAAGAAAAATCGAATAAACTAAATTTTAGTCATACATTGAGGGCAAAATTTATTCAGCCACATGTCTTTAGTAAAAAAAATGTCAATAAGCGTATATTTTTTGGTTTGCGCAAAAGTTATAGCGTCTACAAACTAGAGTACATTTTCTGGAATTTACACAGCTTTTAATTTATGACTGCCGATCTCATTTCTTGAGGTGCTAAAATGGCAGGGCAGTACAAATCCCCCCCAAATGACCCCATTTTGGAAAGTAGACACCCCAAGGAAATTGCTGATGGGTATGTTGAGCCCATTGAATATTTATTTTTTTTGTCCTAAGGGATTGAATAATGACAAAAAAAAAAAAAAAAAAATTTTTTTACAAAAAGTTGTCACTAAATGATATATTGCTCACACATGCAATGGTTATATGTGAAATGACACCCCAAAATACATTCTGCTGCTTCTCCCGAGTACGGGGATACCACATGTGTGGGACTTTTTGGGAGTCTAGTCGCGCACGGCACCCCGAAAACCAATCACCACCTTCAGGATTTCTAAGGGTGCAAATTTTTGATTTAACTCCTCACTACCTATCACAGTTTCGAAGGCCATAAAATGCCAAAATAGCACAAAACCCCCCCAAATGACCCCATTTTGGAAAGTAGACACCCCAAGCTATTTACTGAGAGGCATGTTGAGTCCATGGAATATTTTATATTTTGCCAAAAGTTGCGGGAATATTACAAACGTTTTTTTTTTTGCACAAAGTTGTCACTAAATGATATATTGCTCACACATGCTATGGGCAGAAGTCAAATTACACCCCAAAATAAATTCTGCTGCTTCTCCCGAGTACGGGGATACCACATGTGGGGGACTTTTTGGGAGCCTAGTTAACTAGCTACCTAGCGACACTAGCGACACTGATGCAGCGTTCAGAAAAATTATCGCTTAGTGACACTGGCAAAAGGGGGTGAAAGGGTTAACTAGCGGAAATCAGGGGGTTAAAACCATTATTGGGTAGTATATCGGGGTACCTAGCGCTATAAAAACCTGGCGGTGAACCTAAAAAAATAACTAGCTACCTAGCGACCGTAGCGACACTAATGCAGCGATCAGAAAAACGATCGCTTAGTGACACTGGCAAAAGGGGGTGAAAGGGTTAACTAGCGGCAATCAGGGGGTTAAAAACATTATTGGGTAGTATATCGGGGTACCTAGCGATATAAAAACCTGGCGGTGAACCTAAAAAAATAACTAGCTACCTAGCGACACATGCAGCGATCAGAAAAATGATCGCTTAGTGACACTGGCAAAAGGGGGTGAAAGGGTTAACTAGCGGCAATCAGGGGGTTAAAAACATTATTGGGTAGTATATCGGGGTACCTAGCGCTATAAAAACCTGGCGGTGAACCTAAAAAAATAACTAGCTACCTAGCGACTGTAGCGACACTAATGCAGCGATCAGAAAAACGATCGCTTAGTGACACTGGCAAAAGGGGGTGAAAGGGTTAACTAGCGGCAATCAGGGGGTTAAAAACATTATTGGGTAGCATATCGGGGTACCTAGCGATATAAAAACCTGGCGGTGAACCTAAAAAAATAACTAGCTACCTAGCGACACATGCAGCGATCAGAAAAATGATCGCTTAGTGACACTGGCAAAAGGGGGTGAAAGGGTTAACTCTAGGGGCAATCAGGGGGTTAAATCTTTATTGGGGGGTGATAGGGGGCTACCCTGGACCTAACACTAACTGTCCTGACAGTTTTTACTGTCACAACTGACACTGAATGCATTGATCAGTAAAGAAATGATCAATGCAATCAGTGACACTGTGACTGGGGGGGGAGGGGGGGCGGGGGGGGATCGGGGGGCGATCGGGGGGGGATCGGGGGGGGTTTGTGTGCCTGTGTGTACCTACATGTCAGTGTAGTGTTCGTGCAGACTTACTTTTACTCTTCTCCTCGTAGTCCGGTCAAAAAGACCGCCCCGAGGAGAATGACATCACTTCCTCCTTCCTGTGTAAACAATACACAGGGGAGGAAGCTTCTCATTGGCCAGGAGCGATCCAGAGGGGGTGGCCGAAAACGAACGGCCATCCCCTCATCACGGAGCGCTCCTGGACCGAATCGGACCGCCGTAACCAGCGGGAGGGGGTCCGATGGGACCCCCCACCCGCTGGAAGGCAATCACGTAGATGTACGTGATTATGCCTGCCTGTGCCATTGTGCTGACGTACAATGGCAATACGGCGGTCCTCAAGTGGTTAATGCATAGATAAAGAATATGAATAAATGTCATAAAATTCAAAGTAAAACAGTATTGAATGTTTATATGTATGTAAATAAACTCAAATACTTAGAGAATGAACTGTGATATAACAGTGACAGGGATGAACCTGCACTAAATAAAATCACATCAGATCGATGGCCATATTTATGTGAACTATTGGTGAAAAAAGAAAAGAATGATAATGAAAGAACCAATATGAAACCATACAATTGATGGACTTATTTCGATGACAAGTAGTATGCATGCATGGAAAATCCAAGATTCAAAAGCAGATCACAATTGCAAAATATTTCTAAAGTTGTACATACACCAACCAATCTCGTGTTTTTATCGATGTGTAAATGAATGTAAATACACCAATCAATGCATAAAATAAAGTATGTACCTGCAACTACCACTATAAAAACACACAAATATACAAATATAACATGTAAAATAGTTGAATAAAAACAGAAACAAAAAAGAAAAACAAAAAACCTTTTAGAACCCTCACGGACACTAGAATAAGCCTAGACGCCTCAATCAAGTGCCTAAAACAGTAAATGTACCCAAATCAGGCGTATGCTTTAGGCAATCAACCATCTACTTGAATATTCCATAGATATTACGATTAATGGGCAAGAAAAGGAACAAACATTTTAACCCCTTCCTTCCTAAACTATAATTAACTCATGTTGTTCACACGGGTCGCCCATATAAAAACACCAATACAGCGACGTGCAGAAATGTCTGTAATACAATAAATGCAACTAGTGTACAGACACCAACTGTTCTACATAGAATAGTGATATATAGTGTGTAATCGCAGTGTATATAAAGTCACTTAGACATTTTTATATAGGTTGTGTAATATGAAAAGGAAATATCTCACTATAATGCTGTGAAACATCTCCTTTTCTTTGAAGACCAATGACCTGAGTGAATAGTATGAGAGAGTCTAGGATGGAATAGAGGCAAGGATGCAATGGCTATAACGGGTGATTGAACATGATCAATTCCGCATAAGATAAAATAGTGATATATATAACCACAATATGTATAAACTCATGTGAACACGGTTTGTGGACTATATATATGCAGAAGGGATCACGCTACAATGCTGTGAGATCTCTTGATTTCTATTTCTTATCTTTATTATTATTTATTAACCTAATGTAAATGACACCTCTCTAGATTATGTAAAGTGAAAAAATATATAAAGATTTGCTTGTTAAAAGACTATAGTCGCGGAAAAAGAATATTTCCAGATCTGTACAATGGTTAAATGTAAAATGTACTGTGTATAAACCGCATCAATAAATTGCATAAACCGCAAAGTGTGTAATGCGGTATATACAAAATCCCCAATATCTGGGTTATATCAGTAAACCACATACATGTAAAATAGTGAGTGTGTCCCATATCTATGAGACTATACCCATATAATATATACTGTATCTGAAAATATCTATATATGGGTGACATTCACAAACTAGACAAAACCCCCCCTCTATAATCTTAGTAAATATGGGGAAGAAATGTCAATTACCACCCACTTGGTGTGTCTGACTAGTGCACACATGTATAATTTTAGACATTCACATGGATGTTATCATTTTGATCCCATGTGACAAGCTTATAGAGGGTGTTATTGTGAATGAACCTATGACTATTATAACGTTAGATTTTGGGATGGCTGAAAAAGCTGATGGGAAATAAGAAACAGAACTGGAACACTAGTATATCATAAAAGGTAACATTAAATTGGGGTAATCTTAATCCTGAAGGGGAATTGCAGTGTTTCAAAAGATTTCTCAATCATAATAATATTAAACATCCCAATCAAAGTTTAACCCTGTCGGAATTCTGGTTTCTAAAAAGAATATCCAGAAAACCTCACGTTTACAGAGTATGAGAAATCTGTCACCTCCTCGCTTGGGGGTCACCACCTTCTCAATCCCCTGTATGAATAGATTTGAAACATCCTTCTGATGTACAGTGTTCCAGTGTCTAGCCACATTAGTGGATTTGTTCTTTTCAATGTCATATAAATGATCATATAAGCGATCTTTAAGTCTGCGTGTAGTGCGTCCTACATATTGTATATGGCAAAGATTGCATGTGATGACATAAATTAAATACTTAGTGTTGCAATTCATGAAAGATTTAATGTCAGCAATTTTATTATTAACACAAGAAGTAATCTGTGTACCTCTCATAATATGGCAACAGTAAGCACAACCTGTTCCACCGCATTTAAAGTTACCCGTAAATCTTAACCAATGTTGGTCGGATTTGCTACTTGTAAATAAACTGGGGGATAAGGTATGTCCTAAAGTAGGTGCTCTACGAGAAACCGTTTTTATACCTCTGGAAAGGATTTGATTGTATGCAAAATCGCTAAATAAAATAGGGAGATATTTAGTCACTATTTTCCTCACGTCATTAAATTCTGAACTATAAGATGTGGAGAACACAGGGATGTTTGTCCCTAAGGGCCGGTTCACACAGCGATGCGCGGCGAGGCGTCTCCGACTTGCCTCGCCGCGACCTGCGGGGACCTCAGCGGCGACTTGCAGAGGACTTCTGTATAGAAGTCAATGCAAGTCGCCCCCGAAGTCGCCCCGAAGTAGTACAGGAACCTTTTTTCTGAGTCGGAGCGACTCGAGTCGCTCCTCTCAGAACGGTTCCATAGTACTGAATGGGGGCGACTTGCGGGAGCGAGGCGAGGCGAGCCGTGTCGCCTCACCTCGCCTCGCTGTGTGAACCGGCCCTAAAGAAGAAAATTTGCTTTTATTGCTATTTCTACTGGAGGAACGTTTATTTTGTAACAAAGTATCTCTTGGGATGGTACTAGCTGAAACCAGGGCTTTTTGAATATTGGCGGGTGTATATCCTCTTTCCTTGAATCTATTGGCCATCTCTTTGGCTTCCAGCTGAAAAATTTCTGGGGTGCTGCATAAACGCCTCAACCTCAAAAATTGTCCATATGGTATCCCTCTGATAGTATGACCAGGATGGGCTGAGTCTGCTCTTAAAAGTGTGTTACCTGCGATTGATTTTCTATGTAGACCAGAGACTATGTTTTCTTCTGAACCAGTCAGATTGACATCTAAAAATTCTATGGTGCTTATTCTCATGACTGCAGTAAATTGTAAATTTAAATTGTTGTCATTGAAATAGGTAAGCCAATTTTCCAAACTGGCACACTCATCAGATGAAATAAATAACAGATCGTCTATGAAGCGCCCAAAAAATATGGTATCTTTGCCGCGGGGGCTATCATGTCCAAAGATGCGGGACCTCTCCCACCAACCCATGTACAGGTTGGCTAATGAGGGCGAAAATTTCGCTCCCATGGAGGCCCCGCATCTCTGGAGGTAATAGACCCCATCAAACATAAAGAAATTATGTGTAAGTAAATATTCTAAAGATGACAATATAAATTCTTGAAGTGCTAGAGAGAACCTCCCAGATGTTTGTAAAAAGTGAGCTACTGCTCTTAAACCCAGTCGGTGTGGAATGCTGGAATACAGACTGGTAACATCACAGCTGATCCATCTGTATGTAGAGTGCCACTTTAGATTCTGTAATTTACTCAGCAAATCACCAGTATCTCTGAGATATCCAGGTAAATTTAGGACTAAAGGCTGGAGTAAATTATCCACCCACTCTCCTAATCGTTCGTTAAGAGAGCCTATTCCTGCCACTATCGGTCGACCCACAAGGGGATTTAACCCCTTGTGGACCTTAGGAAGATAGTGAAAAATAGGCATGACTGGATTCTCAGGAATAAAAGAGATTTTGTCATTTTCAGACAGAAGACCAGCCCTGACAGCTCTATTCAACAAATTAGAAAGTTCAAGTTTAAAGGAGGCAGTGGGGTTAGATCGCAGTAATTGATAAGTGTTGGTATCTGAAAGTTGACGCAGTGCTTCTGCTTTATAATCACATGAATTCAGGACCACCACACTGCCTCCCTTATCCGCATTCTTGATAACTATGTTTTTATCTGTTGACAATGATTTGAAAGCATTTCTTTCAGCATTTGTTAAATTGTCAAGAAATGTTTTTTTATGACAAGTGCGAGCAAGGCGGGTCAAGTCTCTCTCCACCATTTTTTGGAATAAATCCAGATCCTTGCCCCTTGACTCGATAGGGTAAAAATTGGATCTAGTCTTAAATGACATTTTTAGGGAAACATCGATAGGGTCAAGGGGGAAGGAATCCGATTCCATAGCAAGATCCTGTAAATCTAATAATGCACAAGTATCACAAAACTTGACAGGTGAAGGAAGATCAGGAGACTCACCCCGCTCGCAGGTGTCAAAGGAAACCTCAGCTTCAATGTCTGTGGGAGAAATGTCCAAGAAATGTTTCTTGAGTGTTAAACCTCGTGAAAACCTATTAACATCTAAAATAGTTCCAAACAAATCAAAGTGTCTATTGGGGCAAAAACCAAGTCCTCTTGATAATAAATGACATTCCTCTTTCAATAAAGTTCTCTCTGAAACATTGATAACGTTTAGGGCTATCTTCTGGTTCTCGTCCGTGGCATGTGCTGAGTGTCCTTCGCGACTTCTGTGTTTCTTGCCCCCTCTCCTGACTTTCTTATGGATGATTTTTTCTTTTTGGTTTGACTGGATCTTTGAGGGTTTCCCGGTGACCGATCTGTAGTAAGTGACTTTATATACACTGCGATTACACACTATATATCACTATTCTATGTAGAACAGTTGGTGTCTGTACACTAGTTGCATTTATTGTATTACAGACATTTCTGCACGTCGCTGTATTGGTGTTTTTATATGGGCGACCCGTGTGAACAACATGAGTTAATTATAGTTTAGGAAGGAAGGGGTTAAAATGTTTGTTCCTTTTCTTGCCCATTAATCGTAATATCTATGGAATATTCAAGTAGATGGTTGATTGCCTAAAGCATACGCCTGATTTGGGTACATTTACTGTTTTAGGCACTTGATTGAGGAGTCTAGGCTTATTCTAGTGTCCGTGAGGGTTCTAAAAGGTTTTTTGTTTTTCTTTTTTGTTTCTGTTTTTATTCAACTATTTTACATGTTATATTTGTATATTTGTGTGTTTTTATAGTGGTAGTTGCAGGTACATACTTTATTTTATGCATTGATTGGTGTATTTACATTCATTTACACATCGATAAAAACACGAGATTGGTTGGTGTATGTACAACTTTAGAAATATTTGGCAATTGTGATCTGCTTTTGAATCTTGGATTTTCCATGCATGCATACTACTTGTCATCGAAATAAGTCCATCAATTGTATGGTTTCATATTGGTTCTTTCATTATCATTCTTTTCTTTTTTCACCAATAGTTCACATAAATATGGCCATCGATCTGATGTGATTTTGTTTAGTGCAGGTTCATCCCTGTCACTGTTATATCACAGTTCATTCTCTAAGTATTTGAGTTTATTTACATACATATAAACATTCAATACTGTTTTACTTTGAATTTTATGACATTTATTCATATTCTTTATCTATGCATTAAAAGGTTATTCTGCACTAGTGCACAATTATATGTATTATTATCACCTTTACACCAATATATTTATATACACACATTTATACACGCCTATATACATATATACATTTTTATTTTTATTTTCACACTTTGTTATTTTCACCTCTATATATATATATATATTTTTTTTTTACATATTTATACTTTTCATCTAATCACGTTTCAACACACAGACATGTTCACCTTTTTTTCCCCTTTTTTCCTTTCCCAGTTATTTTCACCAACCAACAACTGGGTGTGGAATGCATGTGTGGAGAATCTATGATGATAGCCTTATCAGCTGTCATGGTTTTACCTCTGATTTCACTGTGGTGTGCTTATACATGAACAGTATATATTTGTTTGTTATTCAGAACATAAGCTAGCTATGAGTAAGCGCTGTTTGTAGCGTGAAACGCGTTAGCTATTTTATTCAAAAATCCTTTTTTGTTCCCTTTTTGCTGTGACGTTTTGTTCAATGAAGTTCTGCACTTGCATTTTGAAGAAATAAAGGCATCTAATTTTTACACAATCCGGAGTGCGGCTATCCAGAGTTTCGTTCTGTTTCTACACATTTGGCTTATGCAATCAGCCTGCACCTGGAACCCCATTTGGAGAGCTAGCAGCCTGTCAGTGGTTTTGACTTGGAGCGGTGACATCTTTATTTGTTTGGTGGGAAGATGGATGGAGCCAAATACAGGGCAATCTTAAAAGAAAGCCTGTTATGCCCCCATACACATGACTTTCCGGTAGAAAAGGTCAGACGGAATCATTCCATCAGATATTAGGATTGTGTGTGGGCTTCATCTGACTTTTTTCTTCAAAAATTCAGACGGATCTAGAAATAGAACATGTTTCAAATCTGTCCAACGGAATCAATTTCTATCGGGAAAACTGTTTGTCTGTATGCTGGTCCGACAGACTAAATACGACGCAAGGGCAGCTATTGGCTACTGGCTATTGAGCTTCCTTTTCTAGTCCCGTCGTACGTCATCGTGTTCAAAACAAAAGGACTTTGGTCTGTTCGTGTGTGGGCAAGTCCATTCGGTCGGAAGGCAATCGGGAAGACCACCGGGAAGACCGTCAGACCTTTTCTGCTATAAATTCTGGTCGTGCGTATGTGGCATAAGAGTCAGCAAAATGCTATGTGTGGCATATGTTGTGTGTCTGCTACACACACACATTGTTTTTGTTGTTAATGTATGTAATGCATTATTGAAAAAAATAATCATCCTTTTCAGCACCATGAATACATTTTTTGAGTCCCTAAAATGGCCTGACTGGGTCAAATTTTAGAGCACTGTGGGTGTTATTTACTAAAGGCAAATCCACTTTGCACTGCAAGTGCACTTGAAACTGCACTGAAACTTCACTTGTAGGGCAAAGTGGATTTGCCTTTAGTAAATACCCCCCATTGTCAGTGTAAACACTAACCAGGTGCCGACTGACCATTTGGCCACTCAGGCACTGCCCAAGGGCCCTGGGCCACTAGGGGGCCCGTTCAGGGTTGCCAGCCTCAGTAAAATCAGGGACATTATGTAAAAATCTGTGTTTTTTTTTACATCTGTCTCTGAAATGTCCCTTACCAACATCCTTTTGGTCTAAAAATCCTGGGATTATAGCTGCCCCACCTCTGCAGTACCGACTCAGCCAAAAGAAACATGTCTGTGTATACTGTGTGATTGTATACTGTGTGTGTATACTGTGTGGCTCCATAATCTCTGATTGCCTGGGGGCCCAACTTACTCCAAAAACTGGTATTGAGCATTGAAAGAAGAAGCCACACATTGTTGAGTATAAAACATTTTACTCAAAGCACATTCACATGTGCGTTAGAAAAGGGTTTTTAACAAATCAACATCTTTGTTGTATAAAATTTTAATGTTTGACAGTAGAAATATCATTTTTTTGGTTAAACAAGCATGTTTAAACCATTAACATACACAGCTCAGGAACTTACAAAGCTCAACTTTGAAAAATTTAAGACAATATTTGACATTAGTATGACAAAACTGTGTTGATCTTGCCTGCATCAGATGTCACCTCTGTAAAAGCCAAATTTTGAAGATGCATTCAAATCGAGAGTCAAAATGTGGATTTCCCTTCTGATCACGTGCCTAATCTTAACATGTGCTAGCTCCCATCATGGGGGATCAATGGACGTGTTTCGGCGGTGCAACCCCTTCTCATCTACTTGAGTTGCGAGGAAGAGGTTGCACCCACAAAACACGTACATTGATATCACGTGATGGCAGATAGCACATGTTGACACACTGTGTGCATCTTCAAAATGTGGCTTTCAAATGACTTACATTTGAAAAAAAAAATCTAAAATCTAACGACAAACTGTAAAATAATATTTTGTGGGTGTTTTAGATTCTGCCTAAAACATCAATGATGTTGTTGAGTCTTTTTTCAATATCATTGATGTTTTCCTTTCCTTCCTTCTTCTCTAATTCCCGATTGAACACCATGTGCGGAGGACTTGTGCACTTCCACTGGTGAAATTACTTTCTTCTTCCACAACATCCACATCACCTAAAAATAAAAAAACACACCATGTATTATAAATATGCAGTCATACATCTATTACCTGAAGCTGTGGTCTCAGACACTGACCTGTTATGGTTACTATTTCAACCACTTCCTGTGCTCTCCCACTGCGTCGAAAGAGAAGGGGTGGGGAATATACTAGAAAGAAGGTCAGGGGAGGAGTGTCACACATGCGCAGTGTATATAAAGCATAACATGCATGCATTGTACGAACGATCTGTGAGCGGAGGACAGAGTAGCGTAAGCGCCAATCCTGCTAATGAGCAATTTTAACTCAGGGCATCAGTGGCCTATACTGTGTATAGATTGAGGCCAAGACAAGATTATGAGAGTTTAGCCTGACACATTAGGGTTTGTCTTGCGTTGTGTCTTGCAGATAAAATGGATAAATTCAATTACCATAATTTCCTCCCCAACTTCATTGATAAATGCAGAGAGCTGCCCTGTCTGTGGCAGGTGAAACACCCTTCTTATAATAACAAAATAAAGAGGAAGGCAGCGCTGGATCAACTGTTGGAATTGGTGAAGCCAGTGATACCCACGGCAGACATCAACTATTTGAAGTGAAAAATCAGTGGCCTGAGGAGCACATATAATAGGGAGCGCAAGAAGGTCCAGTATTCCATGAGGTCAGGAGCAGCAGCAGATGACTTTTATGTCCTCAGGCTCCAGTACTACGACAGACTGCGGTTTTTGTCAGACCAGACTGAAATCAGGCCATCACTCTCAACCCTTCCTTCCACTCTTCCTTCCACGTCAGCTGAGGCTTCCGAAGTCCAACCTCGGCCTTCCACCCAGGAAGAAGTGGAGGAGCCCAGCTTTCTTGTAAAAAAAATGTATGATGTTAACTAGATGATATTATTGATCACTAATTTCAGATTTAACAAAGTGGTTTACATATCAATAGACAGTAGTAGCCAAAAATGATTGGGACAAGAATGAAAAATGCTGGGATCTGAATGATAATGTTTTCTATTTGTTAACATTCAATTTGCAACAGTCATGAGCTCAAAATTGTGTGTGATTGATGACCAAAAAAATAAAAGGATGTCTCATTTTCATACACAGGAAAGTCTCAGCCAGGTGGAGGCCATAGAAAGTGGCAGCCAGGAGGTGGCTGTGGAAAGTGGCAGCCAGGAGGTGGCTGTGCCCAGTAGCCTGACCAAATCTCAGGTTTCTCCCCTCGCCTTCCAACAAAAAGGCCCAGGAAGGGGAGGAACGTGGAGGAGTCAGCGTTTGGTTTGATTCAGCAGACTACTGCTGTCCTCACAACAACCCCCAGTGTTCAAGAGGCCTTTGTCTGTATGATGGCCAGTAAAATGCAGGAAATTGAGGTGGGCCAATGCCTCATCAGTGAGGAGCTCATATTTCAGATCCTAAATAAGGGGGTGATGGGCGAACTCACAAAAAAAACTTATATATGTGAGTTGGACCATATTTCTCCTCCACCTCCCCCACCTCCTGCCACAACTCCAACACCACAGCCACAGCCTGGAAGGAAGCGTGGAAAGAAAACAAGGGAGTGATGGCCTTGGTTGGTCTGGTCTGTCTGGCAAAAGATGCAGGCTATTGTAAGACCACAGCCTCAGGAGTCGGGACATATATGTCATCTGTCGCTGCTCCTGATCTCTCGGAGTCCTGGACCGTATTGTGCTCCCTATTAAATGGACTCAAGCTACCGCTTTTTACTTGTCAAATAATCTGCCCTGGGATACAAAGGCTTCACCAATTTCAACAGTTTATCCAGCGTTGCCTTCCTCTTTATTTTATCATGACCCCTAATAAATTTCAATTCTTTTTTTAAAAATCCTTAGCTATGTGTTTTACTTCAAAAAGGACAATTTGTTTGTGAGTAGGCAGGTACATTTAAAAAAAAATACAATGTGAAATTAACAACGCTCAACAACACCAACCAACCTCTTTGAGGTTGAAAAATAAAAGTTAATAATGGTGCTATGGTAACTTGACACGCAAAACGACAAAAAATATTATGGAGATCACTAGAAAAAA
Source organism: Lithobates pipiens (assembly GCF_037356315.1). Lineage (NCBI taxonomy): Eukaryota > Metazoa > Chordata > Amphibia > Anura > Ranidae > Lithobates > Lithobates pipiens. Next base: position 266,194,724 of record NW_027507790.1, on the reverse strand, counting down.
ATAAATAAAATTCAGGAGCTCTTGATAAAAAAAGTAGATCACTAGAAAAAAAAAATATAAACATTATTCTGGAGATATGGCGAAAAAAAAAAAGATTATTCAGGAGATCACGGGAAATAATAAAGAACTTAGTTTGTCAGAACTCTGTGTGAATATCAGCAGCAAAACAACTTCATTATTCTAGCATTATAAAGATGAAAAGAATGCATTGCATTGAAAGATTTGAAAACTTTGCAGCATAACGAATGTGCTATCTCCATTACGAACGCTAGTTTTACCGGACCGAGCGCTTCCGTCTCATAATTGATTCAGAGCATGCGTGGAATTTTGTGCGTCGGAATTGTGTACACATGCTCAGAATTTCCCACAAGAAGTTTTTTTTGTTGGAATATTTGAGAACCAGCTCTCAAACATTTGTTGTCAGAAAATTCCAACAGCAAATGTCCGATGGAGCATACACATGATCAGAATTTCCAACAACAAGCTCACATCGAACATTTGTTGTCGGAAATCCTGATCATGTGTACACGGCATAAGAGTCTGCAAAAGACCGGTAACTAAGGCCCGCGCTGTGGCCGTCTTTCGGTGATTAAACAAGCTGAAGTTAGAAGATGATTGGTTATCATGCACAGCTACACCAGATTTTGCACTCCCAGTTTTGGTAAATCAACCTCAGTGTAAAAACATTGTGACTTTGTATCTCTCTAGCTCACTTCTGAAGAGTGTTTATCACCACCGTTCAAAAGGTCAATTTTTGACAGAAGCATCTTTAACACATCAGCTCCAGGCTGTCACTTTGACAGCCAGGAATTGCCAGGGAATGCAGCAGTAGTAAAGAAGGATGGGATATGGTATGTACATCCTGTATACTTTAAGTTTTTTTTGCCTTATGTAGCATGCCCAGTATCCACAACCGGCTAATAAAAATAATCACAGCTATTTTAAAGTTAATTGGCACATACTTGCACAGCAAAATGGGGTCTGGGTGTTGAGGCATCAGTGAGCCCTGGTTATGAATGGGCTAAACCCGGCCTGGAACAGACCTGCAGAAAGACGCATCAATGTTCTGTTGATTCTCTACGCAGCTCCTATATAACAGCCTGTTGAGATGTGACCGCTGCTAGCTTATGTACTATTCTTACTGCCACTTGGAGGATTCGCTCTGATAAATATATACAGGCAGGGAAGATGGTAAACTCCATTAATTGGCTTTGTTTTCATGAAAAAAAGGTCATTTATCAAGAAGCATTTTTTATGCCAGTTCAAGAAGCCCTTAAATCATCTTAACAAATGCATAGTATTTGCTGCTCGGGGACTCGCTATAAATTTATTCTGAACATGAATGAAGAGAGACATGCTTTCCTCAGTATGCCGTTGTGGATTCTCTTTTGGAATGACACAGAGTCGTATATCAGGACAAGCTGTTGAAGAGGCTCAGCAACGCTGCAGGACAATTGTTGATCTGCATGACAGTTTAACCTCCGTACTGCTGGGATAAATAGGACTTTACTGCAGAAGGGGCCCAAAGCTGCCCAAACAGTTGCCAAACATGTTGCCAATTTTAGGGCCTTCCTTTAGAGCAATCTAACACATGGGTTCCTTTTGTTTTTTAGTGTCAGGCAAAAAACGAATGCCCTTTACACACGGTCGAAAATTCCGATGGAAAAAGTCAGATCGGATTATGTTGTCGGAAAATCCTATTGCGTGTGGGCTCTATCGGACTTTTTCTGTTGGATTTTCCAACACACAAAGTTTGAGAGAAGGATCTAAAATTTTCCGGCAACAAAATCCGATCGCATAAATTCTGATCATGTGTAGACAATTCCAATGGACAAAGTGCCACGCATGTTCAGAATAAACGAAGAGACGAAAGCTATTGGTTACTGCCCCGTTTATAGTCCCGACGTACGTGTTTGACGTCACCTCGTTCAGAACGATTGGATTTTCCGACAACTTTGTGCGACTGTGTGTATGCAACACAAGTTTCGGACAAAATCCGTCACAAAAAATCAGACGGATTTTGTGGCCGGAATGTCCGACCATGTGTACAGGGCATAAAAGAAAGCTTGGATATTTCCTGTAAAATTGCCAAGGGCAGCATAAGATGACCAACCCAAACAGGTTGACTGTCTCCCACAAGTGATTAGTTATATGGTAAATTCATTCTTTTCACAAACATCTCACTTGTAAAAATTGTTTCCAATGGCAGCCTACCAGATCTGATCTGGAGCACATGACTGTGCTCCATGGACCGACCCAGTCCCACAAAGACATGATTTGAGGCGTTTGGTGTGGAAGAACTTGAGTGTCCTGTACAGAACCCTAACCTCAACCCTAATGAACATCAACGGTACACGGTCTTCCAAGCCAAGTCTTCTCATCCAACATCAGTACTTGATATCACAAAAGTGCTTTGGGCATAAAAGGCACAAATTCCCAAAGACACCCTCCAAAATCTTGTGGGAAGCCTTTCCACAAGAGCAGAAGTTGTTATAGCCTCTAGGAAGAGGTCAACTCCATGGTTTTGGAATTGGATGTTCAACAAGGTCATGCAGGTGTGATGGTCAGGGATCAACATTATTGTGTAGCTCCCGGCAATGACATTCATCACTATAAAAACTGAATCTTATTGGCTTACTAATTTTCTGATAGGAGGTTCAATGTTATTACAATCTGCACTGTGCTGTTCATTCAAAAGAGCATGTGTAATTGGTAATTTATGAAGATTCAGTTTTTTTTTTCAAAGTTAAACTATATCTAAGGCTGGGCTCACACTTAGTGCAGATGCGGCTCACAACGGGGGTCTGATGCATCCCTGTTCTCCGTTTCAGGGATGAATTGGGCCCGAATTTTTGCCTGCAATCTGCTCTGCAACTGCTCTGGAGATGTGTGAACCAGCTCCATTGAGAGCCAGGCTGGCTCTGCTTTCATGCAAATTGGATGCGGAGAAACCTGCATCCAATTCGCACTAGTGTGAACCCAGCATAAAACTAGAACTTTTTTTATTATATTGCAAATTACGGGTCTTTAAATGTGGTGGCTGCATTATTTTTCATTATTTTAGGCTTTTTTTCAAGGGTTTGTTCTCGCTTTTTTGCCTTTATTGTCGCCTAGTGGATGCTCATTAATTTTATTTTATCGGTGTAGGAGCAGTATTGTCACTCTAGGTCAGGACTTTAGAACATCTCCCTATCTTCTCCATAACATTGGGAGAAAGTGTATTTTATTTCACATAGAGAACATACAGGGGTTGGGCAAAAATATGGAAACACCAGGTAAAAGAACAAAATTGTTACCTAATGTGCCTTACCAAATCTCCTGGGAATTGACAAATAGTAGTCTTGGATGGTGGATAATGGAATCTAATAACCACTCTTCATGAAAAACGTATTCCAGTTCTTGCAGAGATGCTGGTAAGTGGAAAACGAGCCCGAACCTTGTTCTCCAAAATTGACCATAGTGGCTTTATGATATTGAGGTCTGCCAATTGCGGAGCCCAGGGAAGGTACAAAACTTTAGTTGCAAACCTCGTCAAACCACGATCTGACAACACCAGCTGTGTGAATCGGAGCATTATTGTCTTGGTGAATGGCTCCATGCGGTGCACATAGTCGGCCAAAATTTGTGCATAGTCGCTGGCAGTGACTCTTCAAGGTGATGATTGGACCTGCAAAATAGCAAGATATGGTTGCCCAAACCAGGATTGCTCCACCATCATGCTTTACCGTTGGCACAAGACAGACCTGGTCATAACCTTGAGATGGCGTTTGCCACATGTAAGCACATGTGGTGGTTGGGAACAGTGTGAAGCTCAATTCATCAGACTATATTAGTCTTTCATTGATTGATTATCCCCAGAATGGGGTTTTTTTTACAGCAGAGATTACCTGTGAATGTTAATAATTATGTATAATAAATGCCGACATAAAGCGGATAATAAGTAATATAAATATTTTATTAATAAAAAAAGAGGATTAGACAGGCAACACAATGGTCAGGGACTGAGCTCCACTGAATAGATAAAAATGTATAATGTTACATGTGCATACAATGTGTATGACACTTGAACCTTATTGTAACTGTAATTGCAATAAAGGATGGATAATATGGACCCTTTGCGCGTTTCGACCCTCTTGGGGGTCTTCTTCAGAAGGTTTTTATCTATCATAGAAAGAAAGACAAACATAAATATATATCCATACATAGTATACTGTAATACACTAAAAATGATCTGCTGTAAGCAGAGTATACATCAAACATTGCATGATTACATGGTTAGTGAATGATTATTAAACATCGTGAATAAATACCTATATAATCCACATAGAAAGTCCTCTTTAAAGCATGGAGTCCACCACTTCTCCCATGTCATTCAGAGATGTGCCCTCTAAACCTCTATGGCTGGAAAAAGTTGCTATGCTCAACCAAAAGAGGGAGCGGGAAACCGGAGTCCGACAAATAATGGCTTGCAGGGGATCACACCGCTATTACCGCCTCCAATATGAAATATAGTGGAGGAAGGTATGGGTACAAATAGGCTGAGATCAAGGGGAGCAACCTATAATAAAGAATAAAATGTAAAAAGAAAGAAGAAGTATGAGATGTATATATATAGGAGGATCCCTATTACAGGGATACCACTTCTATAGAGGAAGGCAGGGAGTGCATCCAAATACGAAGGGATATGTGAATATGCAGTAAGGCATACTGATTAGAAATGAAGTGCTAATGGTGGAGTAAAAAAGATAGGCAAAAAAAGGGGGGTTAAATACCCATAGATGTAAGTGCATCCGAGAGAACCACAATAACATGCTGCAACAACACGTGAAGAAAAAAAGAAAAGTGGGAATAAGTGAAAAAACACCATAGAGCGGAATCACATCACAGTCAAAAATGACAGAGAGATTCAGCACATCCCAGTGTGAGTAAAGTGAGTGTAAGATAGAACAATGTGTATATACCTGTAGGTAATAACAAGTGAGTGCTCATTTGTTATCAAGGCCCAGAAGGGCAGTATTTAAAAAAAGCTTGTAAACTTTATAGTATAGCCCCTCTCAGTCTTGCATGGCCGCAGAGTATAAGGAGCCCTTGGTCTGAAAACAAACATAGGGTAACGTTGAACTCCTGCAGGTAAGGCTGTATATAGCATAGTAAAAGAAGTTCCAATGAAATAGACCGGTAGCTTGCCCTTCGTATGGGGTCAATGCAAATGGTGTCCTGTCACGAAATGGAATAGGTTGCTAATGCCTAGGGGTGGTATATGAGCACCCCATGCATAACTGAGCCAGCTGAATTGACTTACTTCCCATTAGTGATCCCAGCTGTCTATCCGTCCGCCCGGTGGTCGCCATATTGGCCGACCGGATGTGGTCCCCTCGGCGTTCCGGAAGTGACCTTCCCAAGATGGCGGAAAGGTGCTCAGTAGCGTCGCACCGGCGTGACGTCAGTGCGTCACGTTGCATGCGCATGACGCGCATGCGCGGTGAGGCACTGCGTCCGATACTGTCCCGGAATGCCGCCGGCCAGACAAATTATCCCGGGGGAGCGGGTGGTACCTACCCGTTCGTCCCCCGGGAGGGTCGGGGAGAGGCATGCGCGCGCAAATGCCAATCCCCTCTGCTGGCCGGGAAGCCATATTAACCACTTGACCACTGGGCACTTAAACACCCTTAATAACCAGACCAATTTTCAGCTTTCGGTGCTCTCACATTTTGAATGACAATTACTCAGTCATGCAACACTGGACCTATATGAAATTTTTGTCCTTTTTTTCACACAAATGGAGCTTTCTTTTGGTGGTATTTAATCACCGCTGGGTTTTTTATTTTTTGTGCTATAAAAGAAAAAATACAGAAAATTCTGTAAAAAAATGAATTTTTCTTCATTTCTGTTATAAAATTTAGCAGATTAGTAATTTTTTCTTCATAAATTTTGGCCAAAATTTATACTACTACATATCTTTGGTAAAAATAAGTACAAATTGGTGGATATTATTTGGTCTTTGTGAAAGTTATAGAGTCCACAAGCTATGGTGCCAATATCTGAAAATTGATCACACCTGAAGTACTGACGGCCTATTTCAATTCTTGAGACCCTAACATGCCAGAAAAGTACAAATACCCCCCAAATGACCCCTTTTTGGAAAGAAGACATTCCAAGGTATTTAGTAAGAGGCATGATGAGTTTTTTGAAGTTGTCATTTTTTCCCACAATTCTTTGCAAAATCAAGATTTTTTTTACTTTTTTTTTTTTTTTTCACAAAATTGTCATATTATCAGTTTATTTCTCACACAGCATATGCATACCACAAATTACACCCCAAAACACATTCTGCTATTACTCCCGAGTACGGCGATACCACATGTGTGAGACTTTTACACAGTGCGGCCACATACAGAGGCCCAACATGCAGGGAGCGCCATCAGGCGTTCTGGAGCACCCAGGACAATTCTGACATTTCTCTCCTACATGTAAAAATCATCATTTATTTGCTAGAAAATTACATCGAATCCCAAAACATTATATATGTTTTTTTAGCAAACACCCTGGAGAATACAATGGTGGTCGTTGCAACTTTTTATCTCGCACGGTATTTGCGCAGCAATTTTTCGAATGCTTTTTTTTGGAAAAAAAAGAGTTTTGTGCTTAAAAAAAAAAAAACACAGTAAAGTTAGCCCAATTTTTGCATAATGTGAAAGATGAAGTTACTCCGAGTAAATCGATACCTAACATGTCACTCTTCAAAATTGCACAGGCTCGTGGAATGGCGCCAAACGTCGCTACTTAAAAATCCCCATAGGCGATGATTTAATTTTTTTTTTTACTGGTTATATGTTTTGAGTTACAGAGGAGGTCTAGGGCTAGAATTATTGCTCTCGCACCAACGTACGCAGCGATACCTCACATGTGTGGTTTGAACACCGTTTTCATATGTGGGCGGGACTTACGTATGCGTTCGCTTCTGCATGCGAGCACATGGGGACAGGGGCGCTTTAAAAAAAAAATAAAAAATTTATTGTTCATTTTACTTTATTTATTTTAGTTTGACATTTTTTTTCCCCAAAAATAAATTTTTTGATCACTTTTATTCCTATTACAAGGAATGTAAACATCCCTTGTAATAGGAATATGGCATGACAGGTCCTCTTTACAGTGAGATGTGGGGTCAATAAGACCCCGCATCTCACCTCTAAGCTGGGAAGCCTGAAAAAAAAAAAAAAAAAAAAAAAGATTCTGGATTTGATAGTATTGGCGAGTCGGTAGAAGCACCGGAGGGCGGCGGGAGGGGGGGGGGGGGTGTCTATGGCTGGGTATTGCAGGGTATCACCGACTATGGCTGGGTATGGCTGGGTATATCAGAGTATGGCTAGGTATCTCAGAGTATGGCGTTGCAGAGCATTGCAGGATATTGGAGGGTGTTGCAGAGCATTGCAGAGTGTTGCACGGTATTGGCGGGTGTTGCAGAGCATTGCAGAGTGTTGCAGGGTATTGGCGGGTGTTGCAGAGCATTGCAGAGTGTTGCAGGGTATTGGTGGGTGTTGCAGAGCATTGCAGAGTGTTGCAGAGCATTGCAGAGTGTTGCAGGGCATTGGCGGGTGTTGCAGAGCGTTGCAGAGCATTGCAGGATATTGGAGGGTGTTGCAGAGCATTGCAGAGTGTTGCACGGTATTGGCGGGTGTTGCAGAGCATTGCAGAGTGTTGCAGGGTATTGGTGGGTGTTGCAGAGCATTGCAGAGTGTTGCAGGGTATTGCAGAGTAATGGCAGGGTATTGCAGGGTATTGCAGAGTATTGCAGAGTAATGCAGACTATTGCAGAGTAATGCAGAGTAATGCAGAGTAATGCAGAGTAATGCAGGGTATTGCAGAGTAATGCAGAGTAATGCAGGGTATTGCAGAGTAATGCAGGGTATTGCAGGGTATTGCAGAGTAATGCAGAGTAATGCAGGGTATTGCAGAGTAATGCAGAGTAATGCAGAGTAATGCAGAGTAATGCAGAGTAATGCAAGGTATTGCAGAGTAATGCAGAGTAATGGCAGGGTATTGCAGAGTATTTGCAGGGAATTGAGGGGTTAATTTCGGTGAGCAGCGATGTGGGCACTGCAGATGCAGCCCACATCGCTGCTGACACTGATCTCCTCCCCCTCCGCTGTTCCGATCGGTACAGAGAGGGGGAGGGAGGAACCGGCGTCATAACATGACGCCGGTTTGTTTACAAGTGATCACTCCGTCATTTGACGGAGCGATCACGTGGTAAACGGCCGCGACGAGCGGCCGTTTACCGCGATCCGTGATGCGCCGGGTCCTGGCGGTCACGGACGCTCTCGAGTGCGCGCCCCAGGGGGCGCGCGAGAGCGGAATTCTGGGAGGACGTCATATGACGGCCTCCCACAGTTAAGAAACCGCCCTAAAGCCGTCATTCGGCTATAGGGCGGTTATTAAGTGGTTAAAGGAGTCCGCCCTATATGCTACAGATAGAGGAAAATAATGGCGCCATCTAGAGGAAGGAGAGGGGAGATGCGACCAGACTTCCAAGCATGAAATGTAAAAACATTAGAATAAAATTACAAAGCGATATGTCGGAAATGTAACAAAAAACATCTAATAACTGGTGTATCTTTTACAGGTAATCTGGGTATACATGGAAAGAATATCTACTTATAAATGTACGGAATATGGCAGACTGGTTGGAAAAATTAAAAAGATTAGAAAAATCATATACATGTATTCCATTCTTACATCACAATTGTGTACATATGCATGCAAGTCAGGACCAAAAGAAAGTTCATAATAAATAAAGATAATCCATATAATCATCCGATTAGATAGTCGAATAAGGGGCCTGCATAGTTAGAAACACATGCATATATGTGATGCATTGATTTTTCACCTACTTTTAAGAGCAGTAGATAGTGCTTGGGGCAAAACACAGGAAACCAAAACACAAACAAAAAAATGTATGTATTTGTATCTTGGAAAAAAGAACAAAGCATAGAAGAATAAAAGAATAAAAAAGAAAGCACAATATCAGTGTGGTGAACTCACATTCTCAGTGTGGTGAATTCACATTCTGTTATTGTGTTTTACCTGAAGTAAAGCCTTTCAGAAATGGGGCAAATGAGATGGCTATGTTTAACCCTGGAAAAGTAGTGGCATTAAGTTTATAAATCCATCTCTGTACGAGTTGGAGGAGGGACTTGTTCCAATCGCCTCCTCGATTCGGAATATGTATACGGTCAAGAGCGACGAAAGTAATTTCCGGCATCTTGTAACCGTGTACAGTGACCACATGTCGTCCAAGGGGTAAATAAAAATTGCCAATCTCCATATGGTAAGTATGTTTGGCTATCCTTTTATGTAGTTCTAACTTTGTTTTCCCCATGTAGTATGCCCCGCACTCACACTCCATGAGGTAAACAATCCCACGTGTCTGGCAATTGACAAAGTGAGATGGTCGAAATGTTCGGCCATTGGGGAGACGGAAGATTTTATCTCATTTGATGTACTTACAAGAGGAACAATGCCCGCAGGGGAAAGAACCCAAAACTGAGCAGTGTCCTGCTCATTTTGTTTCGTCTCTGTATTCACTTTGTACCAATTTATCATAAAAGGAAGTGGCACGTCTGTAGGCAATTGAAGGATGTTTGGGAACCAATTTCCCAATTTTTTGGTCATCTTTTAAGATAGACCAATGTTTATGGATGATCTTGCGAATCGAAGCATGTTGTCTAGAGAAAAGAAGGATGATCCTGGTAACATGCATACCAGGATCAACTCTTGCTGTCTTAGGATGCAAAAGATTACCGCGAGTTTGTATTAGCGACCTATTATATGCCTTACGCAGGCATGATCGACTATAGCCGCGAGCTAAAAGTCTAGTCTGTAATTGAGCGGCTTCAATTCTAAAGAGGGCATCATCCGAACAATTCCTGCAGAAGCAGGTATTGGCCATAAGGTATGGACCGTTTAAGATTCGTAGGGTGGAAACTATCTGCATGGAGTATAGTATTCCCTGCGGTGCTTTTACGATACAAGGTAGTAGAAATTAAATTAGTAGGAGAACGTACGATTTTTATGTCCAGGAATGTGATTAGGTCATGGTCGTATGACATGGTGAATTTTAAGTTGTACTTATTCACATTAATATGGGATACAAATTTTAGCAGTTGGTCCTCCGTGCCCTCCCAGATGACGAGGATGTCGTCGATATAGCGACGCCACAGCCGAATGTGGCGCGTCATATCGGCAAGTCTCTCGTCAGCTAGGAGGGATTCTTCCCACTCCCCCAGGTACAGGTTGGCGTAGGCCGGGGCACAACATGTGCCCATGGCCACGCCCTGCACCTGGAGGTAGTGGGAATTGTTGAATACAAAATGGTTGTGATGCAAGATATACTCCAAACCCTGAATGATAAAATCATTCAGGGGTTGGTCATTCTGGGGATATTCTTTTCTTTTTTTTGTTTTCAATGTACTAGGGGTGATCAGCGCCCTCTGACCCTTTATTGGGGTGTTACTGCCCATTTTTTCTTTAGTCTTCATTGATTGATTGTCCACGATTTATTGGTGTTGCACCACTCTCTCCTCTTCTGAGCATTAATATTAGTCACTAGTGGTTTGGCAATTACATCTCACCCATGAATTATTTTGCTTATGAAGTTCAAAGGAATTTGAGGAAAGGGGGAATAGTCTGTTTTAAGGCCCCCCTTCCCTTGTAGAATGGTGAGGTTAGGAGTTTCAAGCCCCCCATTGATTTAAATGGGGGGGGGGGGTGATGTGATAGGTCAAAAAGGTCCGATTATTGTGAATGTTCTGGGGGGTCTTCTAGGATAGGTCATTTAAGGTCACCTGACCCCCCCAAACAGAAATTCCCAGGACCCCTATTTAAGCAGGAGGCTGAGCGGGTTCTTTGCCAGCCGGAAAAGGGATATTTAAAGAGCGCCCCACTGATTTTCGCTGATTTTGTTTACCGTTTTAAAGTATATATTGATTAACCGCTTCAGATTTTACCCCCTTCCTGACCAGAGCACTTTTTGCGATTCGGCAGTGCGCAGCTTTAACTGAAAATTGTGTGGTTATGCACTGTTGCACCCAAACAAAATTGACGTCCCTTTTTCCCCACAAATAGAACTTTATTTTGGTGGTATTTGATCACCTCTGCATTTTTTATTTTTTGTGCTATAAACAAAAAAAAAGACAATTTTGAAAAAAAAAAAAAATTTTTTACTTTTTGCTATAATAAATATCTTCCAAAAATATATAAAAAAATGTGGAGTCAACAAAGAATCAGGTTACTTATATGGCATAGGGAAAATTGAAACACAGTGGTGCAGTAATTATTATTATTATTATACAGGTTTTATATAGCGCCAACAGTTTGCTCAGAGCTTCAACACGAGGGCTGCTACAACATGAGGGCTGACATTACAGTTACATTACAATTTAGTTAAAGAGGAATCAGAGGGCCCTGATCATTAGAGCTTACATTCTAAAATGACTATGCACCCTACATATATAAAAAAAAAATAAAAAAATGTTATTTTTATGGGGATCACCCAATTGAGGACAAGCCTCTATCTAGAAACTGAAGAGGATAAGTCTGCAGTAGCTGTCCTATGGCACTATTATAAAAATACAAAATAAAATGAAATAAATTAACATAAATGAATAACCCTCATATAAATCCAAAAAGTGGTTAAAAATTTGAAAAAATAGTTATAATTCCAATAGACTATATATATATCCAGTGACTGTAGTGTTATAAATTGTCCAAACACCACTAATTGGGATCAAATGTACAGTGCTCCAAATTGTTGTATTAGGTGTGGTAATACAATATGATACCAAAAAAAAAATGTATATATATATATATATATATATATATATATATATATACATATATATATATATATATTCAAAAACAATATATAAACAACAAAAAAATCCAGAAAAACAAAAAAAATCGCACCAGTTGCCCTGAAAGAACAAATCGCATCAGCTGCAAGAAAACATGCAGCCTTCCCAAAGTGTGAATAGTTGTTCGTGCTTAAACAAATGTTTTCAGGTGACTTTAGTGTTCACAAATCTTGACAGGGGAATTTCGTGCTCCCACTCCTGGGTCCCCATTCACCAGCTCCTGTAACCCCCACATGGGTAATGCGCATATAGATCCACAGTTTAGGACAGTATTTCCAGGTCCCAGCAGCTGCAGTCTCTCAGGCATCGCAGGTATGTGCAAAGAAATTCCTCATAAAAAGAAGAGATCGGCTCCCATAGTGTAGTATCCAAACAAGTCCGTTTATTAAAAAATATTTAAAACACTCAAAATTTTTAATAAAAATAAATAAAAACAAAATCCTTACAGCGCAAGGTTGACTTGCACAGGAACAGCACAATGGGTTGGCCCCTTCCTGTTTCAACATGACACAAAGTCCTCAAAGCAAGGCGCACAAAGCAAGGTCCATAAAGACATGGATGAGCGAGTTTGGGGTGGAAGAACTTGACTGACCTACACAGAGTCCTGACCTCAACCTGATTGAACACCTTTGGGATGAATTAGAGCAGAGACTGCGAGCCAGGCCTTCTGATCCAACATCAGTGCCTGACCTTACTAATGTGCTTCTGGAAGAATGGTCAAACATTCCCATAGACACACTCCTAAACCTTGTGGACAGCCTTCCAGCCAGAAGAGTTGAAGCCGTTATAGCTGCAAAGGGTGGGCCAACTCAATATTGTACCCTAAAAACTAAGACTGGGATGACATTGAAGTTCATTTCATGTGTGTGTAAAGGCAGACGTCCCAACACCCAACACACAACAATATAGTTCATACACATATATTTATATATATATATATATATATATATATATATATATATATATATATATATATATATATATATATATATATATATATATAGCACTGACCCTCGAAGGGCTTACCGTTACCTTCCTAACAGCTTCTCCATCTAGGATTTCCTGTGGTAGAAGGCCCAAATGTTGCGCCGGCTCCTAAAGAGCACGCCCTATGTTTTTGAAATGTTTTTGAAATTTAATCGGAACTTCAGTTTGGTTTGGGTATAATTATTCCAAATTTTGACCTCAGCATCAGTCTGACTGGACTACGGGGTGTTCAGCCTAGCTATAGGGGGCACTGTCTCTTCTGGCAGGCATGGAAACACAGTCTGGTTGGGTGCTTTAAGGTTACTTTCTCTCGGAGCCAGCCCAGTGGGAGTGTCACTCTTGCTGTGCTTTCTGGGAGAGGGTACTTAAGATGCGGATGTCACGTGGTTTGGGGTTCTGGTCCAGAAGTATGTTCTGACTTCATTGTCCTGCTCCTCCTGACCAGCCCCCAGGAAGGCTATGGCCTGGGGTGCGGATCCACCTGACTTTATGTCTCGGGGCTGGCTAGCCCGAGGCAAGGAAACAAAGGAAAGGATTCGGAGGTGGTCCGGTGCTGTCTCCGGTTGTGGAGCGGCCCAGCAACTTCGTAGCTATCCAGGGGAGGACACTTCAGAAGAAGGTCACGCACGGGTTGGCTTCTTGGCAAGAGCCTGGTGAGGCTGAGGGACCTAAGTGAATCCAATTTCGTGAGGTATCACCAAACCGGCTGAAAGATACTGGTACCACACGAGTGTTCTGTAAGTATTCAAGTTTCCTTATTCCTATGTGTTCTACAATAGGGATGCCCTTGCGGTTCGCGGCAAATTTTGCGTGTTCCGCGATTCCCAAAACCGGCGGACTTCTGCTGCTTTTCGTGCGGCGGACATATGCGTTTACATTGTGAAAGAACTTTCACCTATGATGACACATCCATCATGGGGTACAGGACAGCCAATTGAGACATTTCAGCACATGGACAATTGGACATTCCCCCTACCTTATAAATAGACCTGATCTGGCAGCCATTTTACATTCTGTCTTTTGTCAGTGTAGGGAGAGGTTGCTGTGTGGAGCAGGGACAGTCAGTTTAATCACTAGCTATTACTATTAGGTCCACAAAGGTCCTTTTTAAGGATTGGTATAGGTGTACAGTATATAGGGTTGTATACTTATAATATACTTTCTTTCAAATATAGAAAGCATATTATATTTGACTGTTGTGCTGCTGAGCTGAATGCTGCCCGATTCTGCAGCTGTCTTTTATCATTGTAGGGACTGAGGGACAGTTTGGTGTTTGGAGCAGGGACAGTCTGCAAATCACTAGCTACTAGGTCCACAAAGGTCCTTTTATAAGTGTACATTATATAGGGTTGTACACGTATAATATACTTTCTTTCAAATATTGAAAGAATATATAGTGCACTGCACTGCTGTGCTGCTGACCGATTCTGCAGCTGTCGTTTCTCACTGTAGGGAGGGACAGTTTGGTTTTTGGAGCAGGGACAGTCTGCAATTCACTAGATACTAGCTAGCTACTATTAGGTCCACAAAGGTCCTTTTAAGGACTGGTATAGGTGTACTATTTGGTGTGCAGTATATAGGGGTGCAATACAAGTATAAAATACTTGCACATATAGAAAGCATAGTATAGTGCATTTCCACTGCGCAGCATTGTGACTGCTGAGCGGTTCTGCAGCGATACTACAAAGAGTGACAAACGCAATTTAAAAAAAGTATTATAACTGGTGTGATAGACCAGTGGCCCCCAAAAACGACAGATTAAAGCGGGGTGTTATATACCTTCTTCCACATACATACTGCAGTTCTCTGGAGACTTTTGTCACAGGGTCATTTAAAAAATGACAGGCAGAGGAAGAGGCAGGCCCTTCCGCAGGGGTGGTAGGGGTAGGGCAGGAGCAACAGGCTTGAGCCAAAGTGGCAAATTGCAGAAGGTACGTGCGATTACATCAAAGGATGCACCAGACTTGGTTGAGTGGCTCACTCAGCCTTACTCTTCTGCACCCTCCTCATCCTCTCGATCTGCACCCTCGTCTTCACTCTCTGCTATGTGCACCCCCAAAGACACTACCACCAACACCACCACCACCATATACCTTCCGCTTGAGTCACAGGAATTATTTTCCGATCCATATCAAGACATTTCCGATGCGCAGCCACTCTTGGCATTTGATCCGGAAGAGGACGTAGCAACAACCGCCACTCAGCAGTCTGACGACAGTACCCAGATCAGCCCAAGGAGGAGGTTGGTCCCCGATGTTGCTGCCTACTCCGAGATCTCTAATTATAGTGGTGGGGAAGGTGACGTCGATGATGACGTGTCTAGTGATGTCACGTGGGTGCCCACAAGAGAGGAAGGGGAGGGGAGTTCAGAGGGAGATATGGACCAGAAGATAGGGAGGAGAAGCAGGCGGAACTTAGATTGCGCAGGAGGGACAAAGCAGACTGCTAATGTATCAGGAGCGAGGCATCAACCATGTACGGTCACATCTGGCGCTCCCAGGATGCCGGCACATGGCTCCGTAGCGTGGGCTTTTTTTAACGTGTCCGCTGCTGACAACAGTGTTGCCATCTGCAATCTTTGCAGTCAACGCATAAGTCGTGGTAAGCCCAACACTCACCTAGGGATGAGCGCCTTAAGAAGGCACATGAGCTGCCATCACCGAGCCCAGTGGGAGCAACGGAACCCACAAAGCCACACTCCAAGCTCCCACCGTCTAGCTTCATCTTATACTTCTCCTTCTCCTCTCTCCTCTCAATTGTCCTCCACTCCACCTTCCATCATGCTGTCCTCACGTTTTTCTGAAAAAAGGCAGGCTTCCGTGGGCCTAATGTTCGAGAGTAAAAAAATGATGACGCCAGATAACCCTCTTGCCCAACGGTTGACAGCTGGCTTGTCAGAACTGATAGCCCGCCAACTACTGCCATATAAACTGGTGGACTTGGAGGCCTTTCGAAAAATTGTGGCCATTGGAACACCACAATGGAAGGTCCCAGGAAGGAAGTATTTCTCACAGAAGGGCATCCCAGAGCTATATGGCCATGTTCAGCGGCAAGTGAATGTATCTCTGGCACACAGTGTCAGTGCCAAGATACATCTGACCACAGACACATGCTCTAGCAAACACGGGCAGGGAAGGTATATAATATTTACTGCCCACTGGGTGAACGTTCTGACAGCTGTCAAGCATGTAACCCGTGGCACCTGTGTAGATTTGGTTTTACCATCACGGATGCAGGCCTGGCTCTTCTTCTCCTACTCCATCGTCCTCCCTCTCCTCCTCGGCTGACTCCTCCTTTTCCACTGCTAGCGTCTCTTCTGCTGCGCCGCCCAAGATCCCCAGAACCTATTCGACATGCCAGGTGAGACGTTGCCATGCTGTGCTGCGTCTGTTGTGCCTGGAAGCCAAGAGCCACACTGGCCCGGCACTCCTTTCAGCTTTGCGTTCCCAGGCAGATCAGTGGCTAACACCGCTCAATTTGACAGTTGGTAAAGTGGTGTGTGACAACGGTGCCAATCTGCTTAGCGCACTGAAACAGGGCAAAATTACACACATGCCATGCATGACACACGTCTTAAACTTGGTCGTGCAGCGATTCGTTGTGAAATACCCTGGGGTCCAGGACATCTTGCGGCAGGCAAGGAAAATCTCGGCCCATTTCAGAAGATCTTACACGGCCATGGCTCGCCTTGTTGACATTCAGCGGCGACACAATCTGCTGGTCAGACGTCTTATTTGCGATTGCCCGACGCGATGGAACTCAACCTTCTATATGCTTGATAGGCTGCTCCAGCAGAAATGTGCAGTTAACGTCTACCTGTATGAACTCTGCGGCAGAACAGGTTCTGGGGAGCTTGGTTTTTTTTCACCGTGCCAGTGGCTACTCATGCGCGACGCATGCTGACTTCTGCGGCCATTTGATGTGATCACCAAACTAGTCAGTCGCAGCCATGGTGCCATCAGTGACATTGTACCTTATGCCTTCTTTATAGAGCGTGCATTGCGTCGTGTCATTGATCAAGCTGTGGAGGAGCAGGAGCGGGAAGATGAGGAAGTCGCAATGCTGGATGAATTCCCAGGGGGGCTACTCTATCTGAGACAAGTCAACAACAGGAGTCTGAAGAGGAGTCAGAGGAGGATGGTGCCAGGGCAGATGAGGAGGAGCAAGAAGAGCATGCTTTAAACCTTTCTGTGATCCCTGTTGTTGTGCGTGGATGGGGAGAGGAGAACGAGGAGGACGATATTATCCTGGATGATGAGCAGGAGCCAGGCCACCACACCGCTTCCAGTTTAGTGCAAATGGGGGCCTTCATGCTCCAGTGTTTTTTAATAGGGACCCCTGTATAAAAAGCATAAAGGTCAAGGACCAGTACTGGGTGGCAACGTACTTAGACCCCTGGTACAAACACAAAATGGCGGAAATGTTACCTCCGTCACAGAGGGCTGTCAGAATGGAGCACTTCCAGGCCTTGCTTCAAGAAATGCTGCATTCTGCTTTTGCGCGCGCTGGCAGAGGAGCAATTCCCACTCCCAGAGAAGGAGTTGCGGATACAAATCCAACAGCGCCTGCAAGAAGAGGACGGTTTGAAGATGTGTTGGTGACTTCTGATATGAGATCATTCTTTCAGCCGACCCATCGACAGGTGTCATCCCGATCCAGCATCAGGGAGCGCCTAGACCGACAGGTGTCCAACTACATCTGGTTAACGGCCGATGTGGACGCTCTGACGCCCCTTCTTAGCCTGCTCTGACCTTGCCTCCCCTCCATGGCCTTCATGCGCTCCTGAATTGTCAAAATTTCACAGATAAAAAAAGAATGCTTGTCGTTGTCGATCCCAGATTCACTTAATACTTCTGTTATGTCAGTGTCCATGATGTGGGACTATGTGTGCACAGCTAGTAAGTGTTTTGTGACTGAAAATATGACCTGGAGGTTTTTAAGGTTCGCCTGCCATTAAAGTCAATGGGGTCCGCCGCGAACTTTGCGGTTCGCGAACTTTTGGCAGATAGATCGGAGATAAATTAAAAATGAATTTTTAATAATACTCAAAAATTATACAAAAACAGTTACGATCAAAGAAAACATTATAAAAGCATCCACCACAACTATACAGTAACTATCGTGTTTCCCTGTGAAGTTTATGCTGAAGAGTGGTGTGGCAATATTTCTCTACCGGTTTTGCGGTCAAGAACCGCTTCTTCAGGAGGGAGATCTACAAAATAGGCAAATAGAAGGGTAGAATAGAAAAACAACAATACATATAACAAGTAAACAGCATAATTTAACATGAATCAAAATTAGGAGATCGGCTCACCAATACCACCAGTGGCAACAGGTCAACAGGGCCCGCCAATTCCCCCAGCGGCGAATGCGGGGGAGCATATAGGACCGGCTCTGGTATCAAGAGAGTGGAGAATTAGGGACAAAAAAAAAAAGTGGAACACCCAAGAAAAAACTGAAATAAGATGTGTTATAGAGGGGAATGGGAAACAGTGGAGAAGGGGATAAAGGTGGGGTAAAAAGAAGAAAAGGGGGGAGAAAGAAAGGGTTAAAATACTCAGCACCAAAAAGGGTTAAAAAAAAAATATATATATATCCTCAGCATCCCTCTCACCAATAAGTATATTATAGCCAGAGTCTAGGCATGAGTGAGCACTTGGGCGAAATATACAGGGGTAGTCAAAATCACAAAAGTGCTGAAAGGGCTGCAGACGTATCAAAACATCTCTTCCACCGAGCGTTATAAAGTTTAGTTCCAAGTATAAATTATCCCAGTTCCAGGATTGTGGCCGTACAAGCCTTCGGTATAATACGAACTGTCGGTGCGAAGAAAAGGATCGTCATCAGAAGCCCAATAACACAGCACAGTAAAAAAAAGAATTATGATCCGATCGATCCAAAGTCTATACGTACCCACCTGTGCAAACAATCGCCCATATGAACGCCCAGCGTCACGGTCCCAAGTTGCTCAACAGAGGACTGACAGGCAGCCTCTATTTAAACTCCCCAACCCACGAGGCGTATTCCGACGCCGCCGAAAGGCGGCATCTGACGTCACGGGGTCAGCCCGCCCACACAAACGCAGGCGAACGTACACACGCAACTGCACATGCACGAACGTCACAGGCGTTCGTTAATGGAGGCCCCACAGGGCCAAGCGGACATCGCGAACGCGGCCCGCAAAAGAGAGTGAGATAGAGAGAGAGAGATACATTTAGTAAATTAGCCCCAAAACCAAACTGTGGTCTCAGGAAAATTAACTTTGAAAAAAACATATAGCGCATGCTCGTCAGGAGCCAGCTCTACATATATATATATATATATATATATATATATATATATATATATATATATATATACATATATATATATATATATGAAAAACACATCTGTTACAGGACATCAAAAAACTGAGCTAGCATGTCCTTTGTGTGTAACAGGCTGTCGAATTTTTCTTTCCACGCACTGCTAGAATTTCATCGCTCTCCTCCTTAAAGTCTTCGTTTTGAATCAGTATGGCCTACAGAGAAGGACTCTGTTGGTGAAATCGCATTACTGTGATCCCCAGCACAAATTGAAGCTGACATTTCAAAGCATGGTTTTCTCATGAAAGCAAGAAGCGAGACGCAGACTGCAATGGCAGCTCTGAGCAAAAAAAAGCCACGCATCCAAACCCCCGTCCAAAAAGGGAGAAAAACAGCCACTTGCCAATTAATGCTAAACAGCGGCTAGACTTCCCGTCTAGACATCTTGTTAACAAAAGCATGTGTAGGAGGGGGGCAGCGGTGTAGATAAAGGCGTTGGCAAAATCCAAACAAGGCAATGCTTAAATCTTATACAGAAGTCCCTACGGTGTGTGTATTGCCAAAATCTTTTGCTTTAAATTTTGGATTTTGTAGAAAAGGTTAAAAACCCTTCATCTTTGTCTCCATAGATGGAACATACGAGCCATAGATGGATCAAAATTTGCCCAGTTCAGCAGAAACTGGCCACATTTTGCTCTATCTAGGGCAATTACTGTTTCCTAAAGATCAAATTATCAAAAACAGTTTTGTTGGAAAATTTTGTTTGATCAATCGGGAAAGCAGGAGTCTCTGCTTTTAGAATACAATGACATAGTGTGTGGATGAGGGAATCTGTTCATTTTTTTTTTCCGATCAGAAAGTTGATTACTATATGGCCAGCCTTATGCCTCATACACGCGATCGGATTTTCCGTCGGGAATTGTGTGATGACGGGCCATTGGCCTAAAATCCGACCGCTTGTATGCTCCATTGGACAATTGTTGTTGTTGGATTTTCCATGGACAAATGTTGGATGGCAGGCTTATAAATTTTCCGTGGACAAATGTGTGTTGTTGGATTTTCCGAGCGTGTGTACACAAGTCCGTCGGACAAAAGTCCAAAGTACAAACACGCATGCTCGGAAGCAAGGACGAGCTGTAAGCCGTCGGTCTTGTAAACTAGCATTCCTAATGGAGAATTAACATTTGTGACGCGGCAAATTATGAAATCTCCAAATGCAGCGCGCAATTCTCTTCTTCTTTAATGGGATAATAATGAAGCTGCTTTGCTGGGGATACTGATGGAGTTCTGCCAAATGTATTTTAAAAGGCTTTTATACACTAGTGATATCAAGAAAAATATTATTATGATTGTCTTCCTTTTTTTTTTGGGCAAGTTACCACAACACCATTATCCTGTAGTTTTTAAGATCAAAGATACAACTATGTTGGTGTCCGTTGTCAATTTTACATTGCATTTTTTTTTTGTTTTAACTGCCTACTCCCAAACTGTCATTTGAAGTAAAACACATAGCCAAGTATATTCTCCACAATTTTTTTAATGTGCATTAAAAAAAGAAAATAAATAAAATTAGACATGCTATCTGCCAATAGAACTTAGCCAAAAAGTGCATTGTATGCATCCAAAAATATAGACAATATACCAAATCAAATCATTATTATTCAACCAAAAAATAAAATAAAAGCCTCATGCATGTGTTCTGCTTCTTAATATAGGGGGTCAACAATGCCAATAGTTGGTGAAAGCAGGGGTCCGTCATCCGGAGATAATTCCGAAAATCATCCAGATTATTCTCCTGGAGCACCCGCAGCAAAGGCATATGACATAATCGTTCACGAATAATAAAACAACTAATTTTTGGTCCAAGAAATCCTCCTCCTCCTGTTCCTGGACTGGACTTGGGCCAAAGCAATAACTCCAAGGCCAATAATAAATACGTTATCTCCTCCGATTCCGCAAAATGTCTGGTTCAGAAACTAACTAACATTCAGAAACTAACTGAAAAGCACGAAATGAAAAGCGCAAATCAACATTCACCAAACTTCTACTAACAGGAAATTAGCAGAAAGAGCCCAAAGGGTGGTGCCTGACAATTGAACTTCCTGTTTATTGGCTCGTAGTATGTCTAGTACGTCACTACGTTCATGTTTATTGGTCGACAATTGTGTGCCGTTTGTATGCAAGACAAAATCCAGGCACATGGCCTTCGGACAAAAATCTGACGTTTTTGTCTGCGGAAAATCCGATCGTGTGTACAAGGCTTTAGTGTCTCTATTTTGTTCTCTGACTATTGTTACGAAGACAGAAGGTTATGGGAAGCCACAATTGTTCGGTTGTCACCAGAACAAGTAGTGAGGTTACATTTTTTTAGTAGGGACACTCTGGGGACAGCTGCCTAACAGGGGAGTTCTCATTAACTGTGTAGGCATTTCTTCTCAGTTCCTATTGCAGGTGTGTAGTGGAAGAAAATTACCCCGATGGGAGGCAAATAAAATCACTGGGGTTTCATACCTTCCTATACGCTATCCAGAACTCCATTAAATCTCTGAAAATTAACTCTGGGGTGGCAATGTTCATGAAAACAGGGAGTGGTTTCCTTAGTTAGCAGGAAATTCCAATAACTAATTTAAAGGGTGGTCATAGGGTTTTGCACCCCCTGCATTATGATATAAATACATGATATGTATGCATGTCTATATATGTATAAAAAAGTATCTATACAGTGTACTGTATGCGTGTGTATCTACATATAGACTGATTAGCCGTAACATAATTACCACCCACCATAACCCCGTCGAGGCATGGACTTCAATAGCCCTATGAAGGTATGCTGTTGTATCTGATGCCAAGCTGTCAGTAGCAGATCCTTTAAGTCCTGTAATTTGCAAGGGAGGGGGAGGGGGCCCTCTATAGATCAGACTTGTTTTTCCAGCAAATCCCTCAGATGCTTCATTGGATTGAGATCTGGAGAATTTGGAGCCAAATTCAACACCTCACACTCATTGTTGTGTTCTGCAAAACACTTTTGAATTCATTTAACTAGGCCACCACCTTCCATTGCTCTGTGATCCAGTTGTGATGCTCACTTGCCCATTGTAGGCACTTTTGGCTGTGGACACCGGTCATTGGGAACACCCTGCCTGGTCTACGGCTACTCAGCCCCATACACAACAAACTGCGATGCACTGCATGTTCTGACACCTTCCTGTTGGAACCAGCATTCACTTTTTAAGCAATATGAGCTACAGTAGCTCTTCTATTGGCTCAAACTACAGAGGCCAGCCTTCGCTCCCCACATGCATTAGTGCTCCCTGGCCGCCCTTGATCCTGTCACTGGTTCACCAGATTACATTTTGCACCACTTTTGGTCGGTCCTAACCACTGTAGACCACTGTAGACCGAAAACATCCCACAAGAGCTGCAGCTTTTGAAGATGCACTGACCCCGTTGTCTAGCCATTACAATGTAGTCCTTGTCAAAGTAAACCAAATCCTTCACTTTTTCTACTTCATCAACTTCAGGGACAACACATTCACTGGCTGCCTAATATACAGTATATCCCACCCACTTTTAGATGCCATTGTAACAAGATAATCAATGTTATTCACTTTACCTGTCAGTGGTCACTGGTCATAATCTATAATCTATTTATATATTGCTTTTTCCATTATTGCTGGACAGGGTCAGACAGGATTGGACTGGCCTACCGGGATACCGGGAAATTTACTGGTAGGCCGCCTGTCCTGCGGCCACTTTGAGCTGCAGCAGCACCCAGGGTCGATCCAAGTGCACAGCCCTCCTCTCTCTTCCTCCTCACCCTCTTGTTTAATCACACTCAGCACAATCTCCCGCTGTGTCAAGGAGCTGGGATCTGGAATGTTCAGCTACGCTGTAACAAAGTCCCGCCTTCCTAGACCACGATATACAGAACACTGATTCAATTATTGGATCAGTGTTCCATCTATCATGGTCTAGGAGGCGGGATTTTGTTACAGTGGCCGGCCCCCAAACATTTCAGATCCAAGTTCCATAACACAGCAAAAGATGCCTGCTGTGTGTAATCCAGGCACTGGCGAGGGTGCAGATGGGCACAGTGACTCTGTGTTGATGGCACAGTGAGGTTACAGATGGGCTCAGCGAGGCTCCATTTATGGGCACAGCGAGGCTGCATTATTGGCACAGTGAGACTGTAAATGGGCACAGTGAGGCTGCAGATGGAAATCATGAGGCTACAGATGGGCACCCATGAGGCTGCATTGATGGGCACACTAAGGCTGGAGATGGGCACAGTGCAGACGCATTGATGGGCACAATGAGGCTGCAGATGGGTACAGTGAGGCTGCAGATGGGCACTGATGAGGCTACAGATGGGCACAGTGAGGCTGCATTTTATGGGCACAGTGTGGCTGCATTGATGAGCACACTAAGGCTGCAGATAGGTAAAGTGCAGCCACACTGATGGGCACAACGAGGCTGCAGATGGGCACAGTGAGGCTTCATTGATGGGAACAGTGAGGCTGCATTGATGGGCACAGTGAGGCTGCAGATGGGCACATTGAGGCTGCATAGATGAGCACTGATGAGGCTGCAAATGGGCACAGTAAAGCTGCATTGATGGGCACTGATGAGGCTGCACATGGGCACAGTAAAGCTGCATTGATGGGCACTGATGAGGCTGCAGATGGACACAGTGAGGTTGCATTGATGGCACAGTGAGGCTGTGGATGAGCACAGTGACTCTGTGTTGATGGCACAGTGAGACTGCAGATGGGCACAGTGACTCTGCGATGATGGCACAGTGAGGCTGCAGATGGGCACAGTGACTCTGCATTGATGGCACAGTGAGGCTGCAGATGGGCACAGTGAGGCTGCAGATGGGCACAGGGAGGCTTTATTGATGGCACAGTAAGGCTACAGATGGGTACCGAGAGGCTTTGTTGATGGCACAGTGAGGCTGCAGATGGGCACATTGAGGATGCAAATGGGCACAGTGAGGCTGCAGATTGGCATAGTAAGGCTGCAGATGGGCACTGATGAGGCTACAGATGGTCACAGTGAGGTGGCATTTGATGGGCACAGTGCGGGTGCATTGATGGGCACACTAAGGCTTCAGATGGGCACAGTATGACTGCATTGATGGGCAAAGTGAGGCTGCAGATGGGCACAGCAAGGCTTTATTTATGGGCACACACAGGCTTTATTGATGGGCTTTATTGATGGCCTACAGGCCGCCCCTAGATGTGATCAAATGGCTAATTAGCCACTGGGATCACTTCTGCCTTACAGGGAATCACTGGCTGAAAAGATCCATACTGTAGGTGCAGACATCATCCCGATATAACCACTGAAATCTGAAGACATCCATGGATGTCCTACAGGCGGCAAGTTGTTAAAAATAAAAAAAATCCAGGGAATTTACATTGTTCCAGTTGACACCCGTTTTTTTTATTTTAAACGTAGAACCGAATCAAAAGGTCACCCAAAATACATACCAGACCCTGTACAAGTCTGATGCATATTTTGGGGGTCTCCATGCCATTCTTTTTACAAAGAAAACCAAGTTGGCAGCAAAATATAATTAATGAGTCCTGACCTCAACCTGATAGAACACCTTTGCGATGAATAAGAGCAGAGACTGCGAGCCAGGCCTTATGGTCCAACATCAGTGCCTGACCTCACAAATGCGCTTCTAGAAGAATGGTCAAACATTCCCACAGACACACTCATAAATCTTGTGGACGGCCTTCCCAGAAGAGTTGAAGCTGTTATAGCTGCAAAGGGTGGGCCAACTCAACATTGAACCCTACAGACTAAGACTGGGATGCCATTAGAATTCATGTGTGTGCAAAGGCAGGCGCCCCAATACTTTTGGTAATATAATCCTCCTTAGTAGAAGCAAATCTGAACCTCATCCATACCTATATGCCATGTTCAAGGTTGTCACAACCAAAATCACAATTTTGTAGCAAGAATAATTTCTTACTATTACTATTCCATTATTACAAATAATATTTATTTTCAGTACAGCGAAACAATCACGTCATACACCCTGTCATCTGTCTGTCCTTCCTTCCCCTCAGGATACTTCTCTACACTGCGGAAAACATCTTGATCAAGAAAAGAGCGAGTCCATATCACAAACCTCATTCCACTTCTTCGGGGGCCCAGAGACAGAGCACTTATTGTATAAAATATGTAGCAGCGTTTGTTCTGTTGCTGCCGCCACAGTTCAGATCACTTACAAGTCGAGCGTTTTCCCCATTCTCTCTCATCCCGCGCTCTTTTTTTTTTCTGCTTGCGGTTTTTATCTTATTCAAAGAGCACCAGACAGCCTTTGAAGACAGCTCAAAGCTCTTCTTCTTTTTTTCCTTTCTTTTTTTTTTTTTTTCTTCACTTCTCAACTTGATACTGAATGAGGCGTCTTAGGAGAAAACATTCAACCCCGTGGTAATTTGGGATACTCCAATTATATGAGAGTATAGAACATTTGTATGATTTTTCTTTTTAACAAGAGTGTGACTATCACTGAAGCACCATCAAACAGACAAGCGTTAATGCATGACTATTGACGGAACCAGGAAAGGAGAAATCGGGAAAAAAAAATAAGTTATGGAGAGGAAATGCTGAAAAGAAGAATGTTTTGGCTCGTGATGAGAATAGTAAAATGCTGCACTATGTCTTTTGGACTAATGAATGGAGCTCAGCCATATTTCACAAACCCCTATATTATTAAAGAGACTTAAAGAAAAACGTAAACCCATCATGCTCCTCTCTCCTACCTCTCATTCAGCATTTTTTTTTCTTTAATACTTATTAAAGCACTTGTGCATTCTCCTAAGTCCACCGCCCAGGTCCCTGGGGCCGGGGCTGACACCAGTAAGCCAGGGATGCAGCTGTGCTGACTGGTCCACATGCACTGAAATCAACATTCCAGTGTGTCTTCTGGATCCTGAGAAGCTCCTACCGCTGGACAGACAACATGTAATGTCAATGCCGTGAAGGCAGTGGCATGGAAACCCAAATAATAATCCCTCCTCCTGTGCACAGAAGAAGAGCGAAGACATGGGACCAGATGGTCTTATGGCCACAAACTTGGTGACAAGCAATAGGTTTGGTCAACGTCGTGAAGGCAGTGACATGGACTCTCGAAAAAGGATCCCTTCTCCTGTGCACAGAAGAAGAGAGAAAACATGGAACCCAGTGATCACATGGCCACAAATTTAGGTGGCAGCCAATCGGTTGTGCCAACATCATGAAGGTGGTGACATGGAGTCCAGAAGAAGAATCCCTCCTCCTGTGCTTAGAAGAAGAGATAAGACATGGAACCGATTGTCACATTACCACATATTTAGTTGACAACCAATAGGTTGTGTCAATGTCATGAAGGCGGTTACATGGACTCCCCAAGAAGGATCCCTCATCCTGTGCACAGAAGAAGAGAGAAGACATGGGACTGGATGGTTCCATGGCCACAAATTTAGGTGACAACCAACAGGTTGTGTCCATGTCATGAATGCAGTGTCATGGACTCCCGAAGAAGAATCCCTCCTCCTGTGCACAGAAGAGAGAAAATATGGGATTTGGTGATCACATGCCCACACATTTAGGTGGCAGCCAATAGATTGTGTCAACATCATGAAGGCGGTGACATGGAATCCAGAAGAAGGATCCCTCCTCCTGTGCACAGAAGAAGAGAGAAGATATGGAACGAACGATCACATGACCACAAATTTAGGTGACAACCAATATGTTGTGTCAATGTCAGGAATGGCGGTAACATGGACTCCCCAAGAAGGATCCCACCTCCAGTGCACAAAAGAAGAAAAAAGACATGGGACCAGATGATCTCATGACCACAAATTTAGGTGGCAGTCAAAAGGTTTTGAAAACATCATGAAGGAGGTGACATGGAGTCCAGAAAAAGGATCCCCCTCCTGTGCACAGAAGAAGAGAGAAGACATGGAACCAGATGTTCACATAACTACAAATTTAGGTGACAACCAATAGGTTGTGTCAATGTCATGAAGGTGGTGACATGGACATCCCAAGAATGACCCTTCCTCCTGTACACAGAAGAAGAGGGGAGACAAGGGGCCAGATGAAAACATAGGCACAAATTTAGGTGGCAGCCAATAGGTTGTGTCAACATCATGAAGGCGGTAACATGGAATCCAGAAGAAGGATCTCTCCTCCTGTGCACAGAAGAAGAGAGAAGACATGGAACTGGATGGTCACATGACCACAAATTTAGGTAACAGCCATAAAGTTAATGTCAACGTCATGAAGGCAATGGAATGGACTGCTGAAGAAGAACCTCTCCTCTTGTGTACAGAAGAGGACAGATGAAATGGGACCAGATGGTCACATAATCACAAATCTAGGTGATTATAGCCATGTGATCACCACGTGATCACCACGTGAGCTCTGGCATGGTTGTCAATAGGCTCTTTTGATGAATAAAGCTACTTACCTGCTATTACTTTGTTTATAAAGCCATTTGAGTGGCAGATGCCATGTCAGTGACAGGTGCTACTATGTCTTACTAGGTGCACTTAGAAGGAGAACAGTCCACAGAACACTGCACAGAATTAGGACCATATGTGCATCTACACAGGGTGACACAACCACTTTGCCAACGTAACTTTGCTATATGGCGGGCGGCAAGTGGTTAAGTGAAGATCTGCCTTAACTGCAGCAGAGAAAAATCAGGTCTCCTGCTCTACCAGACAGGGTTGTGCTGTATGTCAGAGCTGTGTGAGTCTAATGCCGCGTACACACGATAAAACAATCAGGGGGAAAAGTCCGGCAAACTCAAGTCCGCCGGACAATCCCCCCGTGTGTAGCCTCTGGCGGACTTAGAAAGTAGTTTTGCACTCCAATCTTCCCGCCGGACTTGAATTTCGGCGGACAATCCGGCCGTGCGTATAATCAGTCCGCCGTACTTTTGAAATGAACAGACTTTTCCCGCCCGGAGAAAAGTCCGCTCACTTCGAGCGGGTCTCCAGGTAGGCAGGGCCCGCGAAGGAGACGTCGCTGGCCCCGCCACCTGGTATGGACTTAAAGGGGAACCCCAACGCCGAAAAAATCGGCGTGGGGGTTCCCCCCAGGTCCACATCAGACCCTTGTCCGAGCACGCTACCCGGCCGGCCAGGAAAGGGGGGGACATGTTGATGAGGACAAGGGCTTCTTCCCGACAACCCTGGCCGTTGGTTGTCGGGGTCTGCGGGCGGGGGGCTTATCGGAATCCGGGAGCCCCCTTTAATAGCGTGCTCGGACAAGGGTCTGATGTGGACCTGGGGGGAACCCCCACGCCGATTTTTTCGGCGTTTGGGTTCCCCTTTAAGTCCATACCAGGTGGCGGGGCCAGCGACGTCTCCTTCGCGGGCCCCGCCTACCTGGAGACGTGCTCAAAATGAGCAGACTTTCCTCCGCGTGTGTGGGCGAGTCCGTTAATTTCAAAAGTACGGCGGATAGTACGCCGTATTAGTCCGCTGAAAAAGTGCCGTGTGTGGGCAAATAGCCCGTTCGGAAAGTCGGACGGACAGTCTGGCGGGAAGTCCGCCAGACTAAGTCCGTCGGATAGTCCGCTACGTGTGTACTCGCCATTAAGACCAAATGGACAGAAATACAAATCCTTTGGTAGGTTAAACAGCTCCCACATATGTATTATAAAAAAGGTGAAAATTCCTGTTCATCTCCTTTAAGGAATGTTTCACATTCACTTGGCTAAGCAGGCGGTGTTCCAAATACACCATTGTCAAGGAAGGGGATTACAAACAAAGGATTTGCTTGATGGACTCCGGCTACCTCTGCCTGAGAACAGAATCTTGGGAAAAGCTCCTTATGCCTACTTTCTGTGTCTCTACGTTCCTCTTTCTGAACCCTAAAGGCAACCATACACTATACAATAGGATTGCACAATCTCCATTTAGATCTACTATCAACTATGTAGGACAAGGGCCTGCATAATTTGATACTGACTGAGCTAAGTGTTTAGGTGTGTCCTCATATTACATCGTTTTGGTAGATATAAAGGAGATTATACAGAAATTGCACGGTCAGATTGTATAGTGTATGGACAAGCCTCAGTGTGATCCCCCACCCTTCAGGTCCTCAGGAAGTACATACAGTCCCTGTGGCTCTCAGCCGAACCTCTGCTCAGATATTATAAACTCCTCGGTATTTTCGTACGCGAAGCCCGCTCCGCTTTCAACGCTTTGACTACTTAATGACGGTTAATGTCGGATCAGCGAGGCAGAAAATAGCCGAGAAAATGACTGAAAATTCCATCAGGAATTACAGATATGGTGGGTGGATAATGGTGGGTTTATGGCTGTCATTTCCTCCGTCGGAATGGGTTGCAGACCCCCCCCCCCTCCTGGCACCGGGTGATAGAAAGGCACCTGCCATGGGGCTGGGCACAGCGCGAAGCTCGCCACTTTTCCGCATGGCTCGCAGGGTCCCCCAGGGCCAGCCTCGTGCTGATTTTATGGCACCATCCAATTAGAGGAAAGTGTCTGAACACAAAAGAGCAGGGGTGGAAGCCACGAAGAAAATGGTTATTAGCTCTAGAGCGGTAATTGTGCCATTTACTGTACTGTCCTGCCAACTCTATAAACTGGCATCGCTCGGACTCGCCTCCAGATAGCGAGTGAGTGGAAGACTGTTACCTCTTATATGGCCGGGCGCTGGAAGAATAAACTTAACCAAGAAAGGTCATTCTGATGTTAAAGGGGTAGTTCACGATTTTTACTGTGCTGAGCCAGAAAAAAAACACTGTGTAATGCTGTTAAAGTCAGCCTGCGGCCAAAAATGAAAATAAAACCTTGACTAACACATGGAGAACACTTCCTTGATGGTACAGGGGTTCCACTTCTTATCAATGCATAGCTTAAAAGCCTCCCCACCCACTGATACTTATCTTTGCTGAGCAAATCCATTCTCAAAAATAACCTGTACCTGTGAGGAAGGCATTACAAGATGGCGTGCAGATGCACGCCAATGCACATGACAAAAGTAAATTGCAGTAGGTTCCATATATGCATGCACATTTGTCATACCGCGCCAATTTACATGAGCAAGCTAATGCACACAAGCAGGTCGCATAGGCATGTGCGGGCACATGGGCAAGTGCCCATTATCATTTTTGGTGCCAAGTGGCTTATTTGCCCTTGCCTAGTTGCTGACCACAGCTTATTCCTGATAATTCTTGGTTTTGACCTCAGCTAGACCTTGACTACATCTGGTCTCTGCTTATTTCCCAGCTTAACCTTAGCTAGTTCATGACTGTGGCTTGTCTCTGCTGATTCCTGGCTTGACCTCGGCTAGTTCCTGACCATTAATTTTTCCTGCTGATTTCCAGTTTTGACCTTGGCTAGACCTTGACTATGGCTCACCACTGCTGAATCTCTGGTGTGGCCTTGGCTTGTCTCCTGACCCTCAATCTGCCTGATATCCTACCTGCTGTATGTCTTCTCAGTTGCTGACAGCCACTTGTCCAGACTAAGCTTTCAGCCTGCTGTGTGTTTCTGTGTTACAGTTAACTGGTTCACATGAGCATCTCACAGACAAACCTGCCTAAAGAAGGAAGCCTCTCTGGACTGGAGTCCTGGTACCCCTGCCACGTTGTTCTTTCTCGCTCCCTGTGCTCCATTTTAGAGTGTTTGAAAAGAGGTATAAGATACGTTCTCTAGTCATCTTGGCCTCCAACCAGGTACATAGTGCTTCTCTTTGTGAAACTGTTGCTAATGTCACATGTTGTGAATCATCTG
The DNA here is from genome assembly GCF_037356315.1 of Lithobates pipiens. Lineage (NCBI taxonomy): Eukaryota > Metazoa > Chordata > Amphibia > Anura > Ranidae > Lithobates > Lithobates pipiens. The sequence continues at coordinate 266,163,749 of NW_027507790.1, read as the reverse complement.
ATTTGGAGCCCCAGAGTCCTCATCTCTTTTAGTTCCACTGCAGTGTTACAGCCCTTGCATAGCACCCACATACACTGATGTCACCCCAGGACCTCATAGAGGGACCACGTACACTGATGTCACTTCAGGATCTTGTAGAACGACCACATACACCAATGTCACTTCAGGACCTAGGAGAGCGGTCATATACACTTATGTCACCCCAGGACCTCAGAGAGTGGCCACATACTCTGGTGTCAGTTCAGGACCTCAGAGAGTGACCACATACTAGATATGTGCGATTCGTTTCGTACGAATCGAAAATTTGTATGCATTTCCGAAAATTCGTACATTCTTACAAATCCGAAGTACACATTTTTATGCATACAAATTCTTTACGAAATGCGAAATTTCCTTTACGAATTTCGAATCCAAATTCATAACGAAAATTCATAATTATCACGAAAAGTTAACGAACCTAAAAGTTAAAACCCCAGGAAGTCAGCACAGCACAGGGATGGTGGGAATCCCCTCATAATAATAAATTCATCATAATGAAAATTCGTAATTGTTATGAAAAGTTAACAAACCTAAAAGTTAAAACCCCAGGAAGTCAGCACAGGGATGGGAATTTTTATACTTACGAATTTTAAACTAAATATGAAATTTCGTTAACGAATTTTGGAATTTTGGATCCAAATTAACAGAAACGTGACTGGTATTTTGTTCACCAATCAGAAGAAGTCAGCACAGCACAGGGATGGTGGGAACCCCTCATAATGCCCAAGCCTGGTTTTGGGGGTGGGTTTGCGGTTGATTAATTTGGAGAGAATCCCAATGAAGTTTAGGGATCAGGCTTGGCTTGCCTTTCATAGAAAACTATATGTGAAGGGCAACTTGAAGTTTCTTTCCATGAGTGATCGGGGCTGCCTGAGAGTGGAGTGTGGAGGAGTGGTGGAGTCCATGGGTCACTTTCTACTTCAGTGCCCTTTTAATATAGAGGCGTACAAGAGGGTGGGGAGGGCTCTGAGTATACCCTTTCTCCCCCATATGAGTTATGCAGAGTGGGTGTATGGGGCTTTCCAGACTCGTCGGGATTATGATTTGGAAACACTTTTTTTAGTTAGTTTAGTAGTCCGTTATTTCACGTGGAGTGCACGGTGTCAGGCATCCTTATGGAGTAAAATCCTCCCTGTGGAAGTGGTGATGCAGAACATTCTGGGTGAGTTTGGGAAGATTTGGGGTCTTGAGAAAGACAGGTGGCAGCAGGAAGCCTGGATAAGGGCGTGGAGGAATATCAGGACTCTGTAGCTGCTGCCTGTTGATCTCGGGCTGTGTGGCTTTCTTTGTATTCTTCTTTCACTCCCCTAGATTTTCAGATCCAATATAATTTTGATAAAAGGCTCCATGCATGGTGACGGTGATGCTCCTTAGTCTGGCTTTCCCGTAGGGATTATGTTGTGTGCAATTTGGTTTGCACCGTTTATTTTGTTCTTGTTCTTTCTGGTTTGTATAGTCATATTCAATTATTTTGTAAATATGTTTTATTTATTTCTTATGGTTTTATTTATTTATTTTATTTTCAATAAACAAAATTAACCCCTCATAATGGGCACAGCGGGTGTACACTCAGACCCGGAAACTCAGCACAGGGATGGTGGGAACCCCTCATAATGGACACACAGCAGGTGTACAGACCTGGGAACTCAGCACAGGAATGGTGGGAACCCTATGGGAATTTCTATGCTTATGAATTTTATACAAAATATCGTTAACGAATTTCAGAATTTCAGATCCAAATTCCATTACAACAGAAACGTGACTGGTGTTTTGTTCCCCAATCAGAGTAAGTCAGCACAGCACAGGGATGGTGGGAGCCCCTCATAATGATAAATTCATCATAAAGAACTTTCATTATTTTACAAAAAGTTTACGAATCTAATGAAAATTTGTATTTAGAATCCGAATTGAATTTCGGACACGAATTACGAAATACGAATTCATTTTCGTACGGAACGGAACGAAACAAAACAAATTTATTGACGGCACACATGTCTACCACATACACTGATGTCACTTCAGGATCTTGTAGAATGACCACATACACCAATATTACTTCAGGACCTAGGAGAGCGATCACATACACTTATGTCACCTCAGGACCTCGGAGAGTGACCACATACACTGATGTCACTTCAGGACCTCGGAGAGTGATCACATACACCAATGTCACTTCAGGACCTCGTAAAACGACCACATACACTGGTGTCAGTGCAGGACCTCGGAGAGTGACCACATACACTGATATCACTTCAGGACCTCGGAGAGTGACCACATACACTGATGTCACTTCAGGACCTCGGAGAGTGATCACATACACTGATATCACTTCAGGACCTCGGAGAGTGACCACATACACTGATGTCACTTCAGGACCTCGGAGAGTGACCACATACACCAATGTCACTTCAGGACCTCGTAAAATGACCACATACACTGATGCTACTTCAGGACCATGGAACGGAACGAAACAAAACAAATTTATTAATAGCACACATGTCTACCACATACACTGATGTCACTTCAGGATCTTGTAGAATGACCACATACACCAATGTTACTTCAGGACCTAGGAGAGCGGTCACATACACTTATGTCACCTCAGGACCTCGGAGAGTGACCACATACACGGATATCACTTCAGGACCTCGGAGAGTGACCACTTACACTGATGTCACTTCAGAATCTTGTAGAATGACCAGATACACCAATGTAACTTCAGGACCTAGGAGAGCGGTCACATACACTTATGTCACCTCAGGACCTCAGAGAGTGACCACATACACTGATGTCACTTCAGGACCTTGTAGAACGACCACATACTCTGGTGTCAGTTCAGGACCAAGGAGAGTGGCCACATACATTGATGCCACTTCAGGACTTTGGAGAGTGACCACATACACTGATATCACTTCAGGGACCTCGGAGAGTGACCACATACACTGATATCACTTCAGGACCTCAGAGAGTGACCACATACACTGATATCACTTCAGGACCTCGGAGAGTGACCACATACATTGATGCCACTTCAGGACCTCGTAAATAAAAAAAACACATACACTGGTGTCAGTTCAGGACCTCGGAGAGCGATCACATTCACTAATGACACTTCAGTACCTCGGAGACCTCTGCTGACTCTCGCAATGGCCCTTTTTTAAATGGAACTGAGCGGAATCTTTTTAAAAGTATTTAAAGTGGTTGTAAACCCTTACAAACCACTTTGACCTACAGGTAAGCCTAGATTAAGGCTTACCTGCAGGTCCAAGCAATATCTCCTAAACCTATACAGTTTAGGAGATATTTACAAAAAGACAGGCACCAACATCTATACACAGTAAAGTCAGTTTCACCAGATAATACAGCCTGTGTAGGAACACCCACTCCTCCAGACTGACATCCACACATCAAGGCGTTTTTTGATATTTGCATAACCCCTCCCAAGAGCCAGCCCACTGCTTGCGTCATAGTGTTTGGAGAAGTACTGAGGCAGGATGCTGTGATGTTTTAAAGAAGTTATGTACAGAACCCTGCCGGGCCCCTCCCAGGCGCCATGATCTGCCCGCATTGCATAGAGAAGCACAGAGACCCAGTGATGACATCACAGGATCTAAAATAATGTAGGTTTATTTTAAAAATGTAATTAGCATATTGATGAGAGAGAAACAAGGAAACAGGGAGAGCGAAATATCCCAGGCTCCCTGTCTGTGTTTTTTCTTTTCCAGTCCAAGAGACAATAAGGAATTCTCTCCAAAGTGAGGTGATATCCCCTCTTAGACAGTTGTCTGTGTCCCCATTGGAAGATTTCCTCTCGCCCAATCTTCCTCTGATTTGGATTTCCCATTATTTTCTGTACTGGAGACAATGACCATTAGAACTAATAGCGTGGGAGAGTCTCCCCAGCAGGAACAAAGACAGCAATAACAACCTGACAGAGATTCTAACCCCTCCACATTCTATTCAAAATGGAAAAAAAGTTTTAAATACACTTTAATATGGTTAAAGCTGAACTCCAGGCACATATAAAAGGCTCAAATTATAGCAGCTATGTACAGTGGGTATATAAAAGAATCACTCCCCTTTAAAATAATCACATTTTGTTGCTTTGTCTCCTGAAATGAAGACAGACACTGTTTTTGTTTTATCCAGCTGTATTTACTCAGTGCAACTTATAACACTCAAGTGTAAGATATACAGTGCCTCGAAAAAGTATTCATACCCCTTGCAATTTTCCACGTTTTGTTCTGTTACAACCAAAAACGTAAATGTATTTTATTGGGATTTTAAGTGATAGACCAACACAAAGTGTCACATAATTGTAAAGAGGAAGGAAAATGATAAATGGTTTTCAAAATAAATATGTGAAAAGTGTGGGGTATATTTGTATGGCGCCCCCCGGAGTCAATACTTTGTAGAACCTCCTTTCATGGCAATTACAGCTGCAAGTCTTTTTGGGGATGTCTCTACCAGCTTTGCACATCTAGAGAGGGACATTTTTGCTCATTCTTCTTTGCAAAATATCTCAAGATCTGTCAGATTGGATGGAGAGCGTCTGTGAACAGTAATTTTCAAGTCTTGCCACAGAATCTCAATTGGATTTAGGTCCGGACTTTGACTGGGCCATTCTAACACATGAATATGCTTTGATATAAACCATTCTATTGTAGCTCTGGCTGTATGTTTTGGGTCGTTGTCCTGCTGGAAGGTGAACCTCCACCCCAGTCTCAAGTCTTTTGCAGACTCTAACAGGTTTTCTTCTTCCCATCAACTCTGATCAGCTTTCCTGTCCCTGCTGAAAAATTGTGTCAAAAATGTCCGATGTCTCCGCCATAATGTCGCAGTCACAATAAAAATCACTGATCGCTGCCATTACTAGTAAAAAAAAAAATATTAATAAAAATGCTATAAAACTATCCCCTATTTTGTAAACGCTATAACTTTTGCGCAAACCAATCAATAATCGCTAATTGCGATTTTTTTTACCAAAAATATGTAGAAGAATACGTATCAGCCTAAACTGAGGAAAAAAATGTTTATTTTATATATTTTTTGGGGATATTTATTATAGCAAAAAGTAAAAATATTGCATTTTTTTCAAAATTGTCGCTCTATTTTTGTTTATAGCACAAAACATAAAAACCGCAGAGGGGATCAAATACCACCATAAGAAAGCTCTATTTGTGGGAAAAAAAAGACGGCAATTTTGTTTGGGAGCAACGTCGCACGACCGCGCAATTGTCAGTTAAAGCGACGCAGTGCCGAATCGCAAAAAGGGGCCTGGTCCTTTGGCTGCAAATTGGTTCGGGGCTTAAGTGGTTAATGTGTCTAATCGCTGTAATTCCTATAATCATCATCTCCATCTAGTGGCCAAAATGTAGTATTTACCTACTAATGCACAGAGGAGGTAAGTATAATGTGTGTTATTTAAAAAAAATAAAAAAATATAAAATTAGACTTTACAATTACTTTAAGGTGTCTAATCGCTGTAATTCCTATAATCATCAGTGCCATCTAGTGGCCAAAATGTAGTATTTTCCATAAGGGGGAACATCATAAGGGGGGCGGGGTCACCATGTGACATCGCCCGGTGACCCCGCCCCTCGTCCCTATATAAGTCGCCACATAACGCGTCCCTGTCATTGCGGCCAGAGAGAGCGTCGAGTCAACATCTCAAGGAAGAAGAAGAGAAGGTGGTGGCGACAGAAGACCGGGCCAATGCTAGTAAAAGAGCTGGAAGAAGAAAGCAGAGGCTTGGCAAGAATAACCGAAGAGGAGGACAAGACCCCCAAAGAGGGGGACAAGACCCCCGAAGTCGGAAGAAGAGAAGGCGGTGGCGGCGGCAGAAGACTGGGCCACCGCTAGTAAAAGAGCTATAAGAAGGTAGTGGAGGCCCGGCAAGAAGAACCGAAGAGGGGGACAAGACCCCCAAAGTCGGAAGAAGACCCCCAGACGGCGGCGGACCCCCCAAGACAGAAGACCACCCAAGCTGTCTAAAAAATTATTTTAAAAACTTGTGCTGTGTTTTTTTATTTACACTTTTTCCCCCAGGTGAATGGGTAGGGGTACATGGTACCCCATACTCATTCACATAGGGTGGGGGGGCCGGTATCTGGGGGCCCCCTTATTAAAGGGGGCTCCCGGATTCCGATAAAACCCCGCCTGCAGACCCCGACAACCAACGGCCAGGGTTATCGGGAAGAGGCCCTTGTCCTCATCAATGGGGACAAGGTGCTTGAGGGCACGCGGCCTTGTACGGCTCAGGAGGGGGGGGGGGGGGGCGCTTGCTCGTCCCCACCCCCTTTCCTGACAGGCCGGGCTGCGTGCTCGGATAAGGGTCTGATATGGACTTTGGGGGGGACCCCCACGCCGTTTTTTCAGCGTAGGGCTTCCCCTTTAAGTCCATACCAGGTGACGGGGCTCGCGAAGTGTCATTCTCGCCGATGGAGGTGGCAACATTGATTTCTTGCGCTAGTCCCGTCTACCTGGAGCCGCGTTCAAAATGAACGGACTTTTCTCCATGTGTGGGCAAGTCCGTTCAGTTCAAAAGTCTGGCGGACTCCCGCCATAGTCCGGCGGGTTGTGGACAGGTCCGCTCGTTCGGAAAGTCCGGCGGACCTCCGCTGCAAAGTCCGGCGGTTTGTCCGCCGGATAGTCCGATCGTGTGTACGCGGCATTAGACACACTGTGGAGAATAGTGGCGAAGGCTGAGACAAAGCTAATTTTTGGTATTAACGGACTATTTAATGTTTACTTCTCCCATATCACTCATTTAAAGCTATTGCATGAGTCCGTTCCTCTTTTTACACTCACTGCTAAAAAAAACGTATAATAATAATAATAATAATAATAATAACTCATGAAAATTGAAATATTTGATCATTTCCCGTCTCAGTATTTTTTTTTTTTTACTGATGGACGCAAACCACATTTTACATCTTTTTTTTTTCTCTTTGACAAAAAATAAATACCAACCCCCCCCCCCCCCCATTTCTAGACCCTCTCTGGCTCCTCAGGGGGCCGTCTCGTAAACATAAAAAAGACAGCAAATGGATGCGTCTAAAAAAAAAAGAAAAAAGCCTAGTATTTGCATATATCTCTTTCATATAGCCTTGGCGTTTATGGATATTTTTTTTTCTTCTTTTATTTCCCTTTTCAACGCTTGGATTTCAAAGCGCGTTCAGAGCAATTAATTACACCCTAGCAGCGGCTATAGGAAATCGCAGCTGTCATTATCCACTCAGCAACATTGCACTTACAGCTGTGAATATTTGTCTTTGTGGCAATTACTCGGAGCGGGCGCTAATTGAGAAAAGTCAGGTCACGTGACCCCGGCTGCCTTCCAAACGTAACCTTCCCCATATACAATAATTAGGATAATATCTTAAATCGCAGGCTTGCCTGTTATTGTGGGGGTGTCGGGTGGTCTTACTGTATACAATGATTATGCAATTTAAAGACTTTCCTTTGGGGTCATGGATGTCATTAAACGTGGAGCGATTATGCAGAGCTGGAAAATTCCCATTAGCCGTAATTCCTGTGTAAAATAAATAAATAAATATAAAAAAATACGTGGTTAAAGGGGAACTCCGGTTGGGTTCAAAAATGTATATGGGAATCGCTACAAAAGACTTTTTTTGGAATAAATTATTAAAACCAACTTCCCCACCTTAGTCTTTAGTTAGCTGTGGTTTTCTAATGCCCAAAAAAAATTTATCTAAATTTCTCTCCTTTTTAACTATAGCCATAGCAGGTTATGCAGCTGCTATGGGCCTGGTGGTGGAAGGGGCCCCATTATGGAGGCTGTGTGCATGTGTCACAAATTAGTGTTGGTCAGTGATCTCCAAACCGTGGCCCGGGGGCCGGATATGGCCCTTTGCTTGCCTTTATCAGACCCTTGGGACACTCTTCCTCCCACAGATACAAGGAACTATTCCCTCTACACCAGTGATGGGGAACCCTGCCACCCCAGATGTTTTGGAACTACATTTCCCATGATGCTCAACTACACTGCAGAGTGCATGATCATGGGAAATGTAGTTCCAAAACATCTGGGGTGCCAAGGTTTGCCATCACTGTTCTACACCAACAATGGGGCACAATGATTGTCACTAACCCCAACAATAGGGCACTGTTCCTACCATTGACCCCAACAACGGGCACTGTTCCCACTGACACCCATGATGGGGCACTGTTGTTCCCACTGACACCAATGATGGGACTCTATTCCTCCCACTGACACCAATGATGGGACACTATTCCTCCCACTGGTACCAATGATGGGGCACTATTCCCCCCCCCCCCTGACACCAACGATGGAACACTATTCTTAGCAGCTCAGCTCCCCCTGCAGCTCACATCTCAACAGTTCAACCTCTCCCAGCAATGACTCAGCAGCTCAGGTACCCCTGCCCCTTACCTCCCAGCCATGACTCAGCAGCTCAGGTGCCGCTGTTTCTTCCCTCCCAGCAGTGAATCAGCAGCTCAGGTACCCCTGCCCCTTCCCTCCCAGCAGTGACTCGGCAGCTCGGGTGCCCCTTTCCTCCCAGCAATGACTCAGCAGCTCAGGTACCCCTGCCCCTTCCTTCCCAGCAGTGACTCAGCAGCTCGGGTGCCCCTTTCCTCCCAGCAATGACTCAGCAGCTCACATACCCCTGCCCTTTCCCTCCCAGCCGTGACTCAGCAGCTCAGTTACCCCTGCCCCTTCCCTCCCAGCCGTGACTCAGCAGCGCAGTTCCCCCTGCAGCTCACATCTCAATAGTTCAACCCCTCCCAGCAATGACTCAGCAGCTCAGGTACCCCTGCCCCTTCCCTCCCAGCCATGACTGAGCAGCTCAGGTACCCCTGCCCCTTCCCTCCGAGGCCGTGACTCAGCAGCTCAGGTACCCCTGCCCCTTGCCTCCCAGCCATGACTCAGCAACTTAGCTCCCCCTGCAGCTCACATCTCAACAGTTCAACCCCTCCCAGCAATGACTCAGCAGCTCAGGTATCCCTGCCCCTTCCCTCCGAGCCATGACGCAGCAGCTCAGGTACCCCTGCCCCTTTCTTCCCAGCCCTGACTCAGCAGCTCAGGTACCCCTGCCCCTTTCCTCCCAGCCATGACTCAGCATCTCAGGTACCCCTGCCCCTTCCCTTCCAGCAGTGACTCAGCAGCTCAGGTACCCCTGCCCCTTCCCTCCCAGCTGTGACTCAGCAGCTCAGGTACCCCTGCCCCTTCCTTCCCAGCCCTGACTCAGCAGCTCAGGTACCCCTGCCCCTTCCCTTCCAGCCGTGACTCAGCAGCTCAGGTACCCCTGCCCCTTCCCTTCCAGCAGTAACTCAGCAGCTCAGGTACCCCTGCCCCTTCCCTCCCAGCAATGACTCATTATTCATTACTCATTACTCATTACTCATGACAGATTGCTTCTCCTACACCCAGGAGTGACTCAGCTCCCCCTCACAGCAGTAGCTAAGAATATCAGTGCATTGTCAGGCTCCTGCAGACTGTTCTTCCAGCTCTTACTCCGTACAGAACTACAGGCTCCCTGTTGGAGAACTGAACATTGAGAAGTGTCAATGGACCATGAGTATGGTGATTGCCACACTCTTGTTCTCACAAGTTTTCCTGGTTTGAGGGTGGGAGGGGGTCACATTTACACCATGTTACTAGTTAAACCCTAATTATGGGTGTAACCTGTTACATGGTGTAAAAGGTGGAGTTATCCTTTAAGCACAGTTCCAGTGTCTGTGTCTGGCAATACTGGCAGTTCCACCATTTTATTCCTATGCCTGGATTTACTGTTTTAAAGCAACTTTGTTTAGCAACTATTGTAGAAATGGCCATTGATCTTTCGTTCATCTGAATGGTTTAAAGGTCAACTGGCCCACAGGTCCGCTATTGTCAAAGACGCAGTGCAATGATGCCGAAATGAAACAGTAAATACATAAATAAATATAATGCTCCTTATTGATATAGAGCTGGCAGGAGTCCTCGTCCTCCGGGGAGGCCATCTGGAGTGCACAATACAACTGTCAGAACTTTATTGTCCATCACAAGTTTTACAGCAGGACCATAAAAAGTGTCACGATAAAATTCCCATTTTTTACTGCAAGTTTAATCAGCAAATTGTCACTTTAGACTTGGTCTGGGTGTTTGATCGCAGAGGGGGGGAAAAGAGAAAAGGATAAAGGATGAATATAGCGGGCTTAGTGTCCCGTCCCTAATGGAGCCCTCTGTCAGTTAAAGGGCTTATTGCTTTCAGCTCTGTTCAGCTTGTGATAGAGATCAGTTTAAAGAGGAACTAAATGCTCCTCTATTACAGTCTAAACAAGTACCAAATGCAGTTACTATGTGATGCACAAACCTCATAAAGCAGCCAAAAATCTTACTTTGCTGAGCCAAGTCCTCTTTCTTTTGTGTCTCACCTGCTCCTCCTTCCAGACACTGCAGCCTACAGCAGTAAGGTTTGAGACAAAAGGATGGATGGACAAAAGGACAGAGGATTGGGACTTTAGATGAAGCACGCAGGTGTAAAAATTTGAATTAATTGTAAATCAATAATATGTTACATGATGGTAATCGTGAATAGACATAGATAGCCAAAACAATTAATTCAATAGATATACATACTGTACAGTAAAGGCAAATTGCCACATAAGAATACATATCACATAATACATGTAATGATTTGGTCAGGTAAAACATAATTTGGCATAAAAACACGGCATATATTAGTGCTATGCATTTAGTTTATTCATCCACTCTTCAGGAGCATGCATGAGGATAAATGAGTACTGTGGTATGATAAAGAGAATATCTATATGGTCTTAGCCTGCCAAGGAAGAGAAATTAAAATGGAATAAGTGGGAGGTAAAGTCAAATACGGAAGACCCCCCCCCAACCACTCTCAAAAGTACTTACATGATATGTATCTATGTAAGGGGAGTGTGCCAACATGAATCAAAGAACCCCTAGGGCAGCGGTTCTCAACCTGGGGGTCTCGACCCCCTGGGGGGGGGGGGGTCAATTGCCGATTATCCAGGGGGTCGGGAATGCTGGTCTAATCTAGAAAGCTGGCCGAGACGGACCCAAAGTTACTGTGTGTACGCCGGAGTCTGTCGTCTCGGCCAGCGAGACGTCACTTCCGGGAGAGGAGAGACTGCGCGGAAGTGACGTTCTGCCGCCGCCATCTTGGTACTCTCGTCTGCAGTAAGGCTACAGTTATGCCGCGTACACACGATCTGACTTTCCGGTAGACTTGGTCCGGCAGACAGGAATCCGTCGGACAATTCGATCATGTGTGGGCTCCAGCTGACTTTTTTTCCCAAAAGTCCAACGGAACTAGAAATAAAACATATTTCAAATCTATCCGATGGATTCAAGTCCGACGGACTAAAAAACGTTCGTCTGCGTGCTAGACCGACGGACCAGATACGACACAAGGGCAGCTATTGGCTACTGGCTATTGAACTTTCTTGTTTAGTCTCGTGTACGTCATCACGTTCAAAATGAACGGACTTAGTCTGGTCATGTGTGGCCAAGTCCGTTCGTTCAGAAAGTCCATCGGACCTCCGCCGAAAGTCCGTCGGGAAGACCGTCGGACCTAGTCCGTTGAAAAGTCCGGTCGTGTGTACGCGGCACTAGAAGTCGGCAAGTGGACATCTTTTTACTCCCACGAAGTCTTGCATTTAACTCGTATTTTTTTTTAAAATGCGCCAGCGTTTGATGGCACAGTGGTGGCATTTGATGGCACAGTGGTGGCGTTTGATGGCACAGTGGCAGCGTTTGATGGGACGATGGCAGCGTTTGATGGCACGATGGCAGCGTTTGATCGCACAGTGGCTGCGTTTAATGCCACAGTGGCGGCAATTGATGGGCACAGTGGCTGCATTTGGTGGCGCAGTGGCAGCAATTGATGTACAAAAATGCTTTTATTAATTTGTGTCTCTGACTTACCAAAGTCACTCAGGTGTTCCATCAGAATCAGCAATCCATCTAATGTGTTAACTGGAAGTGACGTTTCATCACAGCCATCTTGGTACACTTCGCAGTAAGGCTACAGTTAGAAGTCGACAAGCGGACATCTTTTTACACTCACCAAAGTCTTGCATTTTACATGTATTTTTACCAGTAAATTGATCTTATATACTATATAAGGCTTATATAGTATATAAGCTCAGTTTACTGGTAAAAATCCGTGTAAAATGCAAGACTTTGGTGGGTGTAAAAAGATGTCCGCTTGTCGATTTCTAACTGTAGCCTTACTGCGGACCAGAGTACCAAGAAGGCGGCGACGGAACATAAATTTTGCGCGGTCTCCCCTCTCCCGGAAGTTAAGTCTTGCTGGCCAAGTTGGACAGACTCTGGTGTACACACAGTAACTTCGGGTCCGTCTCGGCCAGCTTTACAGATTAGACCAGCATTCGCAGCCCCATGGCAAACCGTCAATCGACCCCCAAGTTGAGAACCGCTGCTGTACACAGTCCGCAGTCCTTGTACCCACAAATTACTCCCTATTTTCTGTGCTATGAGTGAGACGAGGCTCACTGACATAAACCTGCCATGTATACACTCAGATACACGGGTTGAGGTATACTTAGTCATCCATTATATCAGAATCTCCCCTTCACATTAAAATCCTCTCTTTCACACCATGAGTCCCTTCCTTCACATCAGTAGTTCCCCTTTACATCAGAAGACCCCATACATTAAGAGCCACCCTTTCACATCAGAGTCCCCTTTCACATCAGCAGTGGCCCTTTAAATCAGGAGCCCCCTATACTTAACACCAGAAGTCCTCCTTTACATCTGCAATGGCCCTTAAATGTGGGGCCCCCTTCCTATCAGAGTCCCCCTTTAACATTGGTATTTCTCCTTTAACATTGGTAGTCCCCCTTTACATCTGGAGACCCCATTACATTAGCAGGATTCCCTTCACATCAAGAGCCCCCCTTTACATCAGGCACGGGGGGGGGGGGGCGGTGTTAGGAGGGGGTGATCCAGGGATGTGAATGAAATAGGTGGGGGTCCTAAGCCTAGGATAAGAGGGAGATAGAGCAGGCTGGATTACAGTGTGAAGTGGAAGGAGTTGGGCTGTGGATGGGAGAAGTATCCGGGGAATAGAGAAGCCCAGGGGTCTGTCAGGAACTTGTAGCAGGGAAAGGGTGCCTGCATTTAGTGAAGAGAGAATGGGGGTCTGTGGGGACAGGAGTGACTGATGACAGGGAAGAGGAGATGTGTATTAGGATCGGAGATGCCATAGGGGGAGGAGAGCTGGGATCAGAGCTGGGGCTGTCAGTGGTGGGGAAGGAGAGGAGAAAAGCAGATGAGCCGGACTGAGAGGAGAGCTTGCCGGGAGAAGAAAGTGTCTAGGTGCAGGGGGAGCAGAGAGATCACCTACCTGATCACCTACCTGTCAGATGTCAGAGACGCCCTCCACGTACCTCTCTGATGGATGGCTACAGTCCCTCACAGTCACCGCCGGCTGCAGCCCCGCCTTTTGCCCTCGATACCTACTGAGGGAGTGAGGCAGACAGGCATCCCCTCCATATCACTCAGCCAGGGACAGACAGGCTGGGGGCTGGAACTTTAAACTAACTGTCGGCAAATGCGGCACTAGCTGCCTCCACCCCTACATAAAAAAAAAAGAGTTGCTGCTCTGCTACTGCCTCCTGGGGCCCCACTGATGGAAGGATGGAGGCAATCCGGGAAACAGCTCAGCCAAAGGACATAAGTCCGAATCCGAGACTGTCCTGCAGAATCCGGGACTGTCCCGCAGAATTCGGGACTGTTGGGAGGTGTGACCATAGTAATGGGATGCTTACTGTTTGTATTCTTGTGAACCACAGCCTGCACTCCAAAACCAGATAGAGTTTGCCAACATCCTGGAAAATCTTTGCTAGCAAGCTGGTCTCTGGCACTCAAGGTTGGATTGAAATTTAATTACAAGTAGAATCGAGTGTTAAATGTGTGGCTGGTGGAGTCTGGTGCATGTTAAGCTGCCCGGGCTCAGAAATGCCACATGAAAATTAGAGACGTGTAATGAGAACTGATATTTATAGTGTACAGTATATAAAGCAAAGAACTTTGCCATAAAATCCAAAGAGTTAAACTACTGTCTGTGTGGAGAGACATACTATAATACTGTGTTTCAGGTTATGCCTCTGTCAGCCTTTAGGGGTGTGAGCGAATACTCCTCCCCATCCCTACCTGGGCACTGCCCACAGGCGTATCTACCTAAATCTGTTTGGTAGGTGCAGGAGAGGTTAACCCACTGACAGTGACTATTAGTGAAGACCTGTGCTGAGTTCCCACCTCTGTACACCTGCTGCGCCCATTATGAGGGGTTCCCACCATCCCTGGATTGAGTTTCTAGGTCTATAGGCCTACTGTTCCTAAATCCATTACGAGCAACTCCTACCATCCATACACTAGTTCCTAGTTCTGCACCCCTGATGTACCTATTATGAGGGGCTAGCACCATCTCTGCTGAGTTCCTGCCCTTAGGCATTTCTGCTCTTAGGCAGAAGTTTTCCTTATAAACGCTCAAGGAGCCCTAAAGGTCCTCTTTAACTCGAAGTGAGAAAATCAGACGTCCTCCGTACGTCTTTTCAGTCAGAAAGCGTGAAAAAGGTGAACTTTCCTTTAATGGGGGTGACCTTCATCTTCATGTTTCTGTAGGAGATGAAGCCTTCAATCTCACATCATCGATGTTGGTAAGTGCGGGCACGCTGGGACGTCAGGCAGATACTATGGTGGGGGGGTCTGTGAAGAATAATACAAGAAATGCAGGACGGTTGGGAGCCGGTAGACCGCAGCATGCAGAAAGGTCATGGTAGAGGTCAGTTTCATTATTTGGAGCAGATGCGGCTTTAACGAGATCTCAGGACACCGTTGCCGTTTAGAATCTCCTGGATTGTTAAACATTATTAAAAGCCTGAGTAGGTAGATATTACAGTCCAATTACAAAAGCAGAGCGGGCAATAAAAACGGTTATGATAACACTGAAGAGGAGGCCATATGTGAGGCAAAGTACTTTGGTTCTGAGTCATATCTAGAGGCCCCCTGATACAGGCTCTATACAGTAACTCTTATCTTCTGCCCAACCACTCTTCTCCTGCCTTTCTCCACAATGCTCTGCAGACCTCTAAAAAATGAAAAAATAAATACGCATTTTTGTACCTGCAAATAATGTGCATTTATAATTTTTTTTCGCAAAAGTGAACTTATCCTTTAGAGGCCAACTGCTCCTAACAATGACACATTGCAGAAAAGTGAAACCCTCACGACGGCTTCTTACATCCCCACTAGTTTGCCCATCTGCTGTGGCTCTTTCAAGGTTGAATGATGAAATAATTTCCAGACGGTGACTTCTTCTTTCTGCTTTGTGGGAGGGGCAGTGACACAAGCTATAGTGGAAAATCTCACTATTGAGATTGCTGGTTGGCTGATCCAATTCGCTAGTGCCCAAAATTGAAGCATCATTTTGTTTAAACTTTATGTTATCCCTTCACAACTGTAATGGACTGCAAAGGATCTTGGAAAATATGGTGTGTAATCTTAAGGAATTTCTGAAGACTTTTTCTGGTGATCTCTAGTTAACCTTTATACATTCTAATTGGGTTTAAAGTGAACTTTTGCATTGTCCATGCAGGGCAAAACAGCACGTTCTCTAAATACCCTTCTCTCTTACTGCTGCTTATGTTCACCTTCTGTCTGCTTCATGCTGCACCATTAATTAATGCAAGTGAAGAAATAAAAGTCCTGGATAAGCTCCAAGTCGATGTTGTTGAAACATACAGGGGACTGAGGACTGTCTGCACACTCCTATGTGACTGATGATTGGCCACTCAAGCATCCTGCATCATAGGAGGAAGTGCATGCCTGTGTCCTCCAGTAAACCCTGCACTCCTGTGCCTCCAGTGATCCCTATGCTTCTGTATATCCCAGTGACTTCTGCACTCTTGTATCCTCCAGTGAACCTTGAACTCCTGTGTCCTCCAGTGACCCCTGTGCCTCCAGCGACCCTTGCATGCCTGTGTCCTCCAGTGACCTCTCTGCTCCTGTGTACCCTAGTCATCCCTATATACCTAAACCTCCAGCAACCCATGTGCTCCTATGTTTTTCAGTGACTGATGGACTCTTGTGCAACAAGTGAACCCTGTGCTCCTGTGTCTTCCAGTAATCCCTATGCTCCTGTGTCCTCCAGTAATCCCTGTGCTCCTGTGTCCTCCGGTAATCCCTGTGCTCCTGTGTTCTCCGGTAATACCTCTGCTCCTGTATCCTCCAGTAATTCCTGTGCTCCTGTGTTCCCGGTAATCCCTGTACTCCTGTATCCTCCGGTAATCCCTGTACTCCTGTGTCCTCCAGTAATCCCTGTGCTCCTGTGTCCTCCAGTAATCCCTGTGCTCCTATGTCCTCCAGTAATCCCTGTGCTCCCGTGTCCTCCAGTAATCCCTATGCTCCTTTGTCCTCCAGTAATCCCTGTGCTCCTGTGTCCTCCGGTAATCCCTGTGCTCCTGTGTTCTCCGGTAATACCTCTGCTCCTGTGTCCTCCAGTAATCCCTGTGCTCCTGTGTTCTCCGGTAATACCTCTGCTCCTGTGTCCTCCAGTAATCCCTGTGCTCCTGTGTTCTCCGGTAATACCTCTGCTCCTGTGTCCTCCAGTAATCCCTGTGCTCCTGTGTCCTTCGGTAATCCCTGTGCTCCTGTGTCCTCTGGTAATCCCTGTGCTCCTGTGTCCTTCGGTAATCCCTCTGCTCCTGTGTCCTCCAGTAATCCCTGTGCTCCTGTGTCCTCCAGTAATCCCTGTGCTCCTGTGTCCTCCAGTAATCCCTGTGCTCCCGTGTCCTCTAGTGACCCCTTTCAGTCATGTGTCTTCAGTAACTCTGTGACCCAAGTACACTGCAGTGAACCCAGCACCTCTCTATCCTCCAGTGTCAGTTCTTCACTCCTGTTTCCTTTAGTGACTCTTTGACCCCTGTACACTCCATTGACCCCTGCACGCCTGGGTTCTCCAGTGAACCTTGCACTCCTGTGTCCCCAAATGACCCATGTATTGTTGTGCCTCCAGTGAACTCTGCATTTCTGTGTCCTCCAGTAAACCCTGCACTCCTATGCCTTCAGTAACTCCATGAGCCCTGTACACATCAGTGACCCTTGCACTCCTGTGTCCTCCAGTGCATCCCACACTCCTGTGTCCTTCAGTGACTCTGTGACCCCTGTACACTCCAGTGACCCCTGCACTCCGGTGTTTTCAGTAACCCTGTGACCCGTGTACACTCTAGTGACCCTTACACTCCTGTGTTCTCCAGTGAACCAACCCTGCACTTCTGCACCCTTAGATGACCCCTGCACTCCTGTGTCTTTAGTACCTCTGTGACCCCTTCACTCCTGTGTCTTTAGTAACTCTGTGACCCCAGTACACTCCAGTGACCCACAGCACTCCTGTGGCCTCCAGTGAACCAACCCTGCACCTCTGTGCTCTTAGGTGACCCCTGTACTTCTGTGCTTTTAGGTGACCCCTGTACTTCTGTGCTCTTAGGTGACTTCTGTACTTCTGTGCTCTTAGGTGACCTCTGTACTTCTGTGTCTTCAGTAACTTTGTGACCCTCTGTACACTCCAGTGACCCCAGCGCTCATGTGCCACCATTGACTCTGTGTCACCGGTGACTCCAGAGTACCCTCTAATCGCCATTGATTCAACAGCATCCAGTGACACCTGTGACCACAGAGCATGCTGTATCATTCTGTACACCGAGTACGCTGTGATACCTGTGTCTCCATACCTCCTCACTCCTCAGGGTACCCTCTGCCTATGGCTATGGAGCCCTGTCCCTGACATGGAGAGAGTTATAGTATATGCAACCCACCAAGGGAAGTAGCAGGAATTTCCCTTTGCACCAGGCTCCCTTCGCTGATAGAGAGAAATCAATGGGAATATGGGCAGAGACTTGGGGTCAGAATTTAAAGCCCAATTACGAGCTGCACTGCAATACTGTATTTAAAGGAGGCTGAAACTTCAGGTATTTATATTAGATGCTTTTAAAATGCATTTAATTATGTTCTAAATAAATACAAAACTGTCTTAATTGTTCTTTTTCTTATTATCATATTGCCGTGTCTCAGCTTTAGATTAACCAGTTGTGTTGCCCTGCTTTGCAAAACGTCACTATATCAAAGTCCCAGCAAGGATAATGATTTTTCTTTTATTTTTATTTTTATTTTTTATAAGTACCTTCTTTAAATGTAATTAAGCTAGTCATATGACATGCAGAGTCCTCCCCTCCCTCAGTCTTCTCCACTAGCTGGGCGGCCCTCGATGATGCACTGATGTAAGGACTTCAGCCACTTTGTCTTTTTTTCACTATTAGTGCAAAGGCACCATGATGACACCCCTACAAGGAGCAGGTTCATGATGCCCTGTACTCACAGGAGGTACTCAGTATTCTTGGTTGAATGATGATGGGTGCCATTCAGCCAAGTACAATGAGGACATCTTGTGCCAGAAAAGAAGTACTACAGGTTAGTGTAACTGCAGATTGAAGTTTTGCAACCTAAGATACTTTAAGGGCCATGTCTGTAGCGTACTCCCTAAGGAGCCGCAGGTGAAATAGGATTCCCCACCCTGCTCAGCCAGGCACACCAAATCTTCTCAGTCTCCCAGAGTCAGAAAACAGCCCAGCACTTTGTTTTGTTATTTTATTGAGGGGATAAAACTTGGATGGGGAGTAGGGGTATTATGGGATGCCCAATTGACTTGCAATAACTTCAGAGACAGTTCTCTTCTGTATAGTCTATATACACTCCTCACTTCCTCCAACACTCACTTGCTTGCAGAAAATCTCATCTGGGACACTTTAAGTAGATCTGACAAGGCACACAAGCCAGATCAAAGCAAAAGCTTCCTGCACCACCTCTTCAGGCACTGCCAGCCCACCTGACTACTTCTCCACAGTCCTCCCAGACTACACTCTCTCTCTCGCCACAGTCCCCCAAGACTGATCACTCACCAGCCCACAGAGCTGACTTCTCAGGAGACCTCCTGGATATGCTGACCTGCTTCTGTTGTCCTGCTTCTGTCTTCTCCTTGCTCCTGTGCCTCCAGGAAAGAATCCTCCATGTGTTATAAATGGTTCCTCCAGCACTTGAGCCCCAGGCCCGAGGTCACCCCCCCTACAGACTAGGGGGCCCCCTCAAGGGCCACCAACAGCCTCCTCAGCACTCCCCATCCTCCACCTGACTGCCCCGATGGCCTGACCCATGAGTATTTATGAGGTACCCGCCCCCTGACAGCCCATTTGCTGGGGATTGGCTGGGGTTCTCATCAATACTTAAGCAGCTCCTCCTAAACTTCATCCTCTACTTCTGGAAGCTTCTCCAAGATTCCAGAGAGCAGGGGGAGTTACCAGAAGAGCTGCTTGCTGAGTCATCCAGCCTCCCTGAGTCACTCAGCCCTGACCCAGATTAAATCCAAGCCTGGCTGAATGTTCCTGCACTAACAACTACAAAAGCCTATACTAAACAACCTTAGCACACTGGAGGGTGCTACATGTCATACTAGCGATTCTTCAGCTGGCGACCCCTCTGTATCTTTGAAAGCATTGAGGATCAATGTGACAGGCAACTTCAAAAGGAGTTCAGCAAGGTAAGCCTTCCAGTTTTTTTTTAGTTTTTTTTATGACATGTATTTTTAATGGCTCCAGATTGAAACTATCTTGATATTTAAAACATTAATCAACAATAAGAGAAGTGTGGCGTGTTGTATTTATGGAGCACTATGAGGAAAAACAAAGACATTCACAATTAAAAACATTCTGGTGACAAATAAAATTCCTGTATAACGCAGCACTCTTTCCTACTTGCTGAACGAAAGAAATGAATTAAAATGGCTGACAAGGAGACGTGAACATCTATACGCATATCCCTTTAAGGAATCTAAACATTTACCGAACAGGTTAATTCAACATTCCCCCTCCGACTGCTTTATCTGCGAGTGGACATATCAGAAGGTCATCACCGCTCCATCTCCGCGGGACATCAATTGCAGTCTCCTGAAATAAGCGCGGTGCGCGATTAAGTGGTGTTTTGATTAAATGATAAATTGCAGATGGAAACGTATAATTTGCGGCAAAGGAAGCGCCATTATGAGCGCCCTGTCTCCAGGGTCACATCAACAAATCATAGAAAGCCACCAGACCTTGTTTGTTTGGATAGAACGCAAGTGAAAATTGTCATTATCGCCATTTCTTATCAGGCAGCTACATGCGCTTCAGTATTTCCCGTCTGCGTTGGATTGCTCACTGATGAAATGTGGTTGTTGGAGGCAACACAGATATTTCTAATCATTGTATGCTGCTTATTCAGATTTTGGTTATATTTTTCTTTCTCTAGCTACAAATTGATCCGAGCAGCTGCCATTTTTGTTGGATTTGGTACAAGCACACAGTGAGGGTTCTAAAGTGACTTAAGTAAAGGCTGGGCTTCTGGGGTGTTGCTGTACCTTTAGGCACCATTCACACCTGAGCTAAGTGTCTTTGGGCTTTTTGGGGTGTTTTTTTTGTGCACGCATTGTTGCGCACATTTCCGTTTTTTATTTTATTCCTATGCAAATTTTTTTGCATTTTTCAGGCGCTCCCATTGCATGTGACTCTTCCCCAAATAAAAGCTCATGTACAGCCTTGGCCAAAAGGTTTGAGAATGATAAAAATATACATTTTTTTATTTTTGTCAGATGTTACTATGGCATACCGAAGTATAATTACAAGCATTTCATATGTATCAAGGGCTTTTATTGACAATTACATTAAAGTGGTTGTAAACCCTTACAGACCACATTTACCTAAAGGTAAGCCTAGATTAAGGCTTGCCTGTAGGTGCAATAAATATCTCCTAAACCTACACGGTTTAGAAGATATTTGCAAAAGACAGGCACTGACAGCGGTGTGCAGGCACACTCAGCGTGCCGCTGCTAACAGCGATCATGCCGTTAGTGGCTGCTCCTGCGCGCATGCATGGGAGTGACGTCATCGTGGCTCCGGCCAATCACAGCACCGGAGCCACGATACCCGGAAGGAAGATGGACGCTTCGTGGAAAAGGGACAGTGGTGACATCGCTGGCTCCTGTGTCAGGTAGGTGACACATAATGGGCTACTATGCGATGCATAGTAGCTCATTATGCTTTACCTTTGCAGGGAAACAACGAGGATGTAAAACCCATCAGGGTTTACTTCCTCTTTAAGTTTATGCAAAAAGTCAATATTTGCAGTGTTGACCCTTCTTTTCCAAGACCTGTGCAATTCGCCCCGGCATGCTGTCAATCAACTTCTGGGCCACATCCTGAATGGCAGCCCATTCTTGCATAATCAATGCCTTGAGTTTGTCAGAATTTGTGGGCTTTTGTTTGTTCCTCCGCCTCTTAAGGATTGATCACAAGTTCTCAATGGGATCTGGGGAGTTTCCTGGCCATGGACCCAAAATTTTGATGTTTTGTTCCCCAAGCCACTTAGTTAGCACTTTTGCCTTATGGCAAGGTGCTCCATCATGCTGAAAGAGGCACTGTTCATCATCAAACTGTTCTTGGATGGTTGGGAGAAGTTGCTGTTGGGGGATGTTTTTTTTACCATTCTTTATTCATGTGTTCTAATGCCGCGTACACACGACCGGACTTTCCATCAGAATAAACTCTAGCGGTCTTTCCAACGGAGTTTACGATATAATTCTGACCGAATGGACTTGCCTACACACGATCACACCAAAGTTAGTTTCGAACACAATGACGTACGACGGGACTAGAAAAGGAAGTTCAATAGCCAGTAGCCAATAGATGACCTTGTGTCGTATTTGGTCTGTCGGACTAGCATACAGATGAACAGTTTTCCCGATAGGAATTGATTCCGTTGGAAAGATTTAAAACATGTTCTATTTCTAGGTCCGTCAGACTTTTTAAAAAAAAAGTCAGCTGAAGCCCACACACGATCGGAATATCCGATTAAATGAATCCGTCTTACCTTTTCTGCAGGAAAGTCTGGTCGTGTGTACACGGCATTAGGCAAAATTGTGAGTGAGCCCACTCCCTTGGCTGAGAAGCAACCCCACACTGTTGGCATGACAAAGGACTGATGATAGCGCTCATCTTTTCTTCTCCAGACAAGGTTTTTTCTGGATGCCCCAAACAATAGGAGAGGGGATTCATCAAAGAAAATGACCTTAACCCAGTCCTCAGCAGTCCAATCCCGGTACCTTTTGCAGAATATCAGTATGTTCCTGATGTTTTTCTTGGAGGCAAGTGACTTCTTTGCTGCCTTTCTTGACACCAGGCCATCCTCCAAAAGTCTTAGCCTCAGATGTACTCACATTTGCCTGCTGCTATTCCCGAGCAAGCTCTGCACTGGTGGTGCCCTGATCCCACAGCTGAATCAACTGTAGGAGATGGTCTTGGCAGTTGCTGGACTTTCTTGGGCACCCTGAAGCCTTCTTCACAAATGTTTTGTTATGGGATTAAGTTCATTTGCATGGCACAGAGGAACTTTGCAATTAATAGCAATTCATCTGATCACTCTTCATAACATTCTGGAGTATATAAAAATTGCCATCATAAAAATTGAGGCGGCAGACTTTGTGAAAATTAATATTTGTGTCATTCTCAAAACATTTGGCCATGGCTGTACTTTTTCGAGCAACAGGCTTCAAGCAACACTACCCCCCAAGTGTGGTTGGGCACCACTGAATATACTGGGGCCTTAGAGCCCCCTCACATTATTCTCTTCTGGTTCATTGTGTTAACTCATGCTAACGTTAACCTGCATTGCGTCAAGGCAGCCTAAGCATTTGACTTGGCTGCTAATGAACCAAAAGGAATCACAAAAAGCCAATCCATAGAAGAAATTAGTTGGCAACCCGGTACGTTCCAAGTTCCAAATTCTTCATTAGGCTACATTAAAAGCGGCACAAAATTGCTAACATATTTCTCCCTTGAAGGCCTTCATGGCCAAAACATGTTAGCTATTTTGTGCTGCTTATAACCAGTCCAATAACGGGCACCTTTACCTTCTTCCTGATGATACCACCAAAAGAGCTTTCTTTTGGTGGTATTTAATCACCTCTGTATAACAAAATAATTTTTGCAAATAAAAAAACTTTCTTATGCCAAAATGTATTCTGCTACATTTCTGATACCCAACGACTTGAACACTGACACGGATAAAGTCCTTTAACAAAGGTTTTATTTTTGCAGTAGTAACATCCAATAACACAGTCTCTCATGGGAACAGAGGGCACGGGTGAGGAACTCAGGCACCTTGAACTGCAGGTCTAGCAAAGTCTCTAATTCCACCCAGAGAGTAACCACTCGCAGCTGGGTACTTCAAGGCTGAACAGATCTCTAGCCAGAGATCATGGCAGTCAGCACGTTGACTCAAAACTTGAAGCAACCCTATGAACGTATACAAGTTGTAACTAAGGGTGAACAGGAACCTTTTTTCTCAGTACCTGGAACGTGTCCCGTCTCCTCAATGGTACTGGAAAAGTGTGAATTCGGCAATGTCCTTCCCAAATCAGTAACCAGGCACTTCCCAGGATGCCACTTGCCGGCCTTCCTCCGAAGAGCCCTCCCTCGGTCACTTCCACGAGCTGTGGTGCCTCTCCAAGCCGAGAGCACACCCAGACACCTTGAATCCTCCCTCAGTTACTGCGCCTCGGACCAGTGGGGTCCGAGACTCGGGAACAGACGGATCCCTACCCCAGACCCCTACCCCAGACCAGGCAGGTCTATTAGGTGCCTCTAACCGGAACATGTTGTGGGATGTCGAACACCCCTTGACCGGGACCCGTCACGGGGCCACCCCGGTCCTGGAACCAGAACAGACCATATGGGCCTAACGAACTCCTCTCCTCAAACACGTGACCCATACATCTTAAGTACCCCTTCCCAGACTCCTCAGCAGGCCCGGCACTCCCACTGATTGGTTCCGAGAAGGTTGATACTCAAACCGTCCAACCAGGCCTGGTTCTGGCCTGTCATGTGCACCTCATTGCTCACATGACCAGGCAGAACTTCCAACACAGCCCAGCCAGACTGATGTCAAGGCCAGCCTACGTAATTAACCCTCAGAACCCCTACTGTTCTGAGGCAAAAACTAAATTTGCATGCGTATGACATCCGCTATATATATATATATCGCTATATCAATCCTGACATCTCATTTCATGAGGCCCACAAATGTCAAGACAGTACAAATATCCCTCAAACGACCCCTTTTTGGAAAGTAGACAGTCCAAGGTATTTAGTAAGAGGCATGGTGAGTTTTTTGAAGTTGTTATTTTTTGTCATAAGTTTTTGGAAAATGAAGAAATTATTATTATTATTTTTTTTTTACATACTGTCACCAGTGCAGTACAGCATCATCATATAACTTGTGTGGTGGGGATCAGTGACACTGACTGGTGACAGTGTGAAAAAAAAAATGAATCTTTTTTTTGTTTAATTCTTTTTTTTCTTTATTTAAAATAAAAATAAAAAATTGAACACACTGTGACCAGTACCATAGTAACATTGTACTACTTTGAGGAAGTGATCAGTATTTTTATTTTTTACACATTATGTTTGCTTATAGGAATGAGTTTCATTTTACTGAATTAAATAAATTCATTCAGTTTGTTTTGTTGTGATTAGCTGTGATTGGCCAGAGCTAATCACATGGTACAGATGGGCTGTGATTAGCCCAGTCTGTGCCATGTGATCACACTGATCAATCACAGCTAGCAACACAATTGTATACGATGGATGGCTTGAAAGGAAGCCATTCATTGTTTAAAAATGTAATTTGACCTGATGTGATTGGCTACAACAGTCACATGGTACTGGCATGTGGGAGAACCACTGCTCCAGGTAAGTCCACAAATCCAAGAAAACAGCCCCTCCAGGAATGAAGAAACCCAGGTGCAGGCACGGCATATAGCATTCATAGCTATGAGTAAGCACTCTTGTTAGTGTGAAAGGCGTTAGCTATTGTGCTTTGCTGTGACCCACTTTTGTGTGATTCTGCTTCATGAATAAAAGGCATTTGAATTTATCTTGGAGTGTGGCCATCCAGAGTTCTTCAATAAGACCCCTTTCACACCAGGGCGTTTTGCAGGTGCTATAGCATTAGAAATAGCGCCTGCAATCCGCCCTAAAAAATCTGCACCATTGTCTGTAGTGTGAAAGCCTGAAGGCTTTCACATTACAGCGGTGCACTGGCAGGACGTCAGGGAAAAGTCCTGCCAGCAGCTTCTTTGGAGCGGTGAAGGAGCGGTGTGTTTACCGCTCCTCCACCGCTGTTCCCCATTGAAATCAATGGGGCAGCGCTGTAATACCGCTGGCAAAACGCAGCTATTGCAGCATATTGCTGGCGGTTTTAACCCTTTCTTGGCCAAAATGCGCCGCAAATCCGGCGGTAAAACACCGATAAAAATAGCGGCGTTTTACCACCCACACCATGGGCGGTGTGGTGTGAAAGGGGTTTTATTTGCAACACATGGTACCGGCAGTGGGCCAGTACACTGATCAGTCATCGGCTGTGTCCAGTCAAGCCGAGATCAAGCCACTTTGTTGTGTGCCCTCTGCATGGGTCATCAGTTGTGTTGTTATTTTCTCATGCAACAATGAAAACTAAAATCATTCATTTTCATTTAACAAGCATTACAAAATTATTTGCAAATGCAAAAACTTAGATTTTTTTAAAATTAGCCCTGAAAATAATAACAAAAGGATTAAAAATTATTTAAAGGTAAAAAAAAAAAAACAATCAGCATCAATAAATAATAGCCAAGGGGTGAATGTGAGGAAGGGGGTGAGGAAACATGTTTCTTTCTATTTTGATCAGTGTTAATTGAAAAAATGTAGTTTACTGTAAAGAAAAAAATATATATATATACATTGTATGCTATAATTTGTGCTGCTTAAAATTATAATAAAATTATGTTTCATTTACCAAACATTATAAAAATGATGTGCAAATGCAAAAATGTGCATTTAAAAAAAACAAAGTGATTAAAAATATTTAACTGACCTGGTCGGATAAATATATATATATATATATATATATATATATTTTCTTCTTCTTCCTATGAATGTGGTGAGAATGAATATGAAGAAGGTAAGGGGAAAGGGGAAAGTTAACAAAGAAATTTATTAGACAAAATTGAGATCCCTTTGTCGATATATAAAAGAAGATAGAAATGTTTGTTTTAATGAATGATGATATTTGGTTAATTGTAAACATGTTTTTTTTTTATACAATTAAATAAAAAAGAGATTTGATACAAAATATTTAACTATTAATTAAAAAAAAAAAATCTTCAAAAAGAAATAAATAGAAACAAAAGGGTAGCCCTTCAAAGTACACAGAGAGACTAGTTGTGTGATAACCCATAGCACTGAAAATAACAACAGTGATTAAAAAATATTTAAATTTTAATAGGTAAAAACAAAAATCAGCAATAATTCATGCTATAATTTGCTCTGTTAAAAATTATATTAAAATGATGTTTTATTTACCAAGCATTAAAAAATGATTAGCAAATGCAAAAATGTGCATTTTGTTAAAAAAATAAATAAATAAAACAAAGTGATTAAAAATATTTAACTATTAATGTGAAAAAAAAATCAGCAGGAATAAATAAATAAAAACAAAAGGGTAGTACTTCAAAGTACACGGAGAGACTAGCTGTGCAATAACCCATACATGGGAAAGTAGTCATCACTGGCTGGTCGTTCCATGCATGGGTTATCACACAACAAGCACTACCCTTGTGTTTTCTTTTCCTGCTATCCATATTCCAGTGGTTGGTAAGATGATTACATTTGTGGGACTTTTTCTTTGGTCAGCCTTTGATAGACAGCGCCGTGGCCTAGAGTTACTGCTTTTTCTTTTAAAAATCAGTCTTAAAGATTGTCTTTTAAAACTAAATAAATAATAGCTAAGAGGAGAAGGTAAAGAAGGAGTTAAGTAGGGCTGGTTAGTATTTAATAAGGGTTAAAAATTGGTTAAATAGGAATAAAGTTTACCTAAAACAAAATATTTTTACCTTGTAAGATTTATTTAACTGTCATATGCAGATCAAATGTCATGCTTTTAATCGACATACAGTGGGGAAAACAATTATTTGATCCCCTGCAGATTTTGTAAGTTTGCCCACTTACAAAGAAATGAAGGGTCTATCATTTTTATCATAAATGATGATAGAGACAGAATATCAACCAAAAATCCAGAAAAAAAACAAAACACGTAAAACAAATGCTATACATTACGTTGCAGTTCAGTGAGTCAAGTACTTGATCCCCAAGCAAAACATGATTTAGTACTTGGTGGAGAAACCCTTGTTGGCAGCACAGAGGTGAGACGTTTCTTGTAGTTGGTGACCAGGTTTGCACACATCTCAGGAGGGATTTTGGTCCACTCTTCTTTACATAATGTTTCCACATGTTCTTAGGGTCATGGTCAGGATTTTTCTTCCTCCAAACACGGCGAGTTGAGTTAATGCCAAAGAGCTCAATTTTGGTTTCACCTGACCACAGCACTTTCTCCAAATCCGTCTCTAAATCATTTAGATTTTAATTGACATGACTGTACATGTTCCTTCATGAGACAGGGGACGCACCTTGTTTGGAGTAAGAAAAATGTTGACTATGACCCTAAGAACACCATCCCTACAGTCAAGCATGGAGGTGTAAACATTATGCTTCGGAGCTGTTTCTTTGCTAAAGATCCAGGCCAACGTTGCCACTTGGGGGGAAGAATGGATGGGGCCATGTATTGTAAAATCTTGGATGAGAACCTTCTTCCCTCAGCCAGAACACTGAAGATGGGTCATGGATGGGTCTTTCAGTATGACAATAACCCAAAACATCCCGCCAAGGCAACAAAGGAGTGGCTCAAGAAGAAGCACATTAAGGTCATGGAGTGGCCTAGTCAGTCTCCAGACCTTAATCCTATAGAAAATTTATGGAGGGAACTGAAACTTCGAGTTATCAAGTGACAGCCAAGAAACCTTAAGGATTTAGAGAAGATCTGTAAAGAAGAGTGGACCAAAATCCCTCCTGAGATGTGTGTAAACCTGGTCACCTAATACAAGAAACGTCTGACCTCTGTGCTTGCCAACAAGGGTTTTCTCTACCAAGTACTAATTCATGTTTTGCTTGGTGATCAAATACTTATTTTACTCATTAAACTGCAACTCAATTTATAGCATTTGTATTGTGTGTTTTTTCTGGATTTTTGGTTGATATTCTATCTCTATCATTTAAAATACACCTATGATAAAAAAATATAGAACCTTCATTTCTTTGTAAGTGGGCAAACTTACAAAATTTTCAGGGATTAACCACTTGCCGACCGCCGCACGACGATGTACGTCGACAGAATGGCACGGGCAGGCATATGGGCGTACCTGTACGTCCCTGCCTTCCTGCGGGTGGGGGGCCCGATCGGGCCCCCCCCCGGTGCCTGCGGCGGTCGGTATTCGTTCGGGAGCGATCCGGGATGAGGGGGCGGCCATTCATTCATGGCCACCCCCTCGCGATCGCTCCCGACGAATGGAAATGCTCCGTGACATCACTTCCTCTCCTGTAATGTAAACACAGGAGAGGAAGTGATGTAATCTCTCCTCCGTGTCGGTATTTTTCGTTCCGACACCGAGGAGAGAGGATCGGTGAGTTGCACCAACACGACACTACACAGTAGAACATGCCAGGCACACTCACACCCCCCCTTCACCCCCCGATCACCCCCCCAATTACCCCTGCCCCCCAGTCACAGTGACACCAATGTAATTTTTATTTTATTTTTTTTGCATTGGTGTCATTTGTGACTGTAATAACTGTTAGGGCAGTTAGGGTTAGCCCCCTTTAGTTCTAAGGTACCCCCCTAACCCCCCCAATAAAGGTTTAACCCCGTGATCACCCCCCGTCGCCAGTGTCACTAAGGCTGGGTTCACATTGCAGCGGTTTATGAGAACGGATGTGATTCGCACCGCACTGCAGTGCAAATCACATCCGATCTCTGTGCGATTCGAGTTCAGCCATACAGATAGTATGGCTGAATTTGTGTCGCACCCGCCGCACCCGCCGCAAATTCGCACGGGACCCTTTTTTTGGTCCGCAGCAGAATCGGATCGCATGGGTGTTCACACCATGCGATCCGAGTTTGCAGATCGCACTGCGATATGCGAACTGATCTGGGGGTGTCATTAACATTTCACTGACACTCCCAGCAGTTCGCATAGGGCAGTGTGAACTGCCGCCGAGAGGCATGCGATGTGGGAACCCGCCGCGGATTCGTGGCGTTCCTGCATCGCTCCAGTGTGAACCCAGCCTAATAAGCGATCATTTTTCTGATCGCTGTATTAGTGTCACAGGTGACGCTAGTTAGGCAGGTAGGTATTTAGGTTCGCCGCAGCTTTTTATATCGCCAGGGACCCCCATATACTACCGCATAAAGCTCCCTGATTGCCCCCTAGTTAACCCTTTCACCAGTGATCACCATATAACTGTTACAGGTGACGCTGGTTGGTTAGTTATTTTTTTATAGTTTCAGGGCACCCGCCATTTATTACCTAATAAAGGTTTAACCCCCTGATCACCCGGCGGGTGTCATTTGTGACTGTAATAACTGTTAGGGCAGTTAGGGTTAGCCCCCTTTAGTTCTAAGGTACCCCCCTAACCCCCCCAATAAAGGTTTAACCCCGTGATCACCCCCCGTCGCCAGTGTCACTAAGGCTGGGTTCACATTGCAGCGGTTTATGAGAACGGATGTGATTCGCACCGCACTGCAGTGCAAATCACATCCGATCTCTGTGCGATTCGAGTTCAGCCATACAGATAGTATGGCTGAATTTGCGTCTCACCCGCCGCACCCGCCGCAAATTCGCACGGGACCCTTTTTTTGGTCCGCAGCAGAATCGGATCGCATGGGTGTTCACACCATGCGATCCGAGTTTGCAGATCGCACTGCGATATGCGAACTGATCTGGGGGTGTCATTAACATTTCACTGACACTCCCAGCAGTTCGCATAGGGCAGTGTGAACTGCCGCCAGGAGGCATGCGATGCGGGAACCCGCCGTGGATTCGTGGCGTTCCTGCATCGCTCCAGTGTGAACCCAGCCTAATAAGCGATCATTTTTCTGATCGCTGTATTAGTGTCACAGGTGACGCTAGTTAGGCAGGTAGGTATTTAGGTTCGCCGCAGCTTTTTATAGCGCCAGGGACCCCCATATACTACCGCATAAAGCCCCCTGATTGCCCCCTAGTTAACCCTTTCACCAGTGATCACCATATAACTGTTACAGGTGACACTGGTTGGTTAGTTATTTTTTTATAGTTTCAGGGCACCCACCATTTATTACCTAGTCTCACTAGTGTACCCCTAAATTTAGGGGTGTCTACTTTCCAAAATGGGGTCATTTGGGGGGGGGTTTGTGCCATCTTGGCATTTTATGGCCTTCAAAACTGTAACGCCCTTAGAAAGCCTGAAGGTGGTGCTTGGATTTCGGGGCCCCGTACGCGGCTAGGCTCCCAAAAAGTCCCACATATGTGGTATCCCCGTACTCAGGAGAAGCAGCAGAATTTATTTTGGGGTGTCATTTCACATATGCTCATGGCATGCGTGAGCAATATATCATTTAGTGACAACTTTGTGAAAAAAAAAAAAAAAAAAGTTTGTAATTTTCCCGCAACTTGTGGCAAAATATAAAATATTCCATGGACTCAACATGCCTCTCAGCAAACAGCTTGGGGTGTCTACTTTCTAAAATGGGGTCATTTGTGGGGGTTTTGTGCCATCTTGGCATTTTATGGCCTTCAAAACTGTAATAGGTAGTGAGAAGTGAAATCAAAAATTTACGCCCTTAGAAAGCCTGAAGGCGGTGCTTGGTTTTCGGGGCCCCGTACGCGGCTAGGCTCCCAAAAAGTCCCACATATGTGGTATCCCCGTACTCAGGAGAAGCAGCAGAATGTATTTTGGGGTGTCATTTCACATATGCCCATAGCATGTGTGAGCAATATATCATTTAGTGACAACTTTGTGTAAAAACAAATTCAATCGCTTGAGGCAAAAAAATTAAATATTCAATGGGCTCAACATGCAACTTATCAATTTCCTTAGGGGGTCTACTTTCCAAAATGGGGTCATTTGGGGGGGTTTTGTACTGCCCTGCCATTTTAGCACCTCAAGAAATGAGATAGGCAGTCGTAAACTAAAAGCTGCGTAAATTCCAGAAAACGTACCTTAGTTTGTAGATGTGACAACTTTTGCGCAAACCAATAAATATACAGTTATTGACTTTTTTTTTACCAAAGACATGTGGCTGAATACATTTTGGCCTAAATGTATGACTAAAATTGAGTTTATTGGATTTTTCTAATAACAAAAAGTAGAAAATATCATTTTTTTTCAAAATTTGCGGTCTTTTTACGTTTATATCGCAAAAAATAAAAATCGCAGAGGCAATCAAATACCATCAAAAGAAAGCTCTATTTGTGGGAAGAAAAGGACGCAAATTTTGTTTGGGTACAACATTGCATGACCGCGCAATTACCAGTTAAAGCAGCGCAGTGCCAAATTGTAAAAAGACCTCTGGTCATTGACCAGCAAAATGGTCCGGTCTGAAAGTGGTTAAATAATTATTGTCCCCATTGTATATGTAAATATGTATATAGAGAGATAAAGATATAGAGAGATATTAAACCATGTAAGGTGTCAGTAGAGCAGTAGCTGTGTCAGTAGTTCAGAGGATGTGTCAGTAGAGCAGTAGATGTCTTAGTAGGGCAGAGGGTGTGTCAGTAGGGCAGGAGATGTGTCAGTAGGGTAGAGGATGTGTCAGTAGAGCAGTAGATGTGTCAGTAGGGCAGAGGATGTGTCAGTAGAGCAGTAGATGTGTCAGTAGGGCAGTAGATGTGTCAGTAAAGCAGTGGATGTGTCAGTAGGGCAGTGGATGTGTCAGTAGGGCAGTGGGTGTGTCAGTAGAGCAGTGGATGTGTCAGTAAAGCAATGGATGTGTCAGTAGGGCAGTGGATGTGTCAGTAGAGCAGAGGGTGTGTCAGTAGAGCAGAGGGTGTGTCAGTAGGGTCGAGGATGTGTCAATAAAGCAGTGGATGTGTTAACAGAGCAGAGGATGTGTCTGTAGGGCAGTGGATGTGTCAGTAGAGTAGTGGATGTGTCAGTAAGACAGTGGATGTGTCAATAGAGCAGTGGATGTGTCAGTAGAGCAGTGGATGTGTCAGTAGAGCAGTGGATGTGTCAGTAGAGCAGTGGATGTGTCAGTAGAGCAGAGGGTGTGTCAGTAAAGCAGTGGATGTGTCTGTAGGGCAGTGGATGTGTCTGTAGAGCAGTGGATGTGTTAGTAGAGCAGAGGGTGTGTCAGTAGGGTAGAGGATGTGTCAGTAGAGCAATGGATGTGTCAGTAGGCTAGAGGATGTGTCAGTAGGGCAGTGGATGTATCAGTAGGGCAGTGGATGTGTCAGTAGGGCAGAGGAGGTGTCAGTAGAGCAGTGGGTGTGTCAGTAAAGCAGTGGATGTGTCTGTAGGGCAGTGGATGTGTCTGTAGAGCAGTGGATGTGTCAGTAGGGCAGAGGATGCGTCAGTAGGGTAGAGGATGTGTCAGTAGAGCAATGGATGTGTCAGTAGGCTAGAGGATGTGTCAGTAGGGCAGTGGATGTATCAGTAGGGCAGTGGATGTGTCAGTAGGGCAGAGGATGTGTCAGTAGAGCAGTGGGAGTGTCAGTAAAGCGGTGGATGTGTCTGTAGGGCAGTGGATGTGTCTGTAGAGCAGTGGATGTGTCAGTAGGGCAGAGGATGTGTCAGTAGGGTAGAGGATGTGTCAGTAGAGCAATGGATGTGTCAGTAGGATAGAGGATGTGTCAGTAGGGCAGTGGATGTATCAGTAGGGCAGTGGATGTGTCAGTAGGGCAGAGGATGTGTCAGTAGAGCAGTGGGTGTGTCAGTAAAGCAGTGGATGTGTCTGTAGGGCAGTGGATGTGTCTGTAGAGCAGTGGATGTGTCAGTAGGGCAGAGGATGTGTCAGTAGGGTAGAGGATGTGTCAGTAGAGCAATGGATGTGTCAGTAGGCTAGAGGATGTATCAGTAGGGCAGAGGATGTGTCAGTAGGGCAGTGGATGTATCAGTAGGGCAGTGGATGTGTCAGTAGAGCAGTGGGTGTGTCAATAGAGTAGTGGATGTGTCAGTAGGACAGTGGATGTGTCAGTAGGGCAGAGGATGTGTCATTTGAGCAGAGGTTGGTGTCAGTAGGGCAGCGGGAGGCGTCAGCGTTTTTTTTAAACTTCATTTTATTTTTGAATTATCATTTACAATTTTTTTCAATTATTTACGATAATTTTTTTACAATTTTTTTAGGAGCCCCGTTGTGGGGGGCTTTGGTGAAATATCAGCAGGGGGAATCTGCACCAAACAGGGTGATTAGGGTGTGCCCAGGCACAGCCGGCACACTCCCTGCGCACACCTATGGTTGCATGTAATAGCAGTGGCAGAGAATAGCTGAACGTAGGGGGTGGGTCCTAGAACTTTTAATGACATGTTTCTACGTTCAAAGCCCTCAAGTGGTTAAAGCACCCTGGCCACACCCGCAAAAAGCAATATCTATAACACTATTTGTATTTCTCAGCGCAGAGATCTCACCAATAGAAGCAGTTTAACTCTCCAACACCCTCAAAACTCTAAAAGGCACGTAGCTTTTTGGTTGGGGTAGTCATTTATTTATGACACTTCTACAAGTTAATACTCTGTCACATGCCGTAATTGTGCAGCTGTCACATGTTTCAGATTCTATAATATATTCCCATCACGTGACTTGGCCAACTATTCAGCATCCTTCACTTTGCGATTGTTACACGGCAGCTAAATGCAGCAGTTTATCACAGTGACAGCTCCATGTATATGGTGTCCTCTTGGTCTCCCGGTTAATTTTCCTCACTATATTACTGTCATTTTCCCAGGCATGTAAAATTCACACAATTTAATCATGTTCTAACATGTCCTTTAAATATCACATGCCTTTGTCCATTACTTGGAATGTGTCATATTTTATTTCACACTAGTGCACATTATCTGTCTCCTGACGTTACCATGAAACGGAGCTTCATCATGTCTGCCAGCAATGGACACATCTCCCAGGACCGGGATTGGACATAGACGCTGCGAAGTAATGACACCAGCAAGGAAATATGGGAATTAATACACAGAAGATCCATATTTTATTTAAATTAATGAATCCCCCCAAAGAGAATAGGATGCAAGTACAAGCTAAACTACCCCCTAGGCAATCTACAATATTTTTAAAGCTCTGGGCAAACAGCTAAATAAACCGATAAAATATACACACTTTATTGTCAAAAAGTATTGGGACGCCTGCCTTTACATGCACATGAAATTTATTGGCCTCCCAGTCTTAGTCCGTAGGGTTCAATGTTGAGTTGGCCCAACCTTTGCAGCTATAAGAGCTTCAACTCTTCTGGGAAGGCCGTCCACAAGGTTTAGGAGAGTGTCTATGGGAAAGTTTGACCATTCTTCCAGAAGCGCATTTTTTAGGTCAGGCACTGATGTTGGTTGAGGAGACCTGGCTCGCAGTCTCCACTCTAATTTATCCCAAAGGTGTTCTATCGGGTTGAGGTCAGGACTCTTGCAGGCCAGTCAAGTTCCTTCACCCCAAACTCGCTCATCCATGTCTTTATGGACCTTGCTTTGTGCACTGGTGCAGGGCCGTCTTTAAGGCAGGGCAAAAGGGGCAGCTGCCCTGGGTCCTGTCATTGTTGTGGGGCCCAATGCAGCTGCCTCATACTTGCCAACTATCCCAGTTTAAATTCCCTCGTCCCTTGAGGTTTTAGTCCATTCCTGTGTCCTGATATCTCAGTGTGAAGTGCTACTGCTAATGCTGCCCAGCTCTGCCCTATTGTTGTGTACAGATGACTCACCTGCAGACCCTGTATTTACATGTAAATAACCGTAAATAGCAGCAACATTCATATGTAAATAGCTGAGGACAGTGGCATTGATATGTAAATAAAGGCGGCATTCATATGTATATCATGCCCCCTTGCAGTGAGGAGAAGATGTGCTGTAACCTATAGCAACAACCAGTGAGCAGTATTACTGTACAGTAATCTCTAGCAGCCAATCAACAAACAGAAATCATGTGCTCTAACCTCTAGCAACTAATCAGTGAGCCTTAATGTGTGCTGTAACCTCTAGTAACCAATCAGTAACCGGTAATGATATGCTGTAACCTCTGGCAACCAATCGCAATCGCTGCCTGATCTGATACAGTAAACTGATTTTAAGTCTAGCTACTATTTATTGTATGTCTCAGAGAAGGTGGAGAGCGAACTTGCATGGGGCCCCAAGACAATTTTTGCCCTGGGTCCAATCAATATTAAAGATGGCCCTGCACTGGTGCGCAGTCATGAAGGGGCCATCCCCAAACTGTTCCCCACAAAGTTGGGAAAATGAAATTGTCCAAAATGCCTTGGGTTGCTGACACCTTAAGAGTTCCCTTCACTGGAACTAAGGGGCCAAGGCCAACCCCTGAAAAACAACTCCACACCATAATCCCCCCCTCCACCAAATTATTTGGACCAGCACACAAAAGCACCCGCTTTGGTAGCTGCAGCTTGACATTGCATGCTATTGCTCAGTCTATATTCCACTAGGACCCCAGATCTTTCTCCATCCTTGATTCCCCCAGAGGTTCTCCATTTAGTGAGTAGTTTGCATTAATGTTCTTAGCCCCCAAGTGCATTATTTTAGATTTGTCCTCATTAAATCAAATTTTCCATGTAGTTGCCCAATCCATTATTTTGTTCAGGTCTTTCTGTAGAGATTATAAGTGGCCTCACAACATAATATACATTATAAAGATAAAACATTACATCATGCACCATCATCCCAAATTAATATGGAGTAGATATTTGAAAGATCTGGTCCCCAGCCAGAAATTTCAACAAAAAGGAGAGAGCAGGGGGGCTATTATGGTGCACATCACAAAATATAGAAACATTAAGAAAAACAGATATATAAAAGTATTATATCAATTTATTTAAGCATAAAAAACACTTGACAAAACAAATAATCAAGGGCTGATATAGGAGGTGAAGTATTTCGACTAGTTTCGCTTTTCAGCTTCTTCGGGAAATACATACATCTAAAAAATATAATCATAAATCATAGTTAGGTGTACAACAACATGGTAAAGTATGATCAAAATGGGGAACAAAAAAAACAAAATTACAATGTAGATAAACAGATTCAGGGTCTTACCCAAACGCCTTTCTGTAACATTTCTGTATCCTGCTGTAAAGTTATTGCTTTGCTTATTTTTGTATCACCTGAAAAACTGAGATTGAGCTATTTACCACTTCCTCTATATAATTTATGAATAAATTAAACAGAATTGGTCCCAAGACAGAACTGTTGTGGCCAATACACCCCTCCTTTTCCCGTGTAAAAACTGAGGAGAAGAAAGCATTTAGTACAGCTGTCTTCTCTGTGTCATCTGTAACCATCCTCCCATCATTGTTTTTTATGTGGGCAATGTGCACTGATTTCTGTTAATATATCTAAATAATTCCTTGGGATTTTTTTTTTACCTTTCTCTGCTATGTGTGTCTTGTAGACTTTTTTAACCACTCTTATTGCATTCTTACACTTCTTATTGCATTCCTTGTAGTGTTGGAATGCTGACAATGCCCACTTGTTTTTTATTTTTTAAAGGCCACTTTTTTCTCTGTTATCGTTTAGTCACCCAGGTTTAACCTTCGCTCTTCTATATTTATTTCCCATAGGAATGCACTGTGTGATACCTTTTTTATAATTTTTTCCTAAAACATTCCCATTTTTCCTCAGTGTTCAATGTTTTTAGGATTAGGTCCCACTTGATGTCTTGCAGTATTGAGCACAATTTAGAAAAGTTGACTCTTTTGAAATTTAGAGTTCTAGTGCTACCTTCTTGCCTCCTTTTCCTATGACATACATTTTAAATGTGGTCATCCTGTGAATGCTAGATCCAAAGTTGTCCTATACTGCCACATCTGAGATCAGACTTGGATCGTTTGTAACAAATAAATCTAGCAATGCATTCTTTCTAATTGGAGAATCCACCAATTGAAACATGAAGTTGTCCTGCAAGACATTCATGAAATGATGGGCTTTTAATGAGTGAGCTGTTCCCTCTGTCCAGTTGATATCAGGGTAATTAAAGTTCCCCATTATGGTGATACATGGTGTCCAGCTCCTCCTCCTCCATTACTTCCTCTTGGTAATGATTAAGCACAGGTTGGATGTCTGAAACAAATCTACGTGACTAAATATCTGGTGTCCCTGGTGTATCTTGGTGATCTTCAATAAAGGCACTTTATTTGGAAGTGCCGCCATTCTTCTTTTCTCCTTTAAGTTGGAGGGGCCTGTAACATACGCCCACTATCAATTGCCCTCTTATTTCTTCTCTTTGGTGTTTTACCCACAGAGATTCTGTATTTCCCCCTGTCCCATTCGCTCCTCACTACCATCAAGTTCTCTTCGTTTAACAGCAGCGCCAATTCCTCCATTTTGTTAGCTAAGCTCCTGGCGTTTGTGTATACACCTCTCAGTGTTGTATGGGTGTATAATAATTTCTCCTTTAGATTTCACATGCTTTGTTTTTGATTTGACCACTCATTTACCACGGGATTAGACTTTCTGGCTATATTATCCCTACTGGCTCCACTATCACCCTCTGTCCTTTACTCACTTTCACTTCTTTAGAACCCTCCCCCCAACACCTAGTTTAACCACTTAAGGAACGCCTCCTGCACATATACGTCTGCAGAATGGCACGGCTGGGCACAAGCAGGTACCTGTACGTTGGTCTTTAAGTGCCCAGCCGTGGGTCGGTCCTGACCGTGGGCGCGGGACCAGCAGACCAGATCGCTGCGGGTGTCCAGCTATCGGGTCACAGAGCTGAAGAACGAGGAGAGGTCTGTGTAAACAAACCTCTCCCCGTGCTTCCTACTGTGGCTGTCACCGATCATCTGTTCCCTTTTATAGGGAAAGATGATCAGTGACGTCACATGCCAGGCCACGCCCCCTACAATAAAAAAAACACATAACGTCACACATAACCCCTACCCCGCCCCCTACTGGTTAACGCATTCACTGCCAGTGTCATTTACACAGGAATCAGTGCATTTAAATAGCACTGATTGCTGTATAAATGACAATGGTTCCAAAAATGTGTCAAAATGTCCGATGTGTCCGCCACAATGTCACAGTCACAATAAAGATCGCTGATCACCGTCATTACTAGTAAAAAAAAATATGAATAAAAATCCCATAAAACAATCCCCTATTTTGTAAATGCTATAACTTTTGCGCAAACCAATCAATAATCGCTAATTGCAATTTTTTTTACCAAAAATATGTAGAAGAATACGTATGGGCCTAAACTGAGGAAAAAAATGTTTTTTATATATTTTTTGGGGATATTTGTTATAGCAAAAAGTAAAAAATATTGAATTTTTTCAAAATTGTCGATCTATTTTTGTTTATAGCGCAAAAAATAAAAACTGCAGAGGTGATCAAATACCTCCAAAAGAAAGCTCTATTTGTGGGAAAAAAAGGACTGCAATTTTGTTTGGGAGCCACGTCGCACGACCGCGCAATTGTCAGTTAAAGTGACGCAGTGCCGAATCGCAAAAAGGGGCTTGTTCCTTTCGCTGCAAATTGGTCCGGGGCTTAAGTGGTTAAAATCCCCTCCAATTTTGTGGCCATCTTTCTTCCCAATAGGGCTGTACTATCCACATTAAAGTGCAGTCTCATCCTTACTAAAGGGCCGGTAACCGACTGAGAAGTCAGCCCAGTTCTCTAGGAACCCAAACCCCTCTTTCCTACACCAGTTCCTCAGCCTCTTGTTCAGTTCCCTAATCTCCTGCTGCCTCTCTGGTGTGGTTCGAGGCACAGGTAGTATTTCAGAGAAAAACACTTTGGAGGTCATTCTCTTCGATCTATCCCTTGTCCTTGAAATCATTTTTTAGGACTCTCCACCTTCCTCACACTTTGCCATTGGTGCCAACGTGTACCATGACAGCTGGGTCCTCCACAGCCCCACCCAATAATCTGTCCACTCGCTTTGCGATGTGTCAAACCCGAGTGCCCGGTAAACAACATACTGTTCAGTGACCATGGTCTTTATAACAGGTTGCCATATCTGTCCTCCTAATAATTGAGTCACCTACTACCAGTACCTGTCTAGCCTTTCCTGCATCTCTGCCCCCCTCCCTACTGTAGCTGTCACTCCCCTGGCAGCCAGAGGATGGCGCTTGCTCTAGAACTGCCACCCCTGAGCTTATATTCCCGACACCATGCAACTTGGCATATTTGTTTGGGTGTACCAACTCAGGACTGGCCTCCCTAGCGCTCTTCCCTCTACCCCTCCTTCTAGCTGTCACCCAGCTACCTACCTCTTTTCCTCCAAGTCTCCAATCTCCTCCACACTGGCCCCCGCCAGCACCTGCTGAGTAATGTCCAAACACTTTCCAGGTCACTGATGCTGAGCATTGTTGCCACCTTGTTCTCTAGATCCCGGATCTGGGCTGTCACTGGACTAGAGCTCAAACATGACTTTTTATGACAAAGCTGTTCTGAAAATTGAGGCTGTTGCTGTATGTTATGATGTGTAATGATCGCAGACTTATAAAGTCACTGTCCCACTTTCAGCTAAGTAGTAAATGTTTAATATTCGGCATCAGCCTCTCATGTCATGAATGGGCCCTGGCACAATGCTCCTGGAGAGGAGGAAAGGCTTTCCTGCCCTTTGGTGTTTCCTCTCATTGGCAAAGTGACATTCTTCCACTTGTGTGACTGTTGGGCGTCGCGGTCGTGCGGCATTAACTCCCATTTCGAAATGAGAGCGCGCTGTTAATATTGGCACGGGCCATTATGCTGTACTTTTATGCAGACATGCTTCATTGGCAGAAATTGAAGCTGCATACTGGGTCACAGTGTACGGCAGGTTCCTTTATGATATATTAAGAAATCCAGTCAGCTAGAAAAGACCAGAGCTGTATTTTATTGGACGACAGGTGAATAATAATCCTGATGAAGCCTCCAGAGGACTGTTTTATTCTACATACACAGAAAATACTTTAGAGAGATCTGTACGAAGACTCTGCGAGCCCAAAGCTGCAAAATCTCAGCAGGAAAGTGTACATCCAGAAAAGAGAAATCAGCCTGTTCATTGGCTAGTTCCCCGGGCATCAAAACACACCATTAACGTAGCTAACGCATTCATCAAATTTCTGTGCATGTTTAATTGAGCCCTAAAGTATATGTTAACCCTTAACTGAATGGGTTAATAACCCATTCGGTTTAAAATGACTATTATTATACAGGATTTCTATAGCGCCAACAGTTTGCGCAGCGCTTTACAATGTAGGGAGATACTACATCAGTGATGGTGAACCTTGGCACCCCAGATGATTTTGGAACTACATTTCCCATGATGCTCATCTATACTGCAGAGTGCATGAGGATCATGGGTAATGTAGTTCCAAAACATCTGGAGTGCCAAGGTTCGCCATCACTGCACTACACCAACAGTACAAGAAATGAAATGAAAGGCAAAACGTTTGTGGATATATATATATATATCTATATATATATAGATATATATATCTATATATATATATATATATATATATATATATATATATATATATATATATATATATAGATATATATAGAAAGGCCAGTATGGTGGCCTGAAATTATGGGAGGAGCCCGGTGGTGTATATAACCAGCCGTTCGCCCATCTTCCTTGTCGGTTCCGGTGCGCGATACCTGATACGTCAGATATCAAGGGCCGACTATCCAGACCAGACGCAGCGTGCCGTTCGGCAGTTCCCGCGTTATTCGTCTTCAGATTTTGACAAACCCATCTCGTCCATCAGCGTCCGTAGGTTCGCCGTCGTCGTACCCATCGAATTTGTCGCTACGCCTCGGGCCGGCTGTCGCAGGTAGGGCTTCGGCACCCTCTCTTTCATTATGTTTTCGATGTACCGTCACCACGCTTGTACGCACGAGCCGCTCGGTTCTTTCATATCGAATGTTTCGGTGGCTTCGTACGCATGTCACTATATGCTACTTTCGATATAGTCGTTATCATCATTCGACACGTTCGATTACGCCACGTCAGGCGATACATTTTGAAACTGTTCGATTGCCCGTGCATTTCTATTTTTTCCGGTCGAATCGTTCGACTCACAACCGACTGCTTGTTACGACAAGGCAATCAGTCCGCACGTTTCACTTGCTCTGCTCGAATATGTCTCTTCATTTATGCAATTATGTTATATGTCTCATTTCATCTCGTTCAATCATTTCAGTCCCAGTCATTTCTACCGCTCCAAATCATTTCTGTCACTAGTCGCGCTCCGACGCGAATCCTGTTGCACCTCTGGTGCACCGATTCGCTTTGAAGTGCCCCAGGGTTTGGCCTCATTTCTGTACATGCTC
Source organism: Lithobates pipiens (assembly GCF_037356315.1). Taxonomy (NCBI): domain Eukaryota; kingdom Metazoa; phylum Chordata; class Amphibia; order Anura; family Ranidae; genus Lithobates; species Lithobates pipiens. The sequence continues at coordinate 266,122,199 of NW_027507790.1, read as the reverse complement.
CAGAGACGGAATCACTCGCAGGTTCACGCACGGTCCCTGATTCTTGTCTTTGTCATGGCATACCATTTCTGTCACTTATTACGCTCCAATTCGAATCCTGTCGCATTCCTCTATGCACCGATTCGTCCTGGTGCGCCCAGCTGCTACGCCTCATTTCGGTACATGCTCCAGAGACGGATTCTTTGTAACCTACAGTCCAGTCGTTGAATCCTGTCTCTGTCATGGGACATCATTTCTGTCACTTATTACACTCCAAATCAAATCCTGTCGCATATTATTATGCACCGATTCGTTCTGGTGTGCCCAGCTGCTACGCCTCATTTCAGTACATGCGCCAGAGACGGATTCTTTATTTGCTACCGTCAGTCCAGTCGTTGAATCTTGTCTCTGTCATGGGATATCATTTCTGTCACTTATTACGCTCCGATTCGAATCTTGTTGCATTTATTTGATGCACCGATTCGTCCCGGTGTGCCCAGCTGCTACGCCTCATTTCAGTACATGCTCCAAAGACGGGATTCATTGTTAGGTGCGTGGGCTCGTCTCCTGATTCCAGTCTTTGTCATGGGTTTCATTTCATTTCACCTATCACGTTCCGGTACGAATAGTCACATTTAGGGACCAATTCGTCCCGGCGTGCCCCAGGAATGGCCTCATTTCAGTACATGCTCCAGGTTCCGTTTCGTGCTCGGTCGCAAGTTTGTGGCATGGCGATTCGGATCTCTGTCATGGCAGTTTCACTCATTTCACGCTCACGTGTCGCTTCCCGCTTCTAGTCCAGTTGATTCTTCAATGTTGGATTCTTGTCGGGGGACTCTTGCTCGTCAGCCTCATTTCGATAAAAAGGAAAAAAAAAAAAGAGGGGGGAAAAAAAAAAAAAAAAAGGGGGGGGGGGGTTTAAAAAAAAAAAAAAAAAAAAGAGAAAATATATAGTATGTATATATGTAATAAAGGGGGTGATTCAGGGGGGAAGAGAAGAGGAAATTTCATTTATTTCTTTCAAAAAAAAAAAATAATAAAAAAGTGGTGTCACTTTTATCTCATGTCTGAAGTCTCACCTCCACTGTTAGCTGGCCTTCGTTAGGTGGGAGTCTCAAACAAACTTCACCTTCATCTCCTCAGGTCAGTCGAGTTCAGTAGGTCCAGCCTGCACCTGGTCGGACGGTGCCTCCTCAGGTAAGCATAATCATCTAGCAGGGGAAAACGCCCTTCAGCAAAACGTCCTTCGTTAAAACAGGTATTTCTTTAGCAGTCTCCAACCAGTTGTAATCCATGTCACCCCTTATAGGTCCGTATTAGGAGAAAAACCCGCATCAGAGGGCTTGTAGCCTCGTCAGACCCACGTTCTGCCACCATGTCCCAGGCTGGCAGTGAGGACCTCACGGCTCCATTGTCTCCATCCGTTTCAGAAAATGGCAGCCAAGGGGCCTTCAGGGCATGGACCATTCCCAGGCTAACAGCCGAACTGAGACGCAGGGGAGTGCCCTTTCCAGCAACAGCCAGGAAGGCAGAGCTTTTCCGGCTCCTGTTTCCTCCCCCCGCGGCGGAGGAGGCTTCTGCTCAGCAGGCCTCCCTAGGCTCCATCGCCTCTTCTATCTCGCAGCTCCACACCATGGTGTCATCCATCACGACCTCGATGTCAGATCTGCAGGGCCGAGTGGCCCTCCTCGAGACCCAACCCTCTGTCTCTCCGCCTGTACCAGCGTCCCTGCCAGTTGTTAGTCCTCCCGCAGGTATCTCCGGAGGTGCACCAATAGTGTACCCATCTCATTTGGTGTCAGCAAACATCAGGAAGGACATCTTAGAGGGCAAGGACGTCAATTTGGCTTCCCTTCTGATCTCAATTCACGAGCTGGCAGAGAATAAGGCCTATACTTGGGGGGACGTATCAGTGGTCCTCAAAGCCAAGGATCCCAGATTAGATAGGAAACTCTCTGTCACCGAGTTTACCTTAGCCTTCGGCATGATGAGGGACATCATTTGCTCAGCCTCCCCTGCCAGGAGGGAGGAGCTGGATCGGTACCTCCATGTGGTAGTCGACCTGGGCTACAAGTACGGCGGGTTTTCATTTTATGACTACCACCGATCCTTCTCCGCTAAAGCAGCCGCCAGGCTCTCCCAGTTCCAGACCCCTACGGATTGGAGCACCATGGACACCGAACTGTTCTGCCGCCACTTCGCGGGGCTACGGTCCCCTCTGTGTGCAATCTGCCAATCAGCAACACATACTGCAGCCTGGTGCGCTACCTCAGTGGCAGCCCCGCCCTTCGACGGTCCGTCTACCTCGGGTACCGCTCAGGGCCTGCAAGCACCAGCTCGCCCGCCACAGACCGATAAGCTAGGGCGCCCAGTTAAGACCATGGGCGGTGCTCCGATCTGCAATAATTACAACAGTGGGTCGTGTAATTTCAGCCAGTGTAGGCTGCTCCATGTGTGTACCCAATGTCACAGAGCTCACCCCCGGCTCATGTGTGAGATCAAGCAGCTCAAAAGGTCCTGACTAAGCCGGCTCAATGTGTCGTGGCTTAGCGTCTACCTGTCCGGCCACCCTACCCCCTCACTGTCCACCTTCCTCGTCCAGGGCTTCACGGAAGGCTTTCACACTGGACTTATCTCTCTCCCTCACCTCACGCACGAGTGCCAGAACCTCCGCTCAGCAGCCACGGATGAACAAGCCATTGATCAACTGCTGCAATCTGAACTAGATCAGGACTTTGTCATCGGCCCTTTCGTTCAGCCCCCATTCATCACCTGGCGAGTCAGCCCTATTGGGCTTGTCAAGGGCAAGTTCTCTAATAAACTCAGATTGGTTTATGATTTGTCAGCGCCTCATTCCTCTACGGTCCCCAGCCTCAATTCCCTTATTCCCTCTGAGGAGTTCTCCCTTAAATATGCATCAGTAGATATGGCCATCCAGGCCATTCTTAAGACAGGCACAGGTACCTGGCTTTCCAAGGCCGACATCGCAAATGCTTTTAAACTTCTTCCTATCCATCCTTCCCTCTGGTGCTGGCATGGAATCAAGTGGAAGCAGCGGTACTACTTTGCCACTAAGCTCACGTTCGGGTCCAAGAGTAGTCCTTGGCTCTTCGACACCTTCGCGCAGGCTCTTGCTTGGATCTTGTTACACGTAGTCCAGTGTCGGGAAGTCATTCATTATCTGGATGACTTCCTGCTGATAGAGCCGCCCGGCTCGCCTCCACAAGATCTGGGTAAGTTGAGGGTAGTCTTCAATAATCTTAATGTCCCCATTGCCGAGCACAAGGTGGAGGGTCCGTCGCAGGCCATCACCTTCCTCGGGGTCAGCCTAGACACTAACACTATGCAGGCCAGCCTCCCCCCGGATAAACTGACCCGCATCAGGACGGTCCTGAGGGACTTCACTCATGCCAGGACTTGTACCAAGAGACAGCTTCAGTCCCTTCTTGGTATGCTCAATTTTGCGATGCGCATCATCCCCCAAGGGCGCTCGTTCGTGTCACGCCTGTTAGCCTTATTATCCCACTCTCAGGACCCGGAGCAAGTACTCAGCCTGGATTCCGCGGCTGTTGCAGACCTAGCCATGTGGGAGGAATTCCTATCTTCCTGGAACGGAGTGTCCCTGTTCGTCCCCTCCGTGTCCGCCCTTTCACCTCGGGTGGTGACCGACGCCACGGCCTCCACGGGCTTCGCGGCAATCTTTGGCAACCTCTGGCTCGCAGCCCCCTGGCCTCCACAGATACTGGCTATTCCTGGCTTCACTGAGACGTCCTCCCTATTTGAGCTATATCCCACACCTGGGGCCGCAGCTGGTCGGGCCAGACGGTGGTCTTTTCTACAGATACCCTGGCCACTGCGGAGATTGTTAATAAAGGCAGGTCCAGGTCTCTACAGATTATGTCCTTCCTGCGGCGACTGACCCAGCTCTCATTATTGTTTCAGTTCAACCTTCATTGTTCTTTTGTCCCCGGCAAGTTTAATCAGGCGGCGGATGCCCTCTCCCGCTTTAACTTTGTTTCATTTTTTTGATCAGGTGCCCGGAGCCGGACCAACTTCAGCAGCTATCCCGGACTGGTCTCAACTGACCCTGGATTAGCCCCACACTTGTCAGCAGCAACTCAACTTATTGATCACTCCCTCTCAGACAATACCCGCAAGGCCTATCAGTCGGCCTGGAGGGCCTTTACTCGCTTCACGTCATCTCACAATACAGAGTCCTCCCGGGTCAAACAAGTCCTTGCCTTCCTTTCCTACTGCCATTCGGACTTGGCATTGTCCTTCAACACAATCCGATTGTACTTGGCCGGGGTACAACACTTCACGTCCCTCCAAGACCCTACCAAGCCCTCCTTATTCACCTGTCACGCCGTCCGGGCTCTCATGCGCGGCATTCAGAAACGGCGGCCGGTTTCCAGCGTCAAACAGCTGCCTATCACAGGCGAAGTGTTTAGGGACATGTCAGACATTCTGGCCTCCTCACCTTTCGGTCTCCATGTCAGTGTCGTCCTGCAAGCAGCCATACATCTGGCCTTCTACGGCTTCTTGCGGCCAGGCGAGTTTACCTGTACTAGCCCCTCGGCACGCATGCTGTGCAAGCACCATCTAGTCAGGTTCGAGGACCATTTCATCTTACATTTAGCGGTTTCAAAGACACAGCAGCTTGGCCCAGGTACGGACATACATCTCTACAAGACCTACAACCGCTGGTGTCCGGTTGCTGTCCTCACCCGCTTGCTGACCCTTTTGGCCGATCAACCAGGGACTGGCCCACTTCTGCCCTTTCACTCAAAACCTCTCAACGCAGCCCAGTTCATGGAGCATGTCAGGATACTCCTGGGCATCCTTCACCTCAATCCTGCGCACTACTTGGGACATTCATTTCGCATCGGGGCAGCTTCAACGGCCTCCCGCCAAGGAGTCCCGGTCCATATTATCAAAAAGTTGGGTAGATGGAAGTCCTCCTGTTTTGCCCGTTACGTACCCAATCCGCAAATTGAGATGGCCCAGGCCTTTGTCAAACTTACCCAGTAACAGTCTTGGTTCAATAAAAATGCATCCCCTACCTGAGTGTTTTGCCCCCTTATTTTGGTATACCGTACGTTAGACCAGGGCACACTTTCAGGTCCATTTCAAGTAGCGAGTTTATGTTGTCCTTGTCTATCATCCTTATCCGTATCGGTCAGAGGGCTCTTCACCATAAATAGAAAGGCCAGTATGGTGGCCTGAAATTATGGGAGGAGCCCGGTGGTGTATATAACCAGCCGTTCGCCCATCTTCCTTGTCGGTTCCGGTGCGCGATACCCGCCCACCCGTCCCCTTTATCAGGCCTTCACTCTAGCATACTCCTCATATGAGTACTCATTTCACCCATTTCATATTCATTTCATTTTAAGGTATGCCCCCTTATTTTGGTATACCGTACGTTAGACCAGGGCACACTTTCAGGTCCATTTCAAGTAGCGAGTTTATGTTGTCCTTGTCTATCATCCTTATCCGTATCGGTCAGAGGGCTCTTCACCATAAATATATATATATATATATATATATATATATATATATATATATATATATATATATATATATATATATAGCGCACTACTCCCTTGGGAGCTGCTGTGTAGTTCATTACAGTACTGCTGGTTTAACCCCCACTCTTCCACCCCATATGAGTAACAACAGACACGTTCGAACAGTTGAACAGTGAACATTTATTTTCTTGCTGCGGTCCATGATTTTATCAGTAGTGCGCGGAAGTATGAGCTGCCTCTTCTTCTACTTCTTCATATTGAGTAGCTAAGACCCTTTCCCTAAACCAACTGGCTGATGCCCCTCTGAAAGACACCTTGGTAAATTGGAATTCTGGAAGTCCCAGGCCTCACCTACCTCTCTCGCCTCCTGCAAATCCTCCCCAGGCCAGTTCAGGAAAGTCCAGGCACCCCCGGTCTTCTCCATCCGCTTGGCAGCTACTGATCCATCCCAGCCGGTGCAGCCGGTGCAGCCGGTGCAGATTGTAGGCTTGAACCATCCAGCTCTGAGGTCTTTGAACCCTCAGGGCTTCCGGTTAGGTTCCTGCTCTCCAGTACTGGGGCCTCTGAAACCCCAGGCCTTTGAGCCTGCTCCTGAAGGTCACATTGTGAAGCTTCTCTGGACCCAGTCTCTTCCCATCTGTCCCAGGAAGCATGTGACCTCAGTATATATGTATGTCCCGCCCCGACCATACAAATTAATGATTGGGCCAGGGCCATATACACTTCCTGCTCTTCAGTCCCTGCCCCATCTTCTTTCCAGAACATTACCCTGGAGAAGCAAGGGAGGTCTTCCAGGGTGAAAAACAGGTGGTCACACCCCCCTCTATTCTACTGCTCCTCCCAAACCCAGATCAACCCACCAGGCCTAAGCAAAGAAACAGTAAGGCAGGGGTAATTTCTCCTAACTCTAACCTGTTAGCACCTACCTAGAGGTGGTGGACGCTATATATATATATATATATATATATATATATATATATATATATATATATATATATATATAAACTGTATGCTTGCCACATCTTACCACTGGGATTTTTGCCCATTTCTCCTTGCAAAACTGTTCCAGCTCCTTCAAGTTGGATGGTTTGCGCTTGTGAATAGCAATCTTTAAGTTTGACCACAGATTTTCTATTGGATTGAGGTCTGGGCTTTAACTAGGCCATTCCAACACATTTACTTGTTTCCCCTTAAACCACTCAAGTGTTGCTTTAGCAATGTGTTTAGGGTCATTGTCCTGCTGGAAGGTGAACCTCCGTCCTAGCCTCAAATCACACACAGAGTGGTACAGGTTTTGGGAGGCGCACCCTAAAAAATGCATTAAAGTTGGTGCAGCCATCCATCATCTATCACATATAATTCCAATGAAATACATTTAACTCTTTGGTTGTAACATGACAAAATGTGGAAAATTTTAAGGCACTGTATAGAGCAGCTTACCATTCCCCTTTATTTTCATGCAAGTAATTGATTTCTGTCGTAGGGTGACAACACTCAACCACTGTACTGTGTCTGTGAAGAAGCCTCAATGCCACTCTAGGTCAGGAGGTGTTTCAGGACCCAGTGGCGGCCCGCCATAGGGGGCACCTTGGCGCCGCCCCCCCCACCCCCTGTAGTCACAATTTTTTTTTTAAATGGCCCCTTTAAGAAAAAAAAAAGTCCTTTAACTAAGTGCACTGTGTTTTGGCGTCGGCGCAGTGTACTATGGGAAGCGCCACATCAATGCAATCACGCGATTGCAGACGTGGCGCTTCATTTGTGGGCCTTTAACCTGCCTTGCGGTGCAATACAAAGCGCCGAGTAGCTTCCGTCCATAAAATCACTGTGAGCATTGTTGTTCAAATCTAGAGGTTACTTCCGGGTTTCGTGAAACAGATGAAAGATGGAAGTGACGTTGGCTGCTCCGTTTTTCGGCCCGAGCGGAGATTCAGGAAGACAGAGTGCCACGCAGGATGATGAGGGTTCAGCTTCATAAAGGCTCACTAATATATATATATATATATATATATGTATATATATATATATATATATATATATATATATATATATATATATATATACATATATATACATATATATCTATATATATATAGATATATATGTCATCTCTACTCTTAACAATACATTTTAATACCTGTAGGTCACCCTAAACATACATGGCTAAGCTAAGTTATCATCCAGGGTATAAATTAATTTAAAATTGCTCACAGGGGGCCACAGCCTAAGCCTATTACAGGATTTTATTTGTTTTATATATTTATAAATACTACAATATTTCATTGTAATATATATAGTTTATTTTTATTGTTTTATAGAAGTGGGAGGGGTCAAAAATAATGGGCGGGGTCTAGCGCCCCCCCATCCAAAACCTTCACCAGCCGCCACTGTCAGGACCACATAACACAACACTATCCTCCTCTACATTACATGGGTGGAGGTGTTCTGTACTCCATGGAGCATGCTGGGAAAATACTGATTGATATTGCCATGAAGGTTCTTGTGCAGCGCTTCTGTTATAGGGTAACACTATGTTACTGTCTCCCAATTATGCTTCTGTGTTGTCACCTCATTACTTGATCTGTTAATGTTTACAATTGTCTGTACTAACATACTTTGCACTGGCATTCTCCACATCAGGAAACTTGGCCTGAGTTGCAGCCACAGATGGAGTGCAAGAAGACAAGGAAGTGGCCGGAAAGAGGCTGCAGGAGATTGGCAGTAATTGTATACACAGTGCTTTAACAATGTAAATGCCATCTGGTTAGAGTTTAAACCTGCAGTAAAGGCATGGTGATCGGTCTTTCTGACTTAAAGTGAACCTTAGTAATTCCCTTTAAACAAACTGAACTGCACGGCAACACATATAGAAAAATATGAAAATATTATTTTATTAACCAACAACATAATAGAAAATACAAAAAACACCAAAAAGTACAAATCCTGGTTGGGCAGCTGAGTGGGGCATATGTATATTTAAATAACATCCTCTAAGGAAAGTGTGTACTGCTGGAGAAGGGTCAACTTGTAAAGGAAAGGACAACCAAGTGTGTACTGCTGGAGAAGGGTCAACTTGTATAGGAAAGAAAAGAGTTTACTGATGGAGAAGTGTCAACAAGTAAAGAAAAATGTTGTACTGTCAGAGAAGGGTCAACCTGTAAAGGAAAGGAAACTGTGTACTGCTGGAGAGAGTCAGCCTGGAAACTATGGAAAGAAAAGTTTGTACTGCTGGAGAAGGTCCAACCTGTAAAGGGAAGGAAAGTGTGTACTGCTGGAGAAGGTCCAACCTGTAAAGGGAAGGAAAGTGTGTACTACTGGACAAAGTCCAACCTGTAAAGGGAAGGAAAGTGTGTACTGCTGGAGAAGGTCCAACCTGTAAAGGGAAGGAAAGTGTGTACTACTGGACAAGGTCCAACCTGTAAAGGGAAGGAAAGTGTGTACTACTGGAGAAGGTCCAACCTGTAAAGGGAAGGAAAGTGTGTACTACTGGACAAAGTCCAACCTGTAAAGGGAAGGAAAGTGTGTACTGCTGGAGAAGGTCCAACCTGTAAAGGGAAGGAAAGTGTGTACTACTGGAGAAGGTCCAACCTGTAAAGGGAAGGAAAGTGTGTACTACTGGAGAAGGTCCAACCTGTAAAGGGAAGGAAAGTGTGTACTACTGGACAAAGTCCAACCTGTAAAGGGAAAGAAAGTGTGTACTGCTGGAGAAGGTCCAACCTGTAAAGGGAAGGAAAGTGTGTACTACTGGACAAGGTCCAACCTGTAAAGGGAAGGAAAGTGTGTACTACTGGAGAAGGTCCAACCTGTAAAGGGAAGGAAAGTGTGTACTACTGGAGAAGGTCCAACCTGTAAAGGGAAGGAAAGTGTGTACTACTGGAGAAGGTCCAACCTGTAAAGGGAAGGAAAGTGTGTACTACTGGAGAAGGTCCAACCTGTAAAGGGAAGGAAAGTGTGTACTACTGGAGAAGGTCCAACCTGTAAAGGGAAGGAAAGTGTGTACTACTGGACAAAGTCCAACCTGTAAAGGGAAGGAAAGTGTGTACTGCTGGAGAAGGTCCAACCTGTAAAGGGAAGGAAAGTGTGTACTACTGGACAAGGTCCAACCTGTAAAGGGAAGGAAAGTGTGTACTACTGGAGAAGGTCCAACCTGTAAAGGGAAGGAAAGTGTGTACTACTGGACAAAGTCCAACCTGCAAAGGGAAGGAAAGTGTGTACTGCTGGAGAAGGTCCAACCTGTAAAGGGAAGGAAAGTGTGTACTACTGGACAAGGTCCAACCTGTAAAGGGAAGGAAAGTGTGTACTACTGGAGAAGGTCCAACCTGTAAAGGGAAGGAAAGTGTGTACTACTGGAGAAGGTCCAACCTGTAAAGGGAAGGAAAGTGTGTACTACTGGAGAAGGTCCAACCTGTAAAGGGAAGGAAAGTGTGTACTACTGGAGAAGGTCCAACCTGTAAAGGGAAGGAAAGTGTGTACTACTGGAGAAGGTCCAACCTGTAAAGGGAAGGAAAGTGTGTACTGCTGGACAAGGTCCAACCTGTAAAGGGAAAGAAAGTGTGTACTGCTGGAGAAGGTCAAACCTGTAAAGGGAAGGAAAGTGTGTACTACTGGACAAGGTCCAACCTGTAAAGGGAAGGAAAGTGTGTACTGCTGGAGAAGGTCAAACCTGTAAAGGGAAGGAAAGTGTGTACTACTGGAGAAGGTCCAACCTGTAAAGGGAAGGAAAGTGTGTACTGCTGGAGAAGGTCCAACCTGTGAAGGGAAGGAAAATGTATACTACTGGAGAAGGGTCAGCATGTAAAGGGAAGGAAAAGAAAGTGTGCACTCCTGGAGAAAGGACAACCAGTAAAAGAAAGGAAAGTGTGTGCTGCTGGAGAAGGGTCAACATTTAAAAGAAAGGAATGTGTCTACTGCTGGAAAAGGGTCAACCTGGAAAGGATAGGAAAGAGTGCACTGCTGTAGTATAGTCAACCTGTAGAAGGAAAGGAATGTATGTACTGTTAGGGAAGGGTCAATCTGCTAGAGAGGGGTCAACCTGGCAAGGAAAGGAAAGAGGTTACTGCTAGAGAAAGGTAAGCCTGGAAAGGAAAGTGTTTACTGCTGGAGAAGGGTCAGCATGTAAAGGAAAGGGAAGTGTGTACTGCTGGAGAAGGGTCAATCTGCTGGAGAAGGGTCAGCATGTAAAGGAAAGGGAAGTGTGTACTGCTGGAGAAGGGTCAATCTGCTGGAGAGGGGTCAGCATGTAAAGAAAAGGAAAGTACGTACTGTTGGAAGAAGGGTCAACATGTAAAGGAAAGAAAAATAAAGTGTGTACTGCTGGAGAAAGGACAACCTGTAAATGAAAAAGAAAGTGTGTATGGTTGGAAAATGGTCAATCTGCTGGAGAGGTGTCAATCTGTAAAGGAAAGGAAAGAGCATACTGTTGGAGAAGGGTCAGCCTGGAAAGGAATGGAACGCATGTACATCTGGAGAAGGGTCAGCATGTAAAGAAAAGGAAAGTGTACTGCGCTGGGTAAGTGTCAACCTGTAAAGGAAAGGAAATAGCATAGTGCTAGAGAAAGGTCCGCCTAGAAAGGAAAGGAAAATGTATACTGCTGGAGAAGGGTCAGCATGTAAAGGAAAGGAAAGGGAAGGAAAGTGTGTACTGCTGGAGAAGGGTCAACATTTAAAGGATAGGAATGTGTCTACTGCTGGAAAAGAGTCAACCTGGAAAGGATAGGAAAGAGTGCAAAGCTGTAATAAAGTCAACCTGTTGAAGGAAAGGAATGTATGTACTGTTAGGGAGGGGTCAATCTGCTAGAGAGGGGTCAACCTGGAAAGAAAAGGAGAGAGGTTACTGCTAGAGAAAGGGAAGCCTGGAAAGGGAAGTGTGCACTGCTGGAGAAGGGTCAGCATGTAAAGGAAAGGAAAGTGTGTGCTGCTGGAGAAGGTTCAGCCTGTAGAGGGAAGGAAAGTGTGTACTACCGGAGATGCCTCAACCTGTTGCTTGGCCATGCATTAGCCACATATGGAAAAGTACAGGTCCACGTAAAACTTTTAGCACTATAGAGTGCAAACTAGTGAAACTTTTCATCTGCTGAGATAGATCTGATATGTTTCTAAGAAGCTTTTATTACTGAAGATAAAGCTAACTCTCTTTTGCATTGTTTATCTGTGGGTGTTTTTGTGTAATTCATTAGAAATAATAGATGTACCTTTTGGCTCAGTGGCTCCAATATGCGATCTTTGTTTGAATTTGTTTTTCACATTAACAATATTTTGCTCGCTGCGGCTTCCATTAAGCCAGTCGCCGTGTCAAAGGAGAAACGCATTTGCAGCTCGCAAGAGGCCAGAGACGCTCCTCTAAATATTTACTACACTTCCATAGAGGAGAGAAATGAAAGTCTTTTCAGTTATTGAAGCAAACATTTACTTTATGAATGTCTCGGTGAATGGGCTGAAAGCTATTTGTGGGTGCATAACGCAGCGTTATTCCACGATATATAATAACACGAGTGAGAAGGGAGTCGGACGGAGCGGCGGAAAGCCAGAAGAAGGACATAAAACAGAAGGAGACCAATTACCAGCAAAGTCTTGGTAATGCCTTTTAGTCCGAACGCGGAGACTATTGTGACAATCATTACTTTTCTTAGACCCTTTGTGGTGACACGCTATAGTACAGGAAACACGGATTTGTTACAAACCCATATAGATGAGTGCTGTAGAAGTTTTAACCGCTTAACGAACGCCCACTGTATACAGTATATACGTCGGCACTTTAAAGATGGATGTCTCGGTAACGGCAGCAGCTGCTGTCACAACCGATGTAGCCATCTTTTAAGTGGGGGGTTCTGTTTACAATAATGGTGGTCTCTGCAGCGGATTCGCCACAAAATGACCGTTATCCGCCGCTTACTGGAGCCGCCGATAGTGGCGGAGGCGATCGGGTCCTTCTCCTTCTGTGGTATGGATACAGGTGAGGGGAAGATGGCCCCCACCCGTCTCCATACCATAGCAGGGCGGAAGCAACGTCAAAATGTCACTTCCGCCCATACCTCTTAAAGGGCCATTTTTTTGTTATAACTTTTTCAAATGACAACTTTTTTTTTTATTATTATTGAATTTAAGTCCAAATATGAGATCTGAGGACTTTTTGTCCACAGATCTCATATTTAAAGTGGTTGTAAACCCTTACAACACACTTTCACCTACAGGTAAGTCTAGATTAAGGCTTACTTGTAGGTCCAAGAAATATCTCCTAAACCTATACGGTTTAGGAGATATTTGCCCGAAGACAGACACCGCTGTCTACGGCGCATGCGCCGTAGACAGCGGCGCGCCATCGTCAACGAAGAAGATGCTTAGTTGCGATGCATAGTAGTCCATTATGCTTTGCCTTTGCAGGGAATGAAAGAGGAAGTAAACCCATCAAGGTTTACTTCCTCTTTAAGAGGACCTGCCATGCTTTTTTCTATTACAAGGGAAGTTTGCATTCCTTGTAACAGGAATAAAAGTGACCCAAATTTTAATTTTTTTTTAAAAAACATTTTAAAATCAATAAAATAAAGTAAAATAAATCAGAAATTTTTTTTTTTTTAAACCGCCCGAACGCTTATGTGAGTAGCGCCCGCATATGAAAACAGTGCTCAAACCACACATGTGAGGTATCGCCACGGTCGGTAGAGTGAGAGCAATAATTCTAGCCCTAGACCTCCTCTGTAACTCAAAACCTGCAACCTGTAGAAGTTTTAAACTTTGCCTATGGAGATTTTTTAAGGGTAAAAGTTTGATGCCATTCCACGAGCGGGCACAATTTTGAAGCGTGACATGTTGGTTATCAATTTACTCGCTGTAACATTATCTTGCGCAATATATATAAAAAAAAAGAATTGGGCTATCTTTACTGGTGTCTTATTTTTTAATTCAAAAAAAGTGATTTATTTTCCAAAAAAAGTGCGCTTGTAAGAACGCTACGCAAATACGGTGTGACAAAAAGTATTGCAACGACTGCCATTTTATTCTCTAGAGTGTTAGAAAAAAATATACAATGTTTGGGGGTTCTAAGTAATTTTCTAGCAAAAAAAATTGTTTTTAACTTGTAAACACCGAGTCTGAAAAACAGGCTCGGTCCTTAATAAACACAGAGCTAAAAACAGGCTTTTATTCTTTATTTAACCAGTTCAGTTCTCACATCTGTACACCCCCCTAGAGACCAGAGCCATTTTTACATTTCTGGCCTGTTTATTTAGCAATAACGTTGTCATTACTTAAGATAACAAAGCATTACCTTTCTAGTGTTACTAAACCCACAATAGTAAAATCAGTCTGTATGTGCAGTAAAGCATGCTTGTTATACTCACTGTGGAACTTAAGGGGTTAATCCTCTGCATTGTATGAAAAGGCTGTTTCAACCGGGCCTTCTGTGATCCTCCCCTTCTTCCACTGTCCCCAATACATCTCCTGATAGTACAGAGTATTTGGAGTCACTCTGCACAGGCTGGTGTGTATTGCTGGAGAGTTTTTTTTTTTTTTTTTTGCATGTGATTAGCACAGGACAATCAGCACTCTCCAAACAGAGGGTCAAGGGTCCTGCAACATCATAGGACAGTAGAGTAGAATGAAAACTCCTCCTACATGCCTTAACCAGACACTGATATGCTGCGTACACACAATCGGACAAACCACCGGACTTTGAAGCGGAGGTTCGCCGGACTTTCCGAACGAGCGGACCTGCACACACACGACCAGAGTTTTCCGGCGGACTAGGTGCAGCGGACAAACCGCCGGACTATGGAGGCAGTCCGCCGAACTTTTGAAATGAACGGACTTGCCCACACACGGAGGAAAGTCCATTCATTTTGAACGCGGCTCCAGGTAGACGTGACTAGGGCAGGAAGTCAATGTTGCCACCTCCGTAGGTGAGATTGACACCTCGCTGGCCCCGTCACCTGGTATGGACTTAAAGGGGAAGCCCTACACCGAAAAAACGTCGTGGGGGTCCCCCCCAAAGTCCATACCAGACCCTTATCCAAGCACGCAGCCTGGCTGGTCAGCAAAAGGGGTGGGGATGAGCGAGCGCCCCCCCCTCCTGAGCCGTAGCAGGCCGCGTGCCCTCAACATGGGGGGGTGCTTTGGGGAAGGGGGGGCCCCCACCCCAAAGCACCTTGTCCCCATGTTGATGAGGACAAGGGCCTCTTCTCGACAACCCTGGCCGTTGGTTGTCGGGATCTGCGGATGGGGGGCCCCCAGATACCGGCCCCCCATCCTATGTGAATGAGTATTGGGGTACCATGTACCCCTACCCATTCACCTGGTGGAAGAAAGTGTAAAGAAAAAAACACAACACATGTTTTTAAAATAATTTATTGCACAGCTCCGGTGGTCTTCCGTCTTGGGGGGTCTTCTCGCCGGACTCCTCCGCTATCATCTGCTAGCTCTTTTACTAGCGGAGGAGCCCGGCTTTCTTCTTCGTCGCCGCCATCGTCCAGGGATCCTCTTCCGACTTCAGGGGTCTTGTCCCCCTCTTCGGTTCTTCTTGCCGTGCCTCTGCTTTCTTCTTCCAGCTCTTTTACTAGTGGTGGCCCAGTCTTCTGTCGCTGTCACCGCCTTCTCTTCTTCTTCCTTGAGATGTTGACCAGACGCTCTTTCTGGCCGCAATGACAGGGACGCGTTGTGCGGTGACTTATATAGGGACAAGGAGCGGGGTCACTGGGTGTTGTCACATGGTGACCCCGTCCCCTTATGATGTCACAGTCCCAGAGGATGCTGGGACTGTGACATCATAAGGGGGCGGGGCCACCATGTGACATCACCTGGTGACCCTGCCCCTTGTCCCTATATAAGTCGCTGCACAATGCATCCCTGTCATTGCGGCCAGAGAGAGCGTCGAGTCAACATGGGCATACATTTCAAATCTAATTTGACTACCTATTACACTTTTGTGAGGCACTGTAGTGGCATGCATGTGGCATGGATGATAACTGATGTGGCATGGATGTGCATGAATGGGGATGGATGAGCCTTGGATTGGGATGGCTGAGCATGAATGAGTATGGCTGGGTACGGCTGAGTATGGATGGGTATAGATGGGATGGCTGGGTACGGCTGGGTATGACTGAGTACGACTGAGTATGGCTGTGTACGGCTGGGTACGGCTGAGTACGGCTGGGTACGGCTAAGTATGGCTGGGTATGGTGGGTATGGTTGAGTATGGATGGGTATGGCTAATTATGGATGGGGGTGGATGGGATAGCTGAGCATGGATGGATGGATGAGTATTGCTGAGAATGGATGAGGATGGATGGATGAGTATGCTGAGCATGAATGGCTGAGTATGCTGAGTATGGATGGGTGAGCATGGATGGATGGATGAGTATGCTGAGCATGGATGGGTGAGCATGGATGGATGGTTGGGTATGCAGGGTATGGATGGGTATGCAGAGTAGAGATGGGTATGGATGGCTGAGAATGGATGGATGGATCTGTCACTGAACAGCGCTGTGGGCACTACACATGCAGCCCACAGCGCTGTTGCCATGGATCTCCCCTCTCCGTTCACACTGGACGTAGAGAGGGGAGGGAGGAACCTGAAATCACACCAGTTTGTTTACATGTGATCGCTCTGTCATTTGACGGAGCGATCACATGGTAAACGGCCGTGATCAGCGGGCGTTTACCTTGATCCGTACTGTGCTGGGTCCATCTGGACCATGGCGGTCACGGATGTTCTCGGGTGCGCACCGCAGGGGGCAAGCGAGAGCGTGATTCTGGGAGGACGTCGCTGTACGCCCTCCCAGAGTTAAGCAACCGCCCTGTAGCCATCATTCGGCTATGGGCCGGTTGCTAAGTGGTTAAACTGTGGAAGTGACTTTTGCTGTTAGGGCAGTAAGAATGAAGAATGCCCTTCCACAGTTGGTGGTGTCATTGGACACACACGTGTTGACTTTATTCAGCCTTACCAACTAAGTAACTATGATATTGGTTTGAAAAAAAGTAATAATAATAACAATAAAAAAAAAAGCAAGAGAAGAAGGAGTTCATTTTTATTACAGTAAAGTAAAGGTTAGAGGAGAAGTATAGCCAGAGCTATTTTGGGGAAATCAGGAATTCAGTTCGTTCTGCACTCCTGTGACCTTTTTTCTGCCGACAGCGGGCTAAAACACGCTGTGTCTGATGTCACCCATCTTTACAGTTGGGATCCACCCTGATGCCTGGACAGGCAGCTGGCTCAGCCTCTCAGCCGCTCCCAGCCCCGCCCCCTGCACAGCCCGGTGCTTCAGTGAGCGCTGGAGGGGCATAGCAGAGAGTCTGCGACTGACAGTTACTAGTTCTCTCCTCAGTGAAGACCGAGAGCTGCGAGATCAGTGGTCTTTGATCGCTCAGTTCTCAGTTGTAGAAGAGGCGGAGGACACATGCAGCATCCTCCTAGGTGCGTATGAATGTTTTTTGTTTTTTTTAACACATACTTCTCTTTTAATAACTACTTTTTTTTGTTCAGGGTGGTGTAACTGAGATCATGTGCAGATCGAAGCTCATCCTTTTGACCCGCAGATGAATGAAACAGAGTAAATATAAAAGAAACATTGTTACTTTGTATCTCTCTTTTTCACATTTGAATGATATTTATAAACACTGTGTCTGGTGGTCCTTTTTCATAAAGTTTTCCTATAGCTGTTGTGTTTACACAGCAACTCCTGGCTGTCATTTTGACAGCTGGGAATTGCTGGCAAGTGTGATTGGGGAGGTCGGGGGAGTAGATATGGGGCAGACGGAAATTCAGATTTAATGTTTTAGAAAAAGGAAAGGTAGCACATCTACAGTTTCGTTTAAGATGTTAGATAAGATGAGGCTTTTTATTTCTTAGTAGAAAAAGCTCTTTTATGTTCATGTATTGATTTTTTCTTTTTTTTCCCTTTTTTTCTCCAGAAACCTGGAAACAGATTCTTTCGTAATCCGGAGGGAGTCTTTCATGTATCATGAGTGTTTAGGGTTTGTCGAGAAAATAAAACGTGAAGTATTATATATGGCACGTTGAAATTGAATGTGAGTCTGTTTGTGGATAAAGAAACGTAAACCAAAATTTAATCTGCTTCTATGAAATTTTTAAATAAAACCTTTCTGTTTTCATTGCATACCTGATTTTAGATCCAGATCCACTATATTACCAAAAGTATTGGGACACCTGTCTTTACACACACATGAACTTTAATGGCACCCCAGTCTTAGTCCGTAGGATTCAATATTGAGTTGGCCCCACACTTTGCAGCTATAAGAGCTTCAACTCTTCTGGGAAGGCTGTCCACAAGGTTTAGGAGTGTGTCTATGGGAAAGTTTGACCATTCTTCCAGAAGCACATTTGTGAGGTCAGGAGCTGATGTTCGAAGAGAAGGCCTGGATCACATTCTCCACTCTAATTCATCCCAAAGGTGTTCTATTGGGCTGAGGTCAGGACTCTGTATCTCTATTAGGTTGAGGTCAGGCCAGTCAAGTTCCTCCACCACAAACTCACTCACCCATGTCTTTATGGACCTTGCTTTGTACATTGGTGCACAGTCATGTTGGAACAGAAAGGGGTTATCCCCAAACTGTTCCCACAAAGTTGGGAGCATGAAATTGTCCAAAATGTCTTGGAATGCTGATGCCTTAAGAGTTCCCTTCACTGGAACTAAGGGGCCGAGTCCAACACCTGAAAAACAATCCCACACCAAAATCCCCCCTCCACCAAATGATTTGGACCAGTGCACAAAGCATTTGCGCATATTCACTGAATGGCGACAATCTACGTTACCTAAAATTCTCTATAGGCAATGCCGGCTCAAGACATTGTGCTGCGTGGGTCCAAGAATAAAATGCTGCCCCCCCCCTCAAAAAAATAAAAAATACCCACCAAAAGTCCCCCACATCCATTATATTATATCATGATAATTACAACTAAAATTAAATTTATCAGGAAGTCAGATTTACATGTAACAGCACCTTGATTATATGACATACCATTATGTTCAATTCCAAGGGGTGGGCTAGGGCAGTATAGGGACAGGCTAGGGCAATATAAGGGCAGGTTAGGACAGTATAGGGGCAGGAGGAGCAGCTCGGGGGGCAGTTGTCATGACACACAACTACCGGAAAAAAAATGGTGGTTGTCAATTAGCTGGGTAAATAGAATTGGAGAGGCAACCATGGTTCAATTTTGCTGCCCCTCTCAAAGTGCTGCCTGGGTCCAATGGACCCACTGGGACCCATGGTAGGGCCGGTGCCCTGTCGAGAAAGGTCCCCCGTCGGATAGTGTCCTCCCCATACTGCGCAGGCGCAGCGCTTGCACAGTACGGAGGACAAAGGAGACGCCGAAAGTCTCCGAACATGAACAGCTGTCCATCAGCTGTACATAGAGAACATATTTGTTGCATTTAAATTCAAGATGGTGCTGCTTTAAGGCCAACAAACATATTACAGCGCACACATTCAAGGCTAGTAAAAAACACCTGAACATATTCAAAATAATTTGAATGGGTTTGATCACACTATATGGTTATATAGTGCTAAGCCAATTTACTGCGTCAAAGTCCCCCGAATTAGTGGGTCCTACCCTAGTAATAGAATGAAAGATCCTGCGTCTCAACCATGGGAGCCAAACTCCTCTATGTGGGAGAACTGAAGGGATTCCTCCTATGCACTGGTGGCCACTAAATAAAAGGTAATGAAGAGGGGGAGGGGTGCTCCATCCCAAAAAAACCTGGTCAGGGTCTATTACAATATACAGAGAACATATTTGGGGGGCACACCCTAATGCATTTAAATTCAAGATGGTGCTGCTATAAGACCAACTAACAGTACAGAACATATTACAGCGTACACAAGAATGACATTTCCAGCAGGCTAGTTAAAAACACCTGAACATATTCAAAAAATAGCTGTACACGGCGCCTGCGCAATAAGACTACATTATGCCACATGCTCCTGAACATTCCCATTGCTCGTGCAACTCTGCAAGGGGCGGGTGTAGGGGCGGATGAATACAGAAGAGGCCGCATGATGGGCAGAGATCATACGATGGGGGTGGATTTCTCAAAGGGGCAAAGGCGTATAGTTTATTGATAAAATCACCCCGAAAAAGCCCCAAATTTTCAGCTCTGCCCACCATTGTAAAATACGGCCTCTTCTGTAGGCATCCGCCCCTTACATGCTTATCAATAATACATCCGCCCCTTTGAGAAATCCACCCCCATCGTATGAGCTCTGCCCATCATACGGCCTCTTCTTTATGCATCCGCCCCTACACCTGCCCCTTGCAGAGTTGCACGAGCATCGGGAGCGTGTGGCACAATGTACTCTCTATTGCACAGGCGCCGTGTACAGCTGATGAACAGCTGTTGATGTTCAGAGACTTTTGGCGTCTCCTTTGTCCTCCGTACTGCGCACAAGTGCTGCGCCTGTGCAGTACAGGGCGGACACTATCCAACGGGGGGACCGTTCTTGTCAGAACACCGGCCCTGTCTGGATAGCCTTTCCACATTGTAGACTTGGACACTATCATGCTTAAAGACTATCCAGAGCAATTATCCTCATCCCCTTTCTCTGAGCCCTTTTTCTTTGGTACACCATGCATGCACCCATTTACAATAACTGCAGTACATAGCTTGTGCAGAAAGCAGAGCTGTGGGAGGGGCCCTGCAGGCTCCACCCACTACAGGCTTCCAGCAGAAAACCCAAGGAGGGGGCGGAGACAAGACCAGTCACCCTGTACAAGGAGAGAGAGCAGCAGTGAGCGGTCTTGATTACAGGAAACTCCTGCACAGAGGGAAAGTTTCACACTGGATTCATGCACAGATCTCGAAGAAATACACAACACCATTGTAGCGGTGACACTTTAGACAAGGTATCTGCTATGTACAAATATATTTTTTTCCTCAGAACAGTAAAGGGGTTCTGAGGGCTGATTGTGCAGGTTTAACTTTGGTATCAGTTTGGCTGGGCTGTGTTAGAGTTGTGCCTGGTCATGTGTAGAGTTAGGTGCACATGACGGGCCCAGAACCAGGCCTGGTTAGACTTTTTAGGTATCAGCATTACCCAGAGCCAATCAGTTGGTGCGTCTGGCCCCGCTGAGGAGTCTGGAGAAGGGTACTTAAGATGTTGAAGTCAGGTGTTCAGGGTTCGTTCGTGAGGCCATAGCTGCCTGTTCCTGGATCTGGACCGAGGTAGCCCCGCGAGGGTTCCCTTTACGGGAGCGTGTGCCGCCCCGCAACATGGTTGGTTTGATTAGCCCCATTAGACCCGCATGGTCTGGTGTAGGGATCCATCTGTTCCCAAGTCTTGGAACCGGCTGGTCCGAGGCGCAGTAACTGAACGAGGATTCAAGGTGTCCGGTGTGCACCGCGATCGTATAAGCGATCGGGGGAGGACTCTTCGGAGGATGGCCAACAAGCTGGCATCCCAAAAAGTGCCAGGTTGCTGGGTTGTCAATGACACTATTGAATCCACACTTTTGCAGTACTGCCAAGGAGACGGAGAACGTTCTAGGTACTGAGGAAAGATTCCTGTTTATTTTCGGTTGCAAGCTGTATTCAAGGTCAAAGTTCTGGATCAAAGTGCTGACTGCCATAATCTCTGGCTAGAGATTTGTTCAGCCTTGAAGCGACTTTCTGGTGATTAACAGTTCAAGGTGCCTGAGTTTCTTCACCCTTGACCGCTGTTCCCATACAAGACTGTGTTTGTTGAATGTTACCCCTGCAAATAAAAACCTTTCTAAAGGACTTTTATGGTGTCACGTCCAAAGTTGTTGGGTACCAACCCTGGGAACCCCTGGAAGAACAAGCCAAACGGAGGTAACCGGTAAGCCCAAACGTCAAGGCCGCCCTATCGAGGGTTATGGCCGCTACGACATGATGAAAGAAGAATACACTTCACTTTTGTATTTAGATAGTATTTGATTATTCCCAAGTTCAGTTTTAAAAGCTTCAAGTAGAAGAAAAAGAAAATCAGCTGAAGACTATGTCTGGTCTAATTCAGTGTTGCGGCATTCCAATGTTTGAGTAGAAATGTTGGTCTGCGACCTTCCTTCAGTAGAACTGCCAGACACTGAGAACCCGGACACTCAGCTGAAGCTTTTTTGTTTTATTGCATATTGACAACATCCGCATGGAATAGAAGTCAAGCCGTGGGGCACAGACAAAAAAAAAAAAAAAAAATATATATATATATATATATATATATATATATATCTGTTTGGGGATTACAGGGATCTCATAAAGCACGCAAAGGAAGCTCAAGTGGTTTGAAATGCAGTCGGACCCTGCGGCCATAGACATGGGAGTTTTACTGCGGATGAAATGTAGCTCTGTACGGATCAACGCTCGGAGGTACGTTCTCTTAGCTCTGGAGACGCAGCTCTGAGACCTGAGTGAGAGGCCTTGTCCATTTGACTGCTGTGCTGCTTTGTTTTTTATTCCTAGAGTTGCCTTGCTCTAATGCTTGGTGAGTGTGTGTCAGTGGAGGACTCATCAATGACATCTCAGACTCGTTCTTTTCTTTGATCCCTTGTTAGCTTTTATGCTTTGAAGAAACCTTAGCTGTCTAGTGTATCACCTTCCAAAACTTTATTATACTGAGTTAAGTGACATGTAAATCAAAACATTTTTTCAGCTTTGGATAGTTTTGGTGACCATTGATACCGAGGCATTATGGGAAATCCAAATCTTTATAGTTGTCACTCGAGCAAGAAATGAAAATAAATCTTCCCATGGTAACAATTCTTTAACTGACAGCTGTCTAAAGCCTCGTACACACGATCGCATTTTCAGCAGACAAAACCTCTGACTTTTGTCAGAAGGTGTGTGCCTGGATTTTTTCTTGTATACAAAGGGCAAGGAATTGTTGTGCAACAAACACGAACGTAGAGATGTACTATGTGTTTTTTCAGCTCTTTAGTACCACCCTTTGGGCTCCTTCTGCAAATTTCATGTTAGTAGAAGTTTGCTGAGTGTTGATTCGCGCTTTTCATTTTGCGCTTTTCATTAAGTGCTTTTCAGTTCATGCTTTTCATTTCATGCTTTTCAGTTCATTTCTGAACGGTCGTTCATCAACCAGCCACGTTGTGGAATCGGAGGAGATAACATGTTATTTATTGCCTTGGAGTTATTGCTTTGACCCGAGTCCAGTCCAGGAACAGGAGGAGGAGGATTTCTTGGACCAAAAATTGGTTGCTTTATTAATCGTGACCAATTATGTCATATGCCTTTGCTGCGGGAGCTCCAGGAGAATAATCCAGATGTTTTTCAGAATTATCTCCGGATGACAGACCCCTGCTTTCACCAACGCTTGGCATTGCTAATCCCCTATATTAAGAAGCAGGACACATGCATGAGGCTTTATTTAATTTTTTGGTTGAATAATAATGATTTGGTTTGTTATATTTTCTATATTTTTGGATGCATAGAATGCACTTTTTGGTTAAGTTCTATTGGCAGATAGCATGTCTAATTTTATTTGTTTTCTTTTTTTAATGCACAATAAAAAAAATTGTGTAGAATAATACTTGGCTATGTGTTTTAGTTCAAATTACAGTTTGGGAGTAGGCAGTTAAATAAAAAAAAAATACAATGTAAAATTGACAAGGGACACCAACATAGTTGTATCTTTGATCTTGAAAACTATGGGATAATGGTGTTGTGATAACGTGCCCCCCCAAAAAAATAAAAAAATAAAAATAATAATATTATTCTTGATATCACTAGAAAAAAAAGCCTTTGAAAATTAGTTTGCAATAACTCCATCAGTATCACCAGCAAAGCAGCTTCATTATTATCCCATTAAAGAAGAAGAGAATTGTGCGCTGCATTTGGAGATTTCATAATTTGCCATGTCACGAATGTTAATTCTCCATTACGAACGCTAGTTTACAAGACCGACCGCTTCCGGCTCGTCCTTGCTTTTGAGCATGCGTGTTTGTACTTTGGACTTTTGTCTGATGGACACACGCTTGGAAAATCCAACAACAGACATTTGTCCGTGGAAAATTTTAAAGCCTGCCATTCAACATTTGTCCGCGGAAAATCCGACAACAATTGTCCAATGGAGCGTACACATGGTCGAATCAGAAAATCTGAACGTGTGTACAACACTTAAGAATATAATAGCAATGGTACTCCTGTAGCCTTAGGTGGGTGGATTCAGCACAATTGTTAATAAGGTTGTATTGAGAAATTGCTTTGTATATGTGCTATATCAAGTCATCTGTTGGCCATGCAGGCCTATGTCATTTTCCTTTTGTTATGAAAATAAAAATGTTTTGAAAGTAAAAAAAATAAAAAATAAAAAATAAAAGAATATAATAGCAAATGCACTTTCTTTGATCCTTGTGGCTGTATACTTGCAGTGTGAGATCATCTAAGGCAGGGGTCTCCAAACTGCTTGCCTTTATCCGGCCCTTGGGGCACTTTTCCTTCCACTGATGCAAGACACTATTCTTCCCACTAATACCAACAACGGGGCACTATTTCTCCCATTGATGCCAACGATGGGGCACTATTTCTCCCATTAACGCCAACGATGGGGCACTATTTCTCCCATTAACGCCAACTGTGGGGCACTATTTCTCCCACTGACACCAAAAGTGGGGAACTATTTCTCACTATTTAGCGCTAGCAAGATGGCCACCTCCACACAGAGACAGTGCCAGAGCAATAAATATTCCCACCCAGTGCCAGAACAAGGTCATCTAGAGCCCAAAAAAATCCCCTAGCACAAATCCCCCCCCCATTCATCCCTACCGGCACAAACCCCCCCCCCACCGAAAAAAGTCTCCTCCTAGCACAATTCCCCTCCAACATATCACCTCTTCTAGCGCAAATCCCCTTTCCTTGCACAAATCCTCTTTCCCATCCCCTCTCCCAACACAATTTTCCCTAAATCGACACTCCTAGCAAACTCTTTAAATTTCCCCTCCTAGAACTATTTCGACCCCTTGACACCCTCCAAATTTCCCCTCCCAACAGAAATATCCTTGCTCCTTTTTTTTTTTTTTTTTTTTTTTTTTTTACCACTCAGTGTAAGTTTATTTACTTGCTATGGGACCACCTCAGCTTTCAGCTCAGTGTCCCTTCCAACAGTCACATCATAGTGGTAAGTATTTTTTTTTTTTTTTTGGAGTGTTGATACCAGGCTTACTGTTTTTCATGTTAATCTTGTAATCCCTCTCTGTCACACACTCCCATCTTCTTCCTACCCCTTTCCCCTAACCTCCCCCCCCCCCTCCTACCTATCTGTGGACCACCTTTTTCTATTTTTTCCATAAGTACTTTAATTTCTATCCCAATTGTACCTTGTAGTATCTTAACTGTACCTATTTAGGGCTTCCTCAACCCCTCTGAGATGAGCCATTTCTTCCTGAAATCTACCCAGCACTTCCATTTCCCTATAATTGGAGTAATACTCTGTTCTTCCCGGCTACTTCTTAAACACTCCATTTTATAGGTCTTTTCTACCGAATCCACCCATTCCCACATTGACGGAACTTCCTTCTCTTGCCATTTCTTCGGTATTAATTTTTTACCTGCATTCAGCAGGTGGGGGATCACTGATTCCTTATATTGTCTGAGCCCGATTCTTGTCCCATGGAATAACACTACCCAGGGATCAGCCTTCACCTCTTTGCCTGTAATCTCTTTGATGTGGGCTATAATTTGGTTCCAATAAGTTTTTATTTTTGGACAACTCCACCACAAGTGTGCCATCGTGCCCACCTCTCTACATCCTCTCCAACATTCCCTGGCGCCATCCTGCTGAAACTTGCTTTTCCTTTCTGGGGTATAATACCATCTCATCAGACATTTAGCGCTCATTTCAGCCGTTCTGGCATCTACCGCCGAGCCATGCACTAATTTAAATATTTTCTTTACTATTGTGTTTTCTAATTGTGATCCTAATTCCCTCTCCCATTTTTTGATGTACGCAGGTACCCCCAGCTCTACTCCCTCTAACAACATTCTGTACCATCTCGAAACAACTTTCTTTGCTGTCTTTAATGTACAGAGTTGTTCCAACGGGGTCAGATTTTCCGCTGTTCTAACCCGCACAGGGAGTTTTTTGATAAAACTCGAGAGCTGAGCGTACCTCCACTCATCAATTATCATCATCTCTTTTTTTTGTGCCAACTCGTGATATGGTGCTAGTCCCTCCCCTTTCATTACATCTTTTAATTTTACCTCCTCTTTAACCCAGTTTCCTCCTATTTCCTGACATCCTGGTAAGAAAAAATTATTATTCTTTAATGCTATAAGTGGTGAATTATATTTTCCGTTAAATTGCCTATATATCTTATCCCAAATCCGCAGTGTGTTTCGTGTAATATTATTCCCTTCCAAAAATACACTTCTCTCTAAAGGGGGATTCCAAATTTGCTTATCTAATTTTGTTCTACATAAATCGTGTTCCAGTCTCACCCATCTTTTCTCTGTGTTGTCCCTTATGCTCCATTCACTCACTCTAGACACCACAACAGCTTCATAATAAGTCTGCGCATCTGGCACTGCTACTCCACCCCTGTTCTTTGGTTGACGAAGTGTAGCTAGGGCTACCCTGGCTTTTTTATTTTTCCAAACAAATTTCATTAGGATAGATTTTAATTTTGACAAGTAAACATTGGACAGAGGAATAGGGAGCATCTGAAACCTGTATAGGATCTTAGGGAATATTATCATCTTTAATGAATTTATTCTTCCCAACCATGATAGTGCCCTATAGCTACACCTTTTACATTCTGCCTGTATCTCATCTAGTAACGGGATATAATTACAACGGTACATTTTCCTCTCTGTTTTTGCTAATTTTATCCCTAAATATTTAAGCTCACTCTTCCACGGGAGTTTCCAACTTTGTTGTACCTTTTGTACCTCTCGCTTGTTAATATTGATATTCATTATCTCCGATTTTGACCTATTTATTTTAAAATTTGAGACCTCCCCGTATTGGTCGAGTAGCTCAAATAATTTAGGCATAGATGTCTTTGGGTTGTTCAAGTAAATTAAGATATCGTCCGCAAAGGCTGAGTATTTATATTCCGCTTTTTCCACTTTCACCCCTTCTATCCCGGGATCCCCTCTTATTGCTGCTAGGAGTGGCTCCAAAGAGAGCACAAACAGGAGGGGCGAAAGCGGACAGCCCTGCCTTGTACCCCTCTCCATTTCGAAAGGCTCCGACACATACCCATTAACTTTTATACATGTCTTTGGATGTTCGTACAGTACCTTTATCTTCTGTAACATCTTAGGTCCTAGCCCCATCTTCTCTAATGTCTTAAACATAAACCCCCAGTCTACTCTGTCGAAGGCTTTCTGTGCGTCCAACGACAAGAGCAGACTGGGGGTTCCACCCTGTCGCATCTTTTGAAGCAGGAGGAGTGTCTTTATTCCGTTATCTTTTCCCTCTCGTCCCCCTATGAAGCCCGTCTGGTCTGGGTGGACCAGTGATGTCATTAAACCCTTCATTCGCTCTGCTAATATTTTAGCATATAGTTTTGTATCCGCGTTTAACAGCGAAATCGGCCTGTAGCTGGTACACTGTGTGGGATCTTTGCCCTCCTTCCGTATTAGAGTAATTGTAGCCCTTAAATCTTCATTACTCATTCTATATTCTTCTCCTAGGCCGTTCATATACCGACACAATTGGGGAACAAGAGCCTCTCTAAACGTTTTATAATATAGTGTTGTGAAACCGTCTGGTCCCGGGGATTTTCCTGGTGCTGATTTTAATAATGCTCTGACTATTTCATCCTCCGAAACTGGCCTTTCAAGTATGTCCCTTTCCGTGGGGGTGATTTTAGTCAAAGCATTTTTCTCCAAAAATTCCCTGATCTTCTGCTCTTTCTCTCCGTTTTTGGCCTTTTTCTTACTGTCCGTAAATATCTGCTCAAAGTATAATCTAAAAGTTTCTGCTATATCTTTGGTAGTATAGAGCACTTTTCCATTTTTATTCTTAATTTCCCCAATGAAATTTTTTCCTTTTTTCTTTTTTAACATTCTGGCTAAAAACTTACTTGATTTATCTCCCCATAAATATTGTTCCTTGGCCAACCCTTTAAACGTCATCGCCGCTT
This sequence comes from Lithobates pipiens, assembly GCF_037356315.1. NCBI lineage: Eukaryota > Metazoa > Chordata > Amphibia > Anura > Ranidae > Lithobates > Lithobates pipiens. Next base: position 266,094,632 of record NW_027507790.1, on the reverse strand, counting down.
CTTGGTCCAAAAGGTCCTTCAGCTCCATCCTTACCGTTAATAACTTTTTAAATACCAGGTCATTTTGGGGCAGACTTTTTTTTTTATGGTCTTGTTCTAAACAATGTATCTCGCTCATTAATTTATTGATTTTTTCGGCTCTCATTTTTTTCTTTTTAGATTGCATAGATATCAATATTCCCCTTATATAGGCCTTGTGCGCATCCCACAGCGTGTTACTTTTAATTCCCTCTGTATCATTAAATGTAAAATATTGATCGATCTCACTCGCTATTTTTATCCTATCCTCCTCCCTAAGCAATAGCTCCTCATTCAACCGCCATCCAGAGAGGTTCCTCCCTATCCTTGAGATGTTTAGGCATAGTTTTACCGGGGCGTGATCCGAAAGAGTCATCACTTCTATCCCTGAATCCATCACATATTCCAATAGCCCATGGTCTATGAATATGTAATCGATGCGTGAATACGTCCCATGGACTGCTGAATAGAAGGAATAATCACGTGACTGGGGATTTTTTGCTCTCCATACATCCACTAATTGGTTGTTATATAGCTTTTGAGCTATATTTTTGTGTGCTGCGCTTCTCATCTTTTTAACCTCCGACGAACTATCGACTTCCGGGTTGAGGCCGAAGTTTAAATCTCCCATCATAATTACATAACCTGCTTTAAAGTCCATAAGTTTATATAATATCTTATTTAAAAAACTAATTGGGTTGCTATTAGGAGCATAAATATTTACTAAAGTACACTCCAATTCCTCTAATGTACCTCTTAGGAACAAATATCTTCCCTCTGCATCGCACATTTTTTCCTTCAACTGAAACCTTATTCTTTTGGAAAACCCTATCGCTACCCCTCTACTTCTGGCTGAAATGGTATCACTATAGAACCAGACCGGGTAGTTATTGGAATATAATCTAATGTTTGATGCGAGGGAGATATGTGTCTCCTGTAGAGATATAACGTCAGCCTCATAGCGCTTCAATTCTGCTAAGATCTTATGTCTTTTTATTGGGGTATTCATGCCCTTCACATTATAGGACATAAATTTCAGGCCGTCTATTTTACTATTGCCCATCTATTTGTCCTACGTTCCTTGCCCTACGTAGGTACTTCTTATCTTGTTTACTAAGGTGGTCCACATTTTTCCTCCACCCTCCCCCACCCCTCCCTCCACTTTACTTCCCTTCCCCAACCTTATACCTTCCCAACCTCCCCTATCTACCCCTCCCTCCTTCCCTTCTTTACATCCCATACCCACCTCCCTCCTTACCTTCCCCCTTCCCCCCAACTCCCTTGGCCTGTATACGGCCTTTGTTAGGTTAATGGTCGTGCATGCCCCTACCATCTCCTAATCTATTTGTTAAGAGGGTTTGGGGCTTGTCCACCTGCGCCTCTCCCGCCTCTCCCCATGAGACAGGAGGTATTACATCCCACCATCTTGTTTAATTTATATATTTTCCTTATTTCCTTCCCCTTTTCCCTCCCCTCCTTTCCCCGGACCCATTTTTTCCCCCTACAATGAGCCCATTATTCCATCTGCCAACCAGGAAGAATTGGCGGGCGTATTCCCAGTTTCTCACAAAAATCTTCCAAATCTTCCGGGAAAACCAGCTTCGCCGATTTACCATCTTTGTTCCCTATTAAACAAGCAGGAAAGCCCCATCTATATTTAATGTTCTGAGCTTGCAATTCATCTAGTAGGGGTTTCAAAAGTCTTTTCCTTAAAAGCGTCTCGGGTGCCATATCCGGGAATATCTGTATTTCTCTCCCTTCATATACATGTGGGGTTGTTCCCCTTAACTTTTTCCATATTACTTCTTTCTCATCGAAATATGTGAAGCGCACTATTATGTCTCTCGGTCTGTCCATATCTCTAAATCTTGTTTTACCAATTCTATGGATTCTATCAATCCTTGGTGGAGCTCCCATCTCATTTCCCCAGCAGGGGGCGAGAATACTGTTTAGTATTACTCTTAAGTCTTCGCCTTTTGATTCCGGGATTGAGCGCAATTTCAAATTTTTCCTTCTACTTCTGTTTTCCTGGTCTTCCAGTTTATACAGCGTATTCCTTTGTGTTTGTTGAAGTGTTCTTAGTTGATCTTTAACTTTGTTTAGCTCTATGGCTTGGAGATCCATACGATTTTCTGTAGCTTCTACTCTCTCTAGTAATCCGCCTAAGTCCTCTCGGAGCCCCCTGATGTCCATTTTGATTGCATTCTCTAATTTTGAAAGCATTTCTGCCATTTCTCCTTTTGAGGGAGGAAGATCTTCTGTCCTAATTTCTTCCGTTTTGCTGCTCTCGCAGTCACTTTCTATTATTGTGTCCTCACTGGTATGTTGTGTTCCTCCACCCTTATGTTTGCCCGATCCCTTCTTGTATTCTGAGATGGTTGATTGTCTTTTATCCAATCCCGCTTCTTTGGGGCTTGCTCCTTGTGTCATATACTGTTGGATCGACGTATCTAGACTCTTATCTTTTATGTTCCGTGCGGCTCCACTTTTCGCCATCTTATTTGCTGACTTGCTCATAATTCAATCTGTCTCCAGATTTTGTGGATCCTAGACACCTCGAAAACTCTTTCCCTTAAGTCTTAATTCATCGATGAAGTCGCTTCCTCCAGCGGCTTTCCTTCTATGAAAGCTGATCATCCAGTTTACCTCTTTGCTCCCCGCTTTTACTTAGGGAATCTCAACCTTTTTCCACTCTATATCTATGTTCCGCTGGCAGAGTCCCTTGGGGGGACCCCTTAACACTAACTTCTTCTCTCAGAATAATAATACTGCTCCCTGTTATATTTTATTTTGATATCTTCCTCCGCTGCGTAATCTGAGGGGGTTTCTTACCTAAGCGACATGTAACCTTTAACCGCGCCAAACCTCCCCTAGGTAAAAACCTATGGATCCTGGGGTTGACAGGTCACCCTGATAACCTGTCGAGTGCTTAGCGCCTCCTATCTTTCGATCTCCAACCTCGCATGGGGAAATAAAATGGCTGGGCTGTAGAGTTTAACCTCTATTTCTTATTCCTAATGTGATTCACAGGCAGAGTGGCAAAGGTTGTCCATATCTTATCCCAGGGGAGGGGGGACCAGTCAGCCATTTAGGAACTCATCTCTATTCTCCACTAATAACAGAAGAGTCCCTTAAAAGGGAGAGTAGGATATCCTACATTTAAGGAAATTTGTACTGATCTGGAATGCGCACGGCTAAGAGAGAGGAAAAAAAAACGAAAAAGCAAAAGAAAATCCCTGTAATCAGATCGTGCGATTTTCCTCTTATTGTATAATGTATACGCTATTACAAGCGATTCAGGTAGTCTATTCAATTCCTGCTGCATGAACAATATGTGCTGACGGCGAGGGAAGCAGGAGGAGGAGAAAAACACAAAAAAAACGAAAAACAAAACAGGAAGAGGAGAGGAAAAAAAACCTCCTCCCCCCAGTTATATTCGTCTAGCGTTTCACCGCAAGAAAAAGAGCTTAAAGTAGCATTGCAGATCTCTTTGCGATTAATTCCTCCTACCTTAATTACTCTTCTAAGGTTCTTACAGTCAGGTCAAGGTATCTAGTCCACTCTTATGTGTATCCGGGTCCGCAAAAAAGTAGGAGCATAGAAAAACCTTTTTTAATCCCACGCCATTAAATCCACACTCTGATGTATATAAACTGCTTTTCTCATCGATGGTTGCTCAATGGTATAGATGCTTCGCCCAGCACATGCATACACCCCTGGAATAGAGGCAAACCTCATGGACTTCCTCCACCTAACCATGTGAGATTTGTCCTGGCGGTAGGTATTTATCCCTTCATTTTGAACCATGCGACTTTTTCTCCCCTATTATTGCATATGTGCCAATGTCGCATGCACTTGCGATAGTCAAAGAAGTAATGTTTAAGCTTATTTAAGGGAAATAATGCGTGTTGACCCTGCGGAACCACTGCTGTTTAGCGGACCACTTTCCAAGTTATCATCTCCTGGTATACTGAGCATAGCCATTACCATGTGCATATATAATAAAACTACGATCCTGTTAAGGTTTATACAACCCTGCAGTTGCTTTAAATTCAAAACTGTCGATGGAAACATGCACCAAGGAAAACTTTTCCGCAGCCGGCTTCCTTATCTACTTAACAAAGCTCCTTTTGACCTGCATACATTTAACCCCATAGACACGTTATTTGTTTCCCCTGGTTAGATGTATATTACACAGCAACAGTATTGTGACTTTAAGAATGTTACCGTCCTTGTCAATGCTGTGTCTCTTTCCCACCGGTCTCCTTCTAGTTTCCAGGCTCCGGAGGGTCTCCTCCAAATTCCTCCGAGGTCCTGCTGCATAGCCAGGGGGTATCCGTTGTGCACTGGAGCGGAGAAGAGGGGGAGGGTGGGCCGGTCGAGGTGATGAGGAGGCTGGGAAGCACCGTACTCAGGGCTGCGGGATGTTAGCAGCACCGCACCGAGCGCTTCCACATGTCTGGGCTGGGATCTCTCACCTCCCTGCTCCAAACCATGCCTTGCTGTTTGTTCGTCGGTGCGGTGAGCTTAGCGCTGGCAGGCCCCTCCCCTCAGGCGGACGCTACGTCCTGATATCCTTGCTCCTAATCTCTTCATGGTGCCCCCCCCCCACCTCAACTGATACCAAAGTGCTCAGGGCAGCCACCACTCCTGCCCCCCCCCCCCTTGTCCCGGGCCCTGTTCCTACCACACAAGTGGCTGGAAAGTAGGTGGAGCAACCACCAGCTGGAGTCTGGAACAAGTCAGGACATGTGAATTTGTCACCAGCACACCAGGAAAGTCCGTAATAGAGTCCAACGCTTTATTGAACGATCTCATCACAGAAAAAGATAGCAACATTTTCGGAGGCAGGCAGGACCCCTTCATAAGACATGTGATGTTCAGTAAAGTGTTGGACCCAATTTTGGAATTTCCTGGTGTGCTGGTGACATATCCCTTGTACAGTGCAGAGTAATGCATAGGCAGTTAGTATTGAAAAAATAAACAGTAGCCGAGAGCCCAGACTAACAACTCTGGAGATAAGTCATGCTCTCTCTACTTGTATGGGCACAGCTGCCACAGTGCAATACTCACCTTCAATCCAGAGATTCCCCTTGCAGTGTCTCTTCATTACCAGAAGATCTCCTCAGACTTGGGTTGAACGAAGCCCAGCATCACTAATCCAGGAAGAGTCAACAAGGGGTGGACTGACAACTCATGGGGCCCACGGGCAATAGGAGATTATGGGGTCCCCAGGCAATCAGAGATTATGGGGCCACACAGTATACACACACACACAGTATACAATCAAACAGTATACACAGACACGTTTCTATTGGCTGAGAAAGTACTGGAGAGGTGGGGCAGCTATAATCTCTGGATTTTTAGACCAAAAGGATGTCGGTAAGGGACATTTCAGAGACAGATGTAAAAAAAAAAAAAACACAGATTTTGACATACTGTCCCTGGTTTTACTGAGGCTGGCAACCCTGATGGGGCCCCCTAGTGGCCCGGGGCCCTCAGGCAGTGCCCGAGTGGCCAAATGGTCAGTCTGCCCTTGGAGTCAACACATATTGTGAGTGTAAGGTACCATCAGTAATTGATGACAACTACCCAGCCCAGAGAAGAGGAAGAAGTCCCTGCAAGCATCATGTGCTTAACAACTTTGGAAAAGGTAAGTATTAAACCAAAAAAAAATCATATAATACTGCCAGTGGGGATTGCAAGGGGATAGTGAATTTGGGGTGCCAAGGTTTAGCAGAGGTTAGATGTCATAGACAAGGGAAAGAGAGGAAAGGCAATAGGATCTGACTATAAATAATAGAGAGAGGAGGCTGAGCCTGATGCCATCGTAGACCATTGGTAGAATAGGTATAGAATAGGTTAAAGTGGACCATTGCCTCCTTTTACTAAAATTTACGTTGGCAAACATTTTTTGCAATAAAATATTAAAAAATTACGATTGTATTCGTTTTTTAAGAGAATAAATATCCTGTGCCTTAAAAGTCCACCCTATAGGGGATTCCTCTTTGTTTTTTCAATATCGGATGTGGCACATGATATTTCTTTTCAGGTAGTGGCGCTGGCTATATACATTTTTCTTTCTATCTGCAGTCTTCTCTTCTCTATATTAGTTCAAAGTGCTGAATTGTAAAACTCGTCTGGGTTGCCAAAAAAAAGGGGGCGGGGAGGTGAAGTGACACTCCGCAGAGCTCAGTGGAGGAGAGGTGATTGGAGGGAAGAGACACTCCAACAGAGCTGCTGGAGGTCCCTCCCCGTCACCAATTTTTCTCTTGGTGTCAGGAAAATTTGTCAGAAGTGATTCATGCTGATGGCAGCGGATAGAAATGACACTTATGCCCCGTACACACGACCGGATTTTCCGACAACAAATGTTGGATGTGAGCTTGTTGGCTGAAAGTCCGACCATGTGTATGCTCCATCGAACATTTGTTGTCGGACATTCCCGCCAACAAATGTTGGCTAGCAGGTTCTCAAATTTTCCTCCAACAAAACGCTGTTGTCGGAATTTCTGATCGTGTGTACACAAGTCCGACGCACAAAAGTTCACGCATGCTCGGAATCAAGCAGAAGGAGCCACACTGGTTATTGAACTTCCTTTCTCTCGGCTCGTCGTACGTCTTGTACGTCACCACGTTCCCACGGTCGTAATTGTTGGCCAACATTTGTGTGACCGTGTGTATGCAAAATAAGTTGGAGCCAACAACCTTCGAACAAAATTCCACGGTTTTGTTGTCGGAAAGTCCGATTGTGTGTACGGGCCATTTAGACTCTGGATTTAGACAAGTATACGCTACAGAGGGATATGCTTTGTTCATATTTCATGCCTGAGGTGTACAACAACTTTAACCACTTCCTGTCCGCCAGTTGTCAAATGACAGCTGGGCGGCTCGGCTCTCGTTCTGGGTGGACGTGATATGATGGCCCTCCAGAACGACAGCTCTCTCTCACGCCCGTGAGGGGGTGTGCATCGTGGCGATCGGTTGTGCGGTGTGTCAGTTTGACACACGGCTACACTGATCTCGGTAAAGAGCCTCTGACAGAGGCTCTTTACCATGTATTCAGCTGTGTCCAATCACGGCTGATCCCAATGTAAACAGGAAGAGCCGCTGATTGGTTTTCCTCACTTGTGTCTGACAGACGCGAGTAGAGGATAGAGGATCGGCTGCTCTCCTGATGGGGGGGGGGGGTCTGTGCTAATTGTTTACCAGTGCAGCCCCCCCAACCAAGACCACCAGGATGCTGCCAGGACCACCAGGGATGCCACCCCACTGGACCACCAGGTATGCCACCCTAGACCACCAGGGAAATGACAATCAGTGCCCAGGCACTGCCAATCAGTGCCCATAACCAATGCCTGCCAGTGCCATCAGTAATGCCTATCAATGCCATCTATCAGTTCTGCATATCAGTGCCACATATCAGTGCCCAGCAGTGCCATCTATCAGTGCCCAGCAGTGCCTCCTACCAGTGCCACACATACAGTAAGTACCCATCAGTGCACCCTTTCAGTGCCCATCAGTATCGCCTATCAGTGCCCACCAGTGCCATCCATGAGTGCCCATCAGTGCTGCCTATCAATGCCCATCAGTGCTGCATATCAGTGCCACCCATCGGTGCCACCTACCAGTGCCCATCAGTGCCACCTATCCGTGCCCATCGTCAGTGCCACCTCACTGGTGCCACCTCATCGGTGCCGCCTTATCAGTGGCCGTCAGTGCCGTCTTATCAGTGCCCATCAGTGAAGGAGAAAACGTACTTATCTAGAAAATTTTATAACAGAAACAAAAGAAAAACGTTAAGTGCCCTGTATTAAAGCAGTTAAACATATTAGGGGTTTACTATTAGATTTTATGTTGCTTGCAGTTGGTACCATCTATATTTTTATATTTTTTTATGAACCGGGGACATGAAGAAGTTTGATCTCTGCACCAGAATTACTACCCCATTGTTCAGGAATGATATATTTCACTGTAACATTCTCAGAGACATGAAGGCAATTCATGAATCCCGTCAATTCGTAAACTCCCAGAACGGCGACCGCAGAATGTTTTCACTGAGCTGGAAAATCACATTGAGTTGCAGCATATAGAACGCCACATGCCAGGTTCACTGAAGACCTAAAATGAGGATGTAGCTTGTGAAAGTTTCATCGGTGATGATGTGTTTCTGGGATCGTCAAAAAAAAAAAAAATACTTTCAGTCTTATAACTGGAAGACCATCTAGAACTCAGGCAAACGTGTCAACCTGCACCCCCCACCCCCTCAAGATGTACAGTAAAAGCATTATGTGTTACCAAACACCCCCCCCCCCCCCAAAAAAAATATTTTTAGCACTAATCTGCATCCCCCCTCCTTCCAGGACAAATTCGCCCCTCTGCTAAAATTGTCACTCCAGGCACAAATCTTTGCCCCCCCCCTCCATTACCCCGCTCCTCAAATCACCCCTCCAAAATAAAATCACCCCTCCTAGCACAAATCCACTACCCTTCAAATTTCCTCTCCGAGTACACATCCTCTCCACCCCACTCCAAATCCCCCCTCCCAGCACAAATCCCCTCCACATCATCCCCTCTCACAGCAAAAATCTTCTCCCCCCAATCTCCCCTCCTAGCAAAAATACCCTCTAATCATCCCTACTAGCACAACCCCCTCTGCCCATAAAAATATCCCCTCTCAGTACAAATACCCTCCACTATTTCACTTCTCCTAGCACAAATCCTCTTCTGCCCTCCCAACACCAATCCCCCCAAGTCACCTTTCCTAGCAACCCCCCCCCCTCCCAAATTTCCCCTCCTAGAAAAATTCTTACCCCCTGCTGCCCCTCCAATTCCCCCATTCAACACAAATCTCCTCCCTCTATCACTTCATGGTGCCCCCCTCCCACCTCACACAATGCTACAGAGCCCAGGGCAGCAGCCCACCCCTTGTTCCAGCCTTGCATTCGCTCAATAATGGGTTAGCGGGCCAGTGGAAGCTGTTCTATTATTTATGGGTCAGAGTGATTGTTCCGGCAAAATATAAAGACTTTTGCTGAGGATGCCGTCACCATAATAAAAAAAAAAATACAGAAAAGCTAATACATTTTATACTTAACTTTTTGGCTGGGGCGGGTGAGTAGAGTCTGCGCTCCATTCACCTCTACTGTCTGACACTTCAAGGTATGGTGGATAGCATGTCGTCCACTGGGAGCTGTAGATCCTGGCCACCAGCCACTACATCACTACTGTGTTCTACAGTGATATAGCATCCAGCAGAAAAACGTGAGATCGGCGAGGGTTTGTTTTAAAACGTACCTATGGCTTGTTAAGATTGAGTAAATTTGGCCACAGCTCTTTAACCTCTTTCGACCGAGCCGTGGTGTGTCTTTAAGGGGGTCTATATTAGCTGGTTATATTGGTTGTTTGTTGTCAAATTGCTAAACTCCCTGCCCTGCATTTTCTGTGGCATCTACCCAGCTGCTGGTAGATGAATCTCTTCGCCATGTTGTGTTAATCTCCTGGCCATAGACCCATTCATCTCTGGCCATAGGACTTAATAGTTAAGAATACATTCTCTAGCTGTCATCTGGACATAGAATGCCAGCACACAATTTTGTAAGCCATGTTGCCCTTTCTCCTCCTCAACTTGGGAGTACCACAGTGTTGGATCCACTTCCCCCCATGTCTACTAAGTCCACAAAATTTTGAATCCATCACTGAGTAGGAACAAGTTGCCCTCAGTACATAGTTGGTAAGGTTGAAAAAAGACCATCAAGTCCAACCTGTGTGTATGCTTTTATGTCAATATTACATTGTATATCCCTGTATGTTGTGGTCGTTTAGGTGCTTATCTAATAGTTTCTGGAAATTAGCTATGCTCCCTGCTTATGGAAGAGAATTCTACATTCTTACCGTAAGGAACCCTCTACGCTGTTACCGGTTAAATTGCTTTTCCTCTAATTTTAGTGAATGGCCACAAGTCTTTTTTAATGCCCTTTCGTGGAAATGTTTTAGCCCTATTGTGGGGTCACCTGTACCGTATTTGTACATTGAAATCATATCCCCTCTCAAGCGTCTCTTCTCCAGAGATAATAAGTTCAGTGCTTGTAATCATTCCTCATAACTAATATACTCCAGTCCCTTTACTAGCTTTGATGCTGTAGCAATCTCTTTATTGTCATGAGCCAGACAAAATTGCAATGATGATCAGTTGACGCGTTTCACACGAAAAGAACTGTGCTTGTTCACAGCTGAGATTAGAACCTTGGATCGGGTGTGTCCATTTTATTCCTGAAGCGGTGTGTGCACCCTTGTTCTGTACCCTTTACCAGCTTTGTTGCCCCTCTCTGCACCCTCTCCATTTCCAGCACATCCTTCCTGAGGACTGGAGCCTAGAACTGGACAGCATACTCCATGTGCAGCCAGACCAGTGTCTACCAGACTGGTATCATTAGTATACCAGACTCTTCCAATATCCTTTACTATACCTCTCACCAGTTGGGCACGTTCCCAAATGTTGCACATGTTCCCAAGTGTACTAGTACTCATGTCAGAGAAAACGTCATGTTGCCTAAATAGCCTTTTATTTACCGCTCACAGTCCACACAGCTGGTCCTTCTGAGTACTGAACTACCCCACCTGGGGCTTAAGCTCTATTAAGGGCTCTAAGGCAGTTGCTGACTACATCTGCATGACTCTGGGGTGTTTGGCTCCCATGCCTCGAATCACTAGGCTCCTCCCATCCTGGCACTTATATGGGCACTAACTCCACCTATGGCATCACTAGAGAAAGGCTTTCTCTAAAAAGGTGGCTAAGACACAAAAATAACTCCTTTCCCTATAGCAGACTTATTTGGAACAGAACCACCAAGTGACAAGCGAGCTAACCGCATCTGCCTATAAGCTTAAAGTGGTTCTAAAGCCCTAGGGTTTTTCAAGTTAATGCATTCTATGCATCCAGCCCTCATTGCATGGAAAGGGTAGCTGGTATAATTCAGGTACCCAGGGAAGTGATGTAACCCTCTTGGGGAAAAGGTTCCCTGTAACCCCAAGAGGAGGGTCTTCCTAGTCCTGGGTCCATAGTCAGTGGGAAGGAGGCTGGCCCCCAGGCCCCTCCAGGAGCCCAATTCATGGTGGATTCCATGAAATGTTCCCCTTCCAAAGGTACACTAACCAGGTCCTAGACCCCCAACTGGTCTGGACCTGCGTTGGTCGGGCAGTACAACACCACGCATTCTGTCGACGAGACCTCTCGTATCTGCCGCTGGGGAGAAACAAAATTCATGCTTTCTCTTGAACATTCATAGAGTCGCTGGGGAGGAATACCAGTCGCATACCCTCTAAGGTCCTAATGTCACTAAAGATGTTGGGCAGAGTTTGAGGACCCTCTGTTCAGTTGCCAGTGCTTCTGCTGGGGGCTTGAGCTTCTCTGCATCGGTCTGCTGCTGGAGAGAGTGGCCACCGGCTCCCTGGAACTTCGGAGGTGTTGCTGGTGCTAGTTGCAGGCCCCTCCTGAAGCCTAAGTCATGGTGGATTTCATGACAACTTCAAGGAGGTAGCCACATGGGTGATGGAGATGGTCAGGCATCCCAAACTTTTTTCTCTAAACTGTACCTCAAAAGTGTTACATACAACGGGTAAAATAAGTATTGAACATGTCACCATTTTTCAAGGTAAATATATTTCTAAAGGTGCTATTGACATTACATTTTCACCACATGTCGATAACCCATGCAATCCATACATACAACAAAACAAAAAACAAATAAGTTCACAATTTAAGTTATGTGTAATAAAATGGAATGCCACAGGGAAACGGTATTGAACACATGAAGAAAGGGTGGTGCAAAAGGTCACTGAAAGCTAATAGACACCAGCTGAAATCTATCTGTTGAAGCTCGTTTAAAGTTTGCTGCACAAAATTTAGACAAGCCTGTGAAATACTGGGAGAATATAGTATGGTCAGATGAGACCAAAGTTGAACTCCACCACAACATGTTTGGAGGTCAAATGGCACTGCACATCGCCCCAAAACCACCATATCAACAGTGAAGTTTGGAGGTGGGAACATCATAGTGTGAGGCTGTTTTTCAGCATACGGTACTGGCAAACTTCATATCAATGAAGGAAGGATGAGTCCAAAAATTTACCAAGACATTCTTGATAAAAATCTGCTGCCATCTACCAGGATGATGAAGCTGAAAGGAGGGTGGACATTTCAGCAAAACATTGATCCCAAACACAAAGCCATGGAAACTCTCAATTGGTTTCAAAGAAAGAGCTGCTAGAAGCTGCTAGAAGGCAATTCATAGAAGAGGCCCACGGAACCTTCAAGATTGGGCCAAAATCACACCTGAGCAATGCATGCGACTAAGTTTTCCATACCGGTGGCGTCTTGAAGCTTTCATTATTTACAAAGGATTTTGTATGAAGTATTAAATACATTTCAGTTAGCACGTTCAATACTTTTTCAGTGTCATTCCAATTTATTACACATAACTTAATTTCTGAATGTATTTGTTTTGGTGTCTTTCTATGTATGGATTGCATGGGTTGTTGCCAACTTGTGGTGAAAATGTCATGCCAATAGCACCTTTAGAAATATATTTACCTAAAAAAATGGTTCAATTTTTAATACTTATTTTACTGGCTGAATATGGGGGCTGTACAGAATGTAATGTAAAACTTTTTATTAACTTACATAGGTCGTTCAAATTTCACATGTTGGTAGAGTAACTATTCCTTTATAGTAACTCTTCTTTTTCAAATAATGGATTACAAGCAGAAGCAATGTGCCTTCATTGAGTTTTTGAGAAAGGAGGGGTACAGGCTGTCCGACACCATTGACAAAAGTCACCAATGACACAACATGGCAATGGTGGCATCTCCATAAACATTCTGCAGTCTTTTGAGAATGCCAGACAGCCTGCACCCCTCCTTTGCCAAGAACTCAATGACAGCACGTTGCTTCTGCTAGGAGTGCATTATTTACCTACAATGAAAAAGAAGAATGCCCTGTACACACGGTCGGACATTCCGACTACAAAATCCGTTGGATATTTTCCGAGGGATTTTGGCCCAAACTTGACTTGCATACACATGGTTGCACAAAGTTGAAAATCTGATTGTTCAGAACGCGGTGACGTAGAACAAGTACGAGGGGACTATAAAGAGGCCAGTAGCCAATAGCTTTCATCTCATAATTTAACTTGAGCATGCGTGGCACTTTGTCCGTCGGAATTGTCTACACATGATCGGGATTGAAACGATTGGATTTTGTTGTCGGAAAATTTTAGATCCTGCTCTCAAACTTTGCGTGTTGGAAATTCCAATGGAAAAAATCCGATGGAGCCCACACACGATTGGATTTTCTGAAAACAAGATCCGATCGCACATTTTCCGTTGGAAAGTCCGACTGTGTGTACAGGGTAGAAGAGTTGCTATAGAGGAAGACTTAAGCCGCGTACACACGGGCGGACTGTCTGTCCAACTTAGTCCGCTGAAACACATTTCAGCGGACAGTCCGCTCGTGTGTGGGCTTCAGCGGACTTTTTCAGCGGACAGTCTGGCGGACTAAGTCTTTCGGAATTTCCGTAATATTGTCCGTCCAACTTTGGTTTCAGCGGACAGTCCGCTCGTGAGTAGGCAAGTTGGACGGACTAAGTATGGCGCATGCTCAGAAAGGATTTACACGGCGAAAGGTTGCATTGCTGTGTATTGGACGTCCTATTTCTAGTCCCGACGTACGTGCTGTACACGTCATCGCGCAAGCTTTCAACGGACTGTCTGTTCATCGTGTGTGGTCAAGTCCGTTCATTCAAAAGTAGGACGGACTGTCCGTCGGATTGTCTGATGGACTTAGTTGGCCAGACAGTCCGCCCGTGTGTACGTGGCTTTACTTTACCAACATGTAAAATTTGAACGACCTATGTAACTTATGTTAGAAAAGATATGTCCACTTTTTCATGACTTTTGTTACAGCCCACATAACTTTTTGCTTAAAAAAAAAAATGTTGGTGTGTTTTTAGCCTTGTTCATAAAGACCCTCATTCTGTGGAGACTTTCATAGCACTGATAGTCTATTAGCCCCTGTACACACGGTCGGAGATTTCGACAACCAAATCCGTCGGATCTTGTCCGAAACTGTTGCATACACACGATCGGACTAAGTTGTCGAAAAATCCGATCATTCAGAACGTGATGACGTAATTTCGTTACGATGGGACTACGTTCAGGCTAGTAGCCAATAGCTTTGATGTAGGAATTTAATTTGAGCATGCATGGCACTTTGACCGATCGGAATTCTCTACACATGATCGGAGTATGTCCGATCGAACCAGTTGGTTAGAAAATATTTCCAACAAGTTGGAAAATTGGGTCCGACGGATATTCCGACGGAATCAGTCCGATGCATACCACACACAGTCGGATTATCCGACAGCACGGTCCGATAGGACACATTCCGACAGATTCTCCGACCGTGTGTACAAGGGCTTAGAGACTCCATGAATGCTCACTAAAAACTCTCAAAATATCAGAAAACCCCCCAAAAAGTATATATTTAGGAAAATGATTACCAAAGTCATAAATGGGTAGGAAACAGGTGACTGAAGAGTGACGCCACTGTTCTGACTGAATTTCTGGGCTCTGGCAATATTCCAGAAGATCGGTCCTCCTTTTATGTTTTAGATTAGGAAAAGATGAACTCTTTGAAGGTCAGTTTGGGACAAAGACATCAAAAGAGAATGATCTGTATGGAAATTTACATTTTTTGCTTTTGATATAATTATTTCCTAAAGTCCCTTCAATTAATATGAATGTAGGTTGTGAATAATGAATGAAAAATCCTTCGATCATATGTGGTATGGTACAGTCAACCTTTAGGTGAGGACAAGAAAAACATTTTTAAAGAGACTCTGTGACAGTAGAATGAAGCAAAAAAATAAAAAAAAAACCCCAAAAAACTGAATGCCATATAAAAATAATTATATGTAGGGCATCCATTTTTTTTAAGGAGAACTTGTTCTAAATTATAAAACATACAATCTAAAGTCAAAAGTTTTTTTTTTCATTCTGGATAAAGTTTTTTTTTTTTTACTACTGAGGAGATTTTTCTGTATTTTCTGTCCTCTAGACACGTCAGAAAGTGAAATGAAGTCTCTCCGAGGTGAGAATAAAATCCTGCTTAGACAGTTGTCTCTGTGACCTTTCCCTCTATTCATGTTCGAGTGACGACTCAAAACTTTATGTTTTCCTCACTTTCAGACCTGGTGGCAGCTGAACAAATAAAGAGAGTAAATTGTCCTAACGGGACAAACTATGAAAACCAAAGAGTTGTTCTAACCCTTCACCATGCAAAAATAAACCGTTTTCACTTTAGATACATTGTGAAGGTTTCGGATTTTGCTCTGAAACTATTAGGAATGGGACTACTTCACCAGTTCCTTTTTAATTTTTTTTTTATGGTTTAATAATTATTATTAGGTGTTTACTCCACCGGTTTCAAGCTTGTATAAACTTCTAGGTCCTCTGGCTGTCAGCCTCTTGCCTAATCTTAATCCATCAGTTGGATGAATGAGCTCTGTTCATTTTAAGAAACATTTCTATCAGAACATCTGTTAGGAGAATACCTGTACTGAGTCAAGGCCAATGGCTGAAAACGTCAGGCTAAGCACATTTCTCAGTTCTTAAGAGGTTGAATTGTTTGAACCGCTAGACTGATGATAGGTGTCAGAGTCACAAGCCAAGGTCAGTGCTGGAGAACAGTTTGGTGGTTGGGTGTCACAAGCCAAGGTCAGTGCTGGAGAACAGTTTGGTGGTTGGGTGTCACAAGCCAGGGTCGATGCATAGTCGGGGGGGCACAAGCCATGGATGGTGCAGGAGAAAGGTTTCATAGTCGGGGGGTCACAAACCATGGTCGATTCCAAGTTGCAATAGAGGTAGCTCGAGCCAGCGGACAAGATAATGTGTGAAGCACAATAATCTGGTAAACAGGAAGTGCAGAGACATGGTTTAAATCAGGAAGCTCATGGGACGAGAAAAGAGTTCAAGATTCAGCAGAAATCAAGGCACAAGGCAGGGTTGTCCAATGGGTCAGGCTGGATAATGGCCAGCATCTCAGGTAGCTCAACGAGAAGCCTCACTGACAGACACAACAGAGGTCCCAGGTTCAAGTCCAGGCCCCGACAATCGTCTTTCATGAGCCTGATCACACAAGCTGTTAGGGAGCTATTCTGGCTCCTTGGGTGAATAATTCCAACATTAACAGTTTGCAAATTACCCCTCTGTTGTATAGTTTTTACTTTTTTTTAAGGTTTAAAACAGCTAGCAACATTTTGTTCTGGTAATGTCTCTGGATCTATCAAGTGCTTTGAAGGAACAGCAACAATGAAGTATCCTGTAAGTTTTGATCTAGGGTTGCACGTCTAGTAATGCTGTTGGCCATATTCAGCTTGTTGAAGGGATGTTGACAGCTAAAAAATACTTTGAGACCATATTACAACCAAAATTTCTTCCCTTTTCAGCTTATTTATCCCATCACACTTCACAGGAATATCAGTTCCAGAAAAATAAACATCCTGGCAATTAGGAATGAGCTTGCTGTTCGGGTCGAACTTACATTCGACTTGAACATTGGGTGTTTGCTCGTTCACCGAAGAGCAAACTTTATGGGGCATTCGCCCAAATTTGAGTGCTTTAGAACGTCCCATAATGAACTGCGAGATCGCAGTGCATTGCTGTATGATGATTTGCCAAAGCATGCACCTGACCTGCATGCTTTGGTCAATACCAGCACCCTCTGCTAAGAGAGTCATAATTGGCCAAAGGCAGGGTGCCTTTGGCCAATTATGGCTCAGGGTGACTAAGTCCATGCCCCACACATATAAGGCTGCCCACACGACGGCCCTGTGTAGTGTTGTTGGAGAGATAGCTTGATTTAGATTAAGCAGGCAGGTTTTCAGCTAGTGCCAGTGTATTTGATATCTATATATATATATATATAATATATATATATATATATATATATATATATATATATATATATACAGTCAGTCTAGTGTATATATATAGCTTGCTGTTCGACCCAAACAGCAAGCGCATCCCTAATTGCCAGGATGTTTATATATATATATATATATATATATATATATATATATATATATATATATATATATTTTTTTTTTTTTTTAAATATATATATATATATATATATATATATATATATATATTCTCTGCATTTAGCATAGGCTATAAATTCAGTGTTTACTCTATATTCAGTCAGTGCAGGCAGTTTATATATATATATATATATATATATATATATATATATATATATATATATATATAACTGCCTGCACTGACTGAATATAGAGTAAACACTGAATTTATAGCCTATGCTAAATGCAGAGAATATATATATATATATATATATATATATATATATATATATATATAAAAAATATATATATATATATATATATATATATATATATATAAATAAACATCCTGGCAATTAGGGATGAGCTTGCTGTTCGGGTCGAACAGCAAGCTATATATATAGCTATATATATATATATAGCTATATATATATATATATATATATATATATATATATATATATATATATATATATATATATATGCTTGGCCAGTCCATCACCTTTACCCTCAGCTTCTTTAGCAAGGCAGTGGACTGATTTAAACAGAAAGTGCCACAAGCCTGGTCTTCAAGTGTGTGTTTGTGTGTGTGTATATATATATATATATATATAAAAAGTATCTCACAAAAGTGAGTACACCGTTCACATTGTTGTAAATAGTTTATTATATCTTTTCATGTGACAACACTGAAGAAATTACACTTTGCTACACTGTAAAGAAGTGAATGTACAGCTTCTATAACAGTGTAAATTTGCTGTCCCCTGAAAGAACCTCAACACACAGCCATTAATGTCTAAACCTCTGTCATCAAAAGCGAGTACACCCCTAAATTAAAATGTCTAAATTGAGCCCAAAGTGTCAATATTTTGTGTGACTACCATTATTTTCCAGGACTGCCATAACCCTCTTGGGCATGGAGTTCACCAGAGCTTCACAGGTTGCCACTGGAATCCTCTTTCACTCCTCCATGATGACATCACAGAGCTGGTGGATGTTAGAGACCTTTCGCTCCTCCACCTTCCATTTGAGGATGCCCCACAGATGCTCAATAAGATTTAGGTCTGCAGACATGATTGGTCAGTCCATCACCTTTACCCTCAGCTTCTTTAGGCAGTGGTTGTCTTGGAGGTGTGTTTGGGGTTGTTATCATGTTGGAATACTGCCCTGTGGCCCAGTCTCTGATGGAAGGGATCATGCTCTGCTTCAGTATGTCACAGTACATGTTGACATTCATGGTTCCCTCAATGAACTGTACCTCCCCAGTGCCGGTAGCACTCATGCAGCCCCAGACCATGACACTCCCACCTCCATGCTTGACTGTAGGCAAGACACACTTGTCTTTGTACTCCTTACCTGGTTGCCGCCACACACGCTTGACACCATCTGAACCAAATACGTTTATCTTGGTCTCATCAAACCACAGGAAATGGTTCCAGTAATCCATGTCCTTAGTCTGCTTGTCTTCAGTAAACTGTTAGAGAGCTTTCTTGGGCATCATCTTTAGAAGAGGCTTCCTTCTGGGATGACAGCCATGCAGACCAATTTGATGCAGTGTGTGGTGTATGGTCTGAACACTGACAGGGTGACCCCCCCCCCCCCCCACCCCTTCAACCTCTGCAGCAATGCTGGTAGGACTCATATGTATAGTTCCCAAAACAACCTCTGGATATGATGCTGAGCATGTGCACTCTACTTCTTCTTATAATATTTCAATGAATGGCCTGTTCCTGTCCCCAACAAGAGTAGGTTTGTAACAAATCATAGAGTGTGCCTGTCCACAGACTCTGTTGATAGGCTCACATTTAGGGGCATGTAATTAACATTTTTTATATAATATTTCAATGCAGGGCCCGTTCCTGTGCCCAACAAAATTATCTGTGAGGGGTTACAGTGTTGTGGCACCACCACCACCCAAGGCCCAATTTTTCTGCCCCTGTTTAACAGGGGCATGTAATTACAATTCTTGATATAATATTTCATAGCAGGGCCTGCACCCACCAAGATTAACTGTGAGGGCTTACAGTGTTCTGGTACCACCACCACCACCACCACCAAAGGCCCAATTTTTCTGCCCCTGTATAACAGGGGCATGTACTGTAATCACAATTTTTGATATAGTATTTCACAGCAGGGCCCGTTCCTGCGCTCCTCCAGAGTAACTGAGAGGGCTTACAGTGTTCTGGTACCACCAACACCTAAGGCCCAATTTTCTGCAGAGTATATAGGGCAGGCCATATAGTATATATACTGCTGTTCAGAGTATATAGTGCCTGGGGGCCTGGAGACTCCCCACGCCATTTAAAAAAAAATTTGGGTGCAAGGTTCCCCTTAATATCCATACCAGATCCAAAGGGCCTGGTAATGGACTGGAGGGGGGATCCATGTTGTTTGTTTCAATGATTTTCATCAATACAATACAGTACAGCCACAAGCAGTTTTAAATGACTTTTTTTCTCTTTAGAAATGTCATTTTGCTGTGGTATTGTTCTAAACAGGGGAAACATTTGTCACTTTACAGGCATACGATAGACAACCCCCAGGCATGATATTTAAAGGAATAGTTAATTTTTATTGTTTCACTTTAAGCATTATAGAAATCACTGCTCCCCAAAAAAACTGCAGTTTTCAAAACTTTTTTGCATTGCTACATGTCCCCTGGGGCAGGAGCCGGGTCCCCAAACACTTTTTATGGCGATAACGTGCATATGAGCCTTTAAAATTAGCACTTTTTTCACATTCTTGTCCCATAGACTTTGACCGTATTCGTGTGTTCGAACACGTTTTTTGCCTGTTTGCATGTTCTGCTGCGAACCGAACCGGGGGGTAATCCCTAGTGGCAATACTGCCAAGTATGTAAAGAACCATAAAACAGCTCGGATCTAAATTCCATTGAAAACCCCTGGACAAGGCTAAAATGTGGTGTTGGAAAAGAAAGTCCAAGAGATGATCACAAACTCATAGAATCTATAATAAACTGCGGATAATATATTATTACATCAGAAGAACCTAAAAAAAGTAGTGTATTCGATGACAGAAAGGAAAATCGCTGTTGCTGTTTCTGAAGGCTATCCAGCCAGACATTGGAATTTTTGTATTTAAAAGCATCCTGTGTTAATAGATATAATATTAAATATAGTAAAACCTTCATTTGAGAGTAACTTGGTTTGAGAGCGTTTTGCAAGACAAGCAAAATTTTTTAATATATTTTGACTTAATATACAAGCGATGTCTTGATATACAAGTAGCGTCACGTCACAACTGAGTATAAAAGAGAAGAGGGGCGCCTCTAAGTGTAACAATATGGTTACATTTAACCACTTGCCTACCAGGCACTTACACCCCCTTCCTGCCCAGGCCATTCTTCAGCTTTGAAAGCTCATCCCACTTTAAATGACAATTGCGCGGTCATGCTACACTGCACCCAAACACATTTTTTATCATTTTCTTCACATAAATAGAGCTTTCTTTTAGTGGTATTTCATCACTGCTGGGTTTTTTATTTTTTACAAAAGAAAAAAAAAAGTTTTTTATTTTTTTTCTGTCAGTAAATTTTGTAACTAAGTAATTTTTCGCCTTCACTGATGTGCGCTGATGAGGTAGCACTGATGGGCACTGATAGGCTGAACTAGTGGGCATTGATGAGGAGACACTAATATGCCACACTTATGGACACTGATAGGTGGCACTGATGAGCACTGATGGGCACTGTTGGGTGGCACTGATGGTCACTAATAGGCAGTGCTGGTGGGCACTGACAGGCGGCACTGGTGGTCACTGATAGGCGGCACTGGTGGGCACGGATAGGCAGCACTTATGGGCGGCATGGATAGGCAGTACAGATGGGCACTGATGGACATTGATGGGTGGCACTGAGGGGCAACACTGATGGGCATTGATGGGCAGCACTGTAAGGAGGAACTGATTGCCAGCAATGACTGGCATCGCTAATGGGCACTGTTTGATGGCACTTATGGGCAGTGGTGGGCACTGAATGCTGCCACTAGTGGGCACTATATGCTGGAATTGGTGGGCAAAGGTGGGCACTGTTTGTGACACTGTATTTATTTATTGTAATCAAGGCACTGATGATCAGCGCCCTGATTACATCCCTAGATGTCCCCCTGTGAGGCGATGTCACTGATCGGCTCTCCTCTCTTCACACTCTGTCAGTGGGAGGGGAGGAGAGCCGATTACTGACATCTACTTGTTTACATGTGACCGGCTGTGATTGGACAAAGCCGATCACATGGTTAAAGAGCCACGGACACAGTTTGTGTTGCTAGGACTCAGCGCGGCTGCAATCGCCGCGCTGCACGCCCCCGAGCGGCTGTTCTGGGATGCTGTCATATGATGGCGTCCCAGAACGAGAGCTGCACCGCCCCGCCGTCATTTGACGGTGGGCGGGCAGCAAGCAGTTAATGAAGGTACAACATTTAGAAGCTCACATGATTGATGATTAAAAGAGGCACATGTAAGTATGCAGGCATCTGGGGTAAAGCTGTCCACATAGACCGTCCTCCGCATCGCCCTTGACGTCGTCCCTTCCACGCTTCGCTCCATGAGCAGTTCAAGCTTCGCTTTCAGATCGCTCTACTGCAGGCTAGTCTTCCTGGTCATGATTGGAGACTAACAGCGCTGAGAGACGGCGGTGAGGAGGATGATCTATGTGGACAGCTTTACCCCGGATGCCTGCATACTTGGATGTGCCTCTTTTAACCACTTTCAGACCGGACCATTTTGCTGGTAAATGACCAGAGGTCTTTTTACAATTTGGCACTGCGCTGCTTTAACTGGTAATTGCGCGGTCATGCAATGTTGTACCCAAACAAAATTTGCGTCCTTTTCTTCCCACAAATAGAGCTTTCTTTTGATGGTATTTGATTGCCTCTGCGATTTTTATTTTTTGCGATATGAACGTAAAAAGACCGCAAATTTTGAAAAAAAATGATATTTTCTACTTTTTGTTATTAGAAAAATCCAATAAACTCAATTTTAGTCATACATTTAGGCCAAAATGTATTCAGCCACATGTCTTTGGTAAAAAAAAAGTCAATAATTGTATATTTATTGGTTTGCGCAAAAGTTGTTCTACAAACTAAGGTACGTTTTCTGGAATTTACGCAGCTTTTAGTTTACGACTGCCTATCTCATTTCTTGAGGTGCTAAAATGGCAGGGCAGTACAAAACCCCCCCAAATGACCCCATTTTGGAAAGTAGACCCCCTAAGGAAATTGATAAGTGGCATGTTGAGCCCATTGAATATTTTATTTTTTTGCCTCAAGCGATTGAATAATGACAAAAAAAAATTATTTTTTTTTTTTTTACACAAAGTTGTCACTAAATGATATATTGCTCACGCATGCCATGGGCATATGTGAAATGACACCCCAAAATAAATTCTGCTGCTTCTCCTGAGTACGGGGATACCACATATGTGGGACTTTTTGGGAGCCTAGCCGCGTACGGGGCCCCGAAAACCAAGCACCGCCTTCAGGCTTTCTAAGGGCGTAAATTTTTGATTTCACTTCTCACTACCTATTACAGTTTTGAAGGCCATAAAATGCCAAGATGGCACAAAACCCCCACAAATTACCCCATTTTAGAAAGTAGACACCCCAAGCTATTTGCTGAGAGGCATGTTGAGTCCATGGAATATTTTATATTTTGCCACAAGTTGCGGAAAAATTACAAACTTTAATTTTTTTTTATTTTTTTTTCACAAAGTTGTCACTAAATGATATATTGCTCACACATGCTATGGGCATATGTGAAATGATACCCAAAAATAAATTCTGCTGCTTCTCCTGAGAACGGGGATACCACATGTGTGGGATTTTTTGGGAGCCTAGCCGCGTACGGGGCCCCCGAAAACCAAGAACCGCCTTCAGGTTTTCTAAGGGCGTAAATATTTGACTTCACTCCTCACTACCTATTACAGTTTTGAAGGCCATAAAATGCCAAGATGGCACAAAACCCCCACAAATGACCCCATTTTAGAAAGTAGACACCCCAAGCTATGTGCTGAGAGGCATGTTGAGTCCATGGAATATTTTATATTTTGCCACAAGTTGCGGGAAAATTACAAACTTTTTTTTTTTTTTCACAATGTTGTCACTAAATGATATATTGCTCACGCATGCCATGGGCATATGTGAAATGACACCCCAAAATAAATTCTGCTGCTTCTCCTGAGTACGGGGATACCACATATGTGGGACTTTTTGGGAGCCTAGCCGCGTACGGGGCCCCGAAAACCAAGCACCGCCTTCAGGCTTTCTAAGGGCGTTACAGTTTTGAAGGCCATAAAATGCCAAGATGGCACAAACCCCCCCCAAATGACCCCATTTTGGAAAGTAGACACCCCTAAATTTAGGGGTACACTAGTGAGACTAGGTAATAAATGGCGGGTGCCCTGAAACTATAAAAAAATAACTAACCAACCAGCGTCACCTGTAACAGTTATATGGTGATCACTGGTGAAAGGGTTAACTAGGGGGCAATCAGGGGGCTTTATGCGGTAGTATATGGGGGTCCCTGGCGCTATAAAAAGCTGCGGCGAACCTAAATACCTACCTGCCTAACTAGCTTCACCTGTGACACTAATACAGCGATCAGAAAAACGATCGCTTATTAGGCTGGGTTCACACTGGAGCGATGCGGGAACGCCACGAATCCGCGGCGGGTTCCCGCATCGCATGCCTCCCGGCGGCAGTTCACACTGCCCTATGCGAACTGCTGGGAGGGTCAGTGAAATGTTAATGACACCCCCAGATCAGTTCGCATATCGCAGTGCGATCTGCAAACTCGAATCGCATGGTGTGAACACCCATGCGATCCGATTCTGCTGCGGACCAAAAAAAGGGTCCCGTGCGAGTTTGCGGCGGGTGCGACACGAATTCAGCCATACTATCTGTATGGCTGAACTCGAATCGCACAGAGATCGGATGTGATTTGCACTGCAGTGCGGTGCGAATCACATCCGTTCTCATAAACCGCTGCAATGTGAACCCAGCCTTAGTGACACTGGCGACGGGGGGTGATCACGGGGTTAAACCTTTATTGGGGGGGTTAGGGGGGTACCTTAGAACTAAAGGGGGCTAACCCTAACTGCCCTAACAGTTATTACAGTCACAAATGACACCCGCTGGGTGATCAGGGGGTTAAACCTTTATTAGGTAATAAATGGCGGGTGCCCTGAAACTATAAAAAAATAACTAACCAACAAGCGTCACCTGTAACAGTTATATGGTGATCACTGGTGAAAGGGTTAACTAGGGGGCAATCAGGAGGCTTTATGCGGTAGTATATGGGGGTCCCTGGCGCTATAAAAAGCTGCGGCGAACCTAAATACCTACCTGCCTAACTAACGTCACCTGTGACACTAATACAGCGATCAGAAAAAACGATCGCTTATTAGGCTGGGTTCACACTGGAGTGATGCGGGAACGCCACGAATCCGCGGCGGGTTCCCGCATCGCATGTCTCCCGGCGGCAGTTCACACTGCCCTATGCGAACTGCTGGGAGTGTCAGTGAAATGTTAATGACACCCCCAGATCAGTTCGCATATCGCAGTGCGATCTGCAAACTCGGATCGCATGGTGTGAACACCCATGCGATCCGATTCTGCTGCGGACCAAAAAAAGGGTCCCGTGCGAATTTGCGGCGGGTGCGGCGGGTGTAGCGGGTGCGGCGAATGGCTGAACTCGAATCGCACAGAGATCGGATGTGATTTGCACTGCAGTGCGGTGCGAATCACATTCGTTCTCATAAACCGCTGCAATGTGAACCCAGCCTTAGTGACACTGGCGACGGGGGGTGATCACGGGGTTAAACCTTTATTGGGGGGGTTAGGGGGGTACATTAGAACTAAAGGGGGCTAACCCTAACTGCCCTAACAGTTATTACAGTCACAAATGACACCAATGCAAAAAAAAAAAAAAAAAAAAAATGACATTGGTGTCACTGTGACTGGGGGGCAGGGGTAATTGGGGGGGTGTGAGTGTGCCTGGCATGTTCTACTGTGTAGTGTCGTGTTGGTGCAACTCACCGATCCTCTCTCCTCGGTGTCGGAACGAAAAATACCGACACGGAGGAGAGATTACATCACTTCCTCTCCTGTGTTTACATTACAGGAGAGGAAGTGATGTCACGGAGCATTTTCATTCGTCGGGAGCGATCGCGAGGGGGTGGCCATGAATGAATGGCCGTCCCCTTGTCCGGGATCGCTCCCGAACGAATACCGACCGCCGCGGGCACCGGGCGGGGGCCCGATCGGGCCCCCGATCCGCGGGAAGGCAGGGACGTACATGTACGCCAATATGCCTGCCCGTGCCATTCTGTCGACGTACATCGTCGTGCGGCGGTCGGGAAGTGGTTAATCATCAACCATGTGAGTTGCTAAATGTTGTAACTTCATTAAATGTAACCATATTGCTCCACTGTGAGGCTCCTCTCTTCTCTTTTATACTCTGGAGCTCCTGCTGGATTTTGCTTCTAATCCCCTTGTGGAGGCTTCCATTTGTAGATGGACATTTTATGGTTACACAACCAAATCACATTGCTATAATCTTTTTATATGGACTATAAACTGAAGGACTTATGAATAATAGGTTGTGGAACGAATCATTTGAGTTTCCTTTATTTCTTATGGGGAAATTCAAGCATGTTTCCGGAACGAATTATGCTCGCAATCCAAGGCTTTACTGTAGTATAAAATTGTATTCAGCATTATGTTTTTAATAAAATGATATATAACATGAAGAGGTTCAGCACTTTTTAGAGCAAATATATCTTTTTTTTTCAAAATTGTTAACAATTATGACCACTAGTGTATATGAACCAATTAAATAGTGCGGCGCTAAATCAATAAATATTGATAGAAGAATAACAAAACTGAATTTGCATGAAACTAAAACTCATAAATTCATAAAGTGAAAAGGTGAAAATAAATAAAAATTCATAATTCATATATTATCTTCAGCATGAGGAAATCATATACAGCATCTAGTGTACATAAAAGCTGACAAATCAATAGCATAATGGCGTCACATGTAGGACACACCCGATGCAAGTTTCGTCAGAGAATGACGTCTTCAGAGGGATTTCCCAATGGACAGTGGCGGAATTATAGGGGTCGCTGAGATCACCAAGGCGACCGGGCCCCCGTGCTGCAGGGGGGCCTTGAGGGCCCCCCTGTATATCTGAAGGAGCGGGCGGCTGAGACCGAGCTCCCCGATCTTCAGCCGAAGTGTAATCGGCACTGTGCCGGGAGCTCGGAGTCTTCACACTGCTTATAACTAAAGTGAAAGCAGTGTGTGCTCTTTGTCTCCCCCTACAGTGCAGTACCCGGCAGGAAGAGGTAAGATAAAGCACTGCCGTTTTTGAA
Organism: Lithobates pipiens; assembly: GCF_037356315.1. Lineage (NCBI taxonomy): Eukaryota > Metazoa > Chordata > Amphibia > Anura > Ranidae > Lithobates > Lithobates pipiens. The sequence continues at coordinate 266,068,088 of NW_027507790.1, read as the reverse complement.
AAGACTTTATGTGTGTGTGTGCATTTGTGTGTGTATGTGCATGTGTGTGTGTATGTGTGTGCATGTGTATGTGCATGTGTGTGGATGGCGAGTGGGTGGGGGGGCACACTGGGGGCATTTAAGGGCACACTAGCAGCATTTGATGGCACACTGGCAGCGTTTAATGGCACAGTGGCTGCAATTGATGGCACAGTTGTAGCATTTGAGGGCACAGTGGCAGCGTTTGGCACAGTGGCAGTGTTTGGCACAGTGGCTGCAATTGATGGCACAGTGATAGCGTTTGATGGCACAGTGGCAGTATTTGAGGGCACAGTGGCAGCGTTAAATGGGCACAGTGGCTGCAGTTGATGGCAGAGTGGCAGTGTTTTATGGCACAGTGACAGCTTTTGATGGCACAGTGGCTGCAATTGATGGCACAGTTGTAGCATTTGAGGGCACAGTGGCAGCGTTAAATGGGCACAGTGGCAGCGTTCGGCACAGTGGCTGCAATTGATGGCACAGTGGCAGCCTTTGATGGCACAATGGCAGCATTTGAGGGAACAGTGGCAGCGTTAAATGGGCACAGTGGCAGTGTTAAATTGGCACGGTGGCAGTGTTTGATGGCACAGTGGCAGCTTTTGATGGCACGGTGGCAGCTTTTGATGGCACGGTGGCAGCGTTTGATGGCACAGTGGCTGCAATTGATGGCACAATGACAGCGTTTGATGGCACAGTGGCAGCGTTTGTTGGGCACAGTAGCAGCGTTTGGGTACAGTGGCTGCGATTGATTGCACAGTGGCTGCATTTGAGGGTACAGTGGCAGTGTTTGACGGCACAGTGGCTACATTTGATGATGTGGTTTATAAAAATGTTTGTGCCCCCCAAAAATTTTGAGCACCAGCCGCCACTGTTTAGATGTATGTATGCACATTTTATGTATCTGCGTTTAATCCTGCCCCCCCTTCCCATATTAGAGCTGGGCGATTTTCTAAAAAAAAAATGTCATTTAAAAAAAAAAAACTCGATTCACAATTCGAATCCAGTTTTTTCTATTTTTATGGACAGGCCGTTTTTAGGTGAGGCCGTGGCTTCGTCCTAGATGCACCTTCTTTTGGATGGTTTGTTTTTTATGATTTCTTTATCTGGACAATAACTTTTTTCATTTACCCTTGGATGTGGGATTATACGCCTCTCATTGCACGTGAATTATGAACTTTTCACTTTATGAATTGGGACTTTTATTTTCAGAGCACCGAAAGGACCGATTTAGGCCGATTTTTGACTCTTGTATACAAGGCTTTACTGTGTGCTGCCTGACATGGCCTCTACTTGCACCTGGATTATGTTTATCATCTGCCGCCTGCCATGACCTTTGTCTGCCCCAGATTATGCCTATCGTCTGCTGCCTGCTCAGTCCTCTGTCTGCCCTGGAATTCACTTACTATCTGCTGCCTGCTCGGACCTCTGCCTGCCCCTGGATTATACTTACTATCTGCCACCTGCTGTGACCTCCCCTTTTCCCTGGTTTATGCTACTGACTACCGTCAGCCTTACCTCTTGCACAAAGAATAAGATTGCATGTTTGTCAAGGCCTGCCCTGATGTCGGGGAAAGGATCTGTGGCCCTTGGGTTTTTATCCTCTTCCCAACCAGGGGTCTCTATTCAGGAGAGCCCTCGCCAAGTACCTGGAGGACCAGCTTTGGCAGGTCCCTATAGGATTGGGATGCACTTGGTTTCATTCTAGGTAGACCTGAGTGTGCCTTGCCCCGTCAGGAGCCTTGTACCATGGAGGGGTTCAGGGCTTGAGGTTCTTCCTCTTTTGAGTTTGACCCTATTCTGTACCCCTGTGCACTTTTTTGTGGGCTGTGATTGTATGGTTCACTATTTTGTTCACTGATGATCTAAGCATTGTACCACAGAGCTTCGAAACGGGCGGGTTTGGGGCTTGAGGCCCTTCCTCTTCGGAGTTTTGTACCCTTAGGCACTTTTTTGTGTGCTGTGAAACCACGGTTAACTAGAGATCTAAGCACTGTACCACAGAGCTCGGAAAAAGATTTAAAAAAATTGTCAAACGGTTTCAATGGATATGTAAATGCTGTACCTTGCACCCCAGGGAGTTTGGGGCTTGAGGCCCTACCTCTCCGGTCATATTGGGATATGACCAAAGAGGAAGGGCTTGGGCTGCACTCGGTTTCAGCCTAGGTAGACCTAAGTGTGCCTTGCCCCTGTCAGGAGCCTTGTACCATGGGGGGGTTCAGGGCTTGAGGTCCTTCCTCTTTGGAGTTTGACCCTATTCTGCACCCTTGTGCACTTTTTTATGTGCTGTGAATCCACGGTTAATTGAAGATCTAAGCACTGTAACACGAAGCTCTGAAAAAGATTTTAAAAAATTGTCAACCAAACTTTGGTTTCAATGGATATGTAAATGCTGTACCTTGCACCCCGGGGGGTACGGGGCTTGAGGTCCTTCCTCTTCGGTCATAGCAATAAAAGTGATATTTCGGTCTACCATAAGTGGTCTTCTGCCACAACTACCATTAATTACCCGAAACCCCTTTGTATATTTATTTTATTGCTAAAATCCACTTAAGCTATTGGGACAGAATAAGTAACAACAAAACACGTTTTTTTTTTTTTTTAAACTGTGCTTTATTTAGGGCTAAGCTGAAAAGCGTCATTCAATAATTACAGAAGATTACAAGGAGATTTTTTAAGGTAATTGAGAGTGAAAAGAGCAGTTGGACGGAAATGCAGCTGCTGTACACACCTGTACTTACTAACAGCAGGAATTAAAGGAACACAATGACCAAGAGAAAAAGAAAGACGATGCCCAAGAGTGGGCTAGGAAAAGAAAGATAAAAAAAAAAAAGAAGTAAAAATAAAAGAGTTCAGTGACAGAATTAAAAAGGGTCTGCATTCTAATGAACAGCAAGGATCACAGCGATAAACTATTCTGAAAAATAAAATAAAAAATAGACCATTGTGATACAAGTTGGATTTTTAACAAGTCAGCATAGGGTTAAATAAAAAAAAGCTTATAAACAAAAATGAGGCTTGAGAAAAGGAATCCATTTTTTTATCCAGAGGAGGGCTATGGCACAGTGTTCCATCCCCTTCCAGCAATTAAAGGGAAAAAAGTGACCCATTGCAGGAGATAATACTTCATGATTTTTTTGTGTATTTATATATATATTTATATTTATATATATATTTATAAAAAAAAGTTAAACATGATCAAAAACACTCTTTTAGTTCAACTAAAATGAGTGAGAACACAAACCAAAAAAAAAGAAAAGATAAAACTGAAAAATTCATACAGCAGAAATAAATTAGAATAAATATGATATATTTTAAAATATATGTGTTTTTAAATAGTTCATTGACTTATTTTTCTGAATCTGAGTTTATTCTAAAGCAACATCTTTTATTTTATTTTTTTTTAACTGCTCTAAAGTCAATTACCAAAGATAAATATCGTGCTTTCATTTTAAATAATTTTTCCTTGTTTTTTTTTTTCTCTATCATTACAATTAAAAGACCTACAAAATATGCAAATGTATTTACAGAAAAACAGAGCCAGCATCGTTTTTTAAACATCCCCTGTTTTTCAAAATTCCTTGTAAACAGTTTCAGAAATTTTTTCAAAGATTGTTTATATTTTTTTTTTTTTTTTTTTTTTTATATTTTTACTTTTTTAACATTAAGGTTCTAGGCTGTCTTTTGCCCCTGAAGGTCTAGAACAAATATGGAAACTACTAAAGCAGAGGATGATGGGAGGGTTAGCAAAGAGCAGATTACGAAGATATGAAGCGAGAGCCATGTCATTCTTCAAGTTAAAATTAACTGATAAAAAGACAATAGCTGTTGTAACGTTATTATTTCATTGCATCATTTTACAAGAGTCAAGTTTTATTTTTAATAGGTGGAATGCTTGCAGTTAAAAGCTGCCATCACAGCCTCTCATATCCTCCTCAATAAAGTATGCAATAGGATTTTATGCTTATTCTAAACTCTACAAAAATTACAGTTCTACAACATCTTTCTTTTAGCCATAATGCTAACGTCTATTTTTTTTTTTTTTGTTTTTGCTTTCTAATTTTTTTTTTTTACTATTATATAGATATCTTAAACTTTTCTGTTAAATCTGTACAACTATTAGGATTTTAAGGGGTAGTTAGAAGCATTTACAAACTTTTTTTTTTTCTTACTACCCTCTTTCTAATGCATTTTTCAATTTTATTTTTTTAAGTTTTCTTTTATTTTTCTCTTTTTTTATTATTTTTTTTCCATCTCAAGTTTTTTTTTTTATTATTTTTTTTTTTTGTCTGCTTTTAAAATATCTATCCTTTATTTAATTCCTACATACTTATCCTTTCATAATATACAGAAAACCATAGGAAATTTTCAGAATTGAATTAATGTAACCAAAGAACCTTCTATAGTATCAAATAGCTATTATCTTGCCATTTTTAAAAGCATTTTAAGCATTTTTTTTTTTTTTTTTTTTTACATATTTCATATAATTGCTCCCAAACTGTTTTAAGAACAGCTAAGGTGTAGGAAGTTAACTTCATATTTTACATACAGCTACAAGTCTGCAATAAAAAGTTTGGTCCTTTGGTCCCTAAATAGCTAAGGAATGACATATACGATGCTTCTTGCAACAGTTGCCATGGTGATGCCATAGCAACATAACTCATGGTGGCGAACAGGCACTCCTTGTCAAATTTCAGGTTTCTTTTTTTTTTAGAAGAAAAAGCCTTTTCTTTTTTTTTTTTTTTTTGTGTGGCATTATCAGTGTCTGTTCGGAAATTCCCATTGATCTTGATCCGTCTGATGTTTCCAACTTGAGTTCCCATCCACGTAAGCAGTCGCGATACTTTCATTGAAGAAATATTACAGTCTTAACAATCAAAGTAGAAGAAAAGTCTGAAGTCTTCAGCATGATTGGTACTTTGCTGATATGTCAAAATTGTAATCCAGCGCTTCTCGTCATATATTCTTTATATGTTTATTTTGTATTGTAATAATACGGCCCATTCAGTTCCTGTCCTGAAAATAAAAAAATAATAAGAGATTAGTCAAGATTTTTTGACATGTTAATGGATGCACATCGAATAAAAACTACCCTAATCAGATCACGTGTGAACTGCCTGACCCGAATCCTGGAAATGTTGCATTACTCTCTTTTCCAAATTACTCTTTTCCATTATTAAAGTGCTCCAATACATTATTTTCAACAAGGATTTTCATATTTGTTGAAATGTGTTTTTTAAAGTAACTTTGTTTTTTGTTGTTTTTTTTTATTTTTTATAAATCATCCCCCCTTTAGGCCGCGTACACACGCGGGGACTGTTCGCCCAACTTTGTCCGCTGAACAGTGTTTCGGCAAACAGTCCGCTCGTGTGTGGGCTTTCAGCGGACAGTTTCAGCGAACAGTCCGCTGAACAAGGTTTTTCGGAAATTCCGAAAAACTGTCCGCTGAAACCTTGTTTCAGCGAACAGTCCCCTCGTGTGTAGGCTTGTTCGTCAAACTAAGTTCCGCGCATGCTCAGAAAGGATTTACACGCCGAAAGTTATAATGCAGTGTATAGGACGTCGTATTTTTCGTCCCGTCGTACGTGCCGTTCACGTCATCGCGCACGGTTTCAGCAAACTGTTCGTCCGTCGTGTGTGGCCATGTCCGTCCATGCTAATTTTGAGCGGACTGTTTGCCGAAACTGTTTGACGGACAAAGTTGGGCGAACAGTCCCCGCGTGTGTACGCGGCCTCACTGTTACCTTATAGTGGAATTCCAGTAGGGCTGGACTGGGACAAAAATTTGGCCCTGGACTTCATCCAGACCAGCCCACTTTCATTTTGCAAACAAGCACAAAAACAGTATATAAAACTATACGTAATTGTGCAAAAAAACATAAGTAGCATAACATAAGGAGTCCTCACTAACCTCTTTTATTATTTCACTTATTCTCCTCTGTATTTTCTCATCTTTCTCACATCACTGTGTGAAGTTGAGGGCGAGCCGTGCAGCCATTACTTTGTCACTGAAACCGGCCCACTGAGCCATCGGCCCACCGGGAAACTCCCTGTAGTCCCAATGGCCAGTAGATGCCTGAATTCCAGTCATATCTCTGGGTTTTAATTATATGAAGGTTAGGGTCATCATGCATGCTCCTGTGCTACCTGTTTTTGCCTATCCCCAGGCCCTACAGTGCCTTGCAAAAGTATTAATGCCCGTTGAAATTTTCCACATTTTGTCACGTTACAACTAAAAACGTAAATTTTTAACACTTTATTGAGATTTTATGTGATAGACCAACACGAAGTGGCACGTAATTGTGAAGTGGAAGGAAAATAATAAATGGTTTTTCAATTTATTTTATAAATAAATATGTGAAATTCGTGGCATGCATTTGTATTTAGCCCCCCCCCCCCCGAGTCAGTACCACCTTTCGCTGCAAGTCTTTTTGGGATGTCTCTACCAGCTTTGCACATTTATAGAGTGAAATTTTTGCCCATTCTTCTTCGCAAAATAGCTCAAACTTTTTCAGATTGGATGGAAAGGGCCTGTGAACAGCAATTTTCCCAGCGACTAAGTCAGTATATGACGAAACACGAGCAGGGAGGTTGAAATTTTTGCCCATTCTTCTTCGCTATTTTGCTCAAGCTTTGTCAGATTGGATAGAGAGTGACGAAGTCAGTATATGACGAAACACGCGTAGGGAGGCTGAAATTTTTGCCCATTCTTCTTCGCTATTTTGCTCAAGCTTTGTCAGATTGGATAGAGAGCGCCTGTGAACAGCAATTTTCCCCACGACTATGTCAGTATATGACAAAACGCACGTAGGGAGGTTGACGCGCTGACGTCATCGCGCCTATCTAGTGGACAGGTGTTCGCAAGCCGGCCGGCTGTTTCTCTACAATCGTTATCTCCACTTTTTTGTAAGTGCAATTTTATTAGTTTTAAATAAACCTGTTACGTTTTACACTGTGGAGAGTCTTCTTGCTTTTCTGGGTAACGTCTGAACCACCGTCCTGGTGGTTAACGCTCGAGTCTCCCAGGTTGTTTTGGTGTCCTATTCCAGTTGCCCTTTCTGTAGATATCCAACATCTCCCCAGATAGAGGGCCTGGCTGGGTAAATTAGCTGCAGGCTTAATAGCTTGCCTTTAAGCCCGCATTCTATGTGGTGAAGGTGCAATGTCTTTGAGAAGTGTATTTCACAAGAACCTACGCTGATGTTTTTTATGGACTGTTGCTCAATTTTTCACATGTTAATTTGTGTTGTAGTTCACTTACTTTCACTGCTGGGATTAGTCTTGTTTTTTTTTTTTTTTTTTCATTTGTTTACTTATTTATAGCGCTGTCACATTGAATCCTACTTTCTTCTAAGATTGTCCTGTATTTGGCTCCATCCATCTTCCTATCAACTCTGACCAGCTTTCCTGTCCCTGCTGAAGAAAAACATCCCCACAACATGATGCTGCCACCACCATGTTTCACGGTGGGGATGGTGTGTTCAGTGTGATGTGCAGTGTTAGTTTTACGTTACACACAGCGTTTTGCTTTTAGGCCAAAAAGTTAAATTTTGGTCTCATCTGACCAGAGCACCTTCTTATACATGTTTGCTGTGTCCCCCCACATGGCTTCTCGCAAACTGCAAACGAGATTTCTTATGGCTTTCTTTCCACAATGGCTTTCTTCTTGTCACTCTTCCATAAAGGTCAGATTTGTGGAGAGCACGACTAATAGTTGTCCTGTGGGCAGATTCTCCCACCTGAGCTGTGGATCTCTGCAGCTCCTCCAGAGTTCCCATGGACCTCTTGGCTGCTTCTCTGATGAATGCTTTCCTTGCCTGGCCTGTCAGTTTAGGTCTACGGCCATGTCTTGGTAGGTTTGCAGTGGTGCCATACTCTTTCCATTTTCGGATGATGGATTGAACAGAGCTCCATAAGATGTTCAAAGCTTGAGATATTTTTTTATAACCTAACCCTGCTTTAAACTTCTCCAAAACAAACCCATGAGGGCTTTACAGAACAGCTGTATTTATACCAAGCCTAAATTACACACAGGTGGACTCCATTTAATAATTAGGTGACTTCTAAAGGCAATTGGTTCCACTAGATTCTTAGGGGGTATCAGAGTAAAGGGGGCTGAATACAAATGCACGCCACACTTTTCAGATATTTATTTGTAAAAAAAAATTGAAAAACCTTTAGGCTCGGTTCACACAGGGGCAACACGACTTTCAACACGACTTTTGGAGGCAACTTGAAGGCAATTTGGACATGACTTGGACGTGACTTGGACGCGACTTGGACGTGACTTGGAAAGACTTACAACACTACTTTAAGTCGCCCCAGGCCAGGCGACTTGCCGTGGCCAATCAGAGAATGAGCTCTTAGGGGGGGAGCTCCTTTTGAGACCTGATAATTCTCTGAGAGTCGCCTCCGTATAGACGGAGATCCGACTTGGAGGCGACCTCCATTGAAATCAATGGGTACCAGTCGCCTACAAGTCAGATTGAAGTAGTACAGGAACCTTTTCTGAAGTCGGAGCGACTTCAGTAGTGTGCATTAAGACAGCTCTCATTCACTTACATTGATTTTTACATGTTGTGCGACCTGAGGTGACTTGGGGCGACTTGAAGTCGGATCTGAGTCACCCCTGTGTGAACCGGTTCTTATCCTTTTCCTTCCACTTCAGCTATGTGCCACTTTATGTTCACATGTATCACATAAAATCCCAATAAAATACATTTACCTTTTTGGTTGTAACATGGCAAAATGTGTAACATTTCAATGGGTATGAAAACTTTTTTCAAGGCATTATAGGTCTGCTGCCATCTCAAGGCAACAGGCTTCACTCTTGCTGCAACGTTCCTATAGGCACTGAGCCGTCTGTCTAGCCAATTCTGTTCCCATTGGAAGGTGAACACTGGGCTTGTGAAAGATCTGTCTACGCCATGGTTGCTCAACCTGTGGCCCTCCAAGCTGTTACAGAACTACAAGCCTCTGCTTTTGAGAGTCAAGCTTGTAACTGTCATCAGCTTGCAATGCCTCATGGGACTTCGTTTTGCAACAGCTGATGGGCCATAGGTTAAGCACCCATGGTCTACACTGATTCTGTAACGCTAGGACTTTAAACTTTGATTCTGGCCTTAGTTATCCTGCCTTGACCTTAGCTTGACCTTAGCCTGTTCCTGGATTATTCCCTGCTGCCTGCCCTGACCCCAGCCTGTTCCTGGATTATGCCTACTGACTGTCACCTGCTCTGACCCCTGCCTGGATTGCGCTAAAGCTAAGCACGCACTAGAAGTTGTTTTTTTCTTTTTTGTTCAACCCAGCGTCTGAATGAAAAAAAAAAAACAGAGAGATTTCCATATCAATATAAGCAATATTAGTGTGATGATCTCCCCTGCTGTGCTACTGCATTCTCACAAGGGGACGCCCCCCCCCCCAGAACACACTGATCAGAACTGCCGCCCATTGGCTGCCAGCATTGATGGGATGCTGGTTGGATGCTGGTTTTACCAGCATGCCCATTTGACAGAAAGACATCCAGTTCCTGACGAACGTGTGTACAAGGCTTTACTGTCTGCTGCCTGACCTCTGTCTGCACCCAGAATATGTTTATCCTCTGCCTCCTGCCATGACCTCTGTCTGCCCCTAGATTATGCTTATTATCTGCTGCCTGCTCAGACCTCAGCCTGCCCCTGAATTACATTTGCTATCTGCTGCCTACCCTGACCTCTGCCTGTCCCTGGATTTTGCTTACCATCTGCCGTCTAAGCTGACCTCTTCTTGTCCTTGGATTTTACTTACCATTTGCCTCCTTACCTAACCTCTGCCTGTCCATGGATTTTGCTTACCATCTGCAGCCTAGCTTGACCTCTGTCTGTCCCTGGATTTTGCTTACCATCTCCGCTTACCCTCAACTCTACCTGCCCCTGGATTTTGCTTACCATCTACCGCCTAACCTGACCTCTGCCTGTCCATGGATTATGCTTACTGTCTGCTGCTTGCCCTGACCTTTGCCTGTCCCTGGATTTTGCTTACCATCTGCTATGCAACCTGACCTCTGCTTGTCCCTGGATTTTGCTTACCACCTGCTGCCCAACCTGACCTATGCCTGTCTCTGGATTTTGCTTACCATCTGCTGCCCAACCTGACCTATGCCTGTCCCTGGATTTTGCTTACCATCTGCTGCTTAACCTGACATCTGCCTGTCCATGGATTATGCTTACTATCTGCCACCTGCTGGGACATCCGCTTTTCCCTGGATTATGCTATTGACTACCGTCAACCTTATCTCTGCCTGGTATTGGATTTTGCTGGCTATTCACCCATTGGGACATCAGTCCATACCTGGCTCTTACATAGGCCCCAGGTATATCTTTTTTCTGCCTCGAGTACCACTTGGTCAGTGACTAAAGCATTGTTGATTGGGCAACAAAGTACCAGTAGGCCTGCTAGACTTGAGGGAATAGGGACTGCTATTGGTGAAGCCGCACTGGCCAGTTATAGCCTGTGATCACTGGTTTTAGAGTGAGCGCTACATTGACAAACCATATAAGCATCCTCCATGTGCACAGCTCGGCAGCTTTCCCTTCAATTCTCACTCCACCCTAGCAAAATGTGTTAAAATAATGAAAATCCTTGTTGAAGTTTCACGATATGGAAGAATATTTGATAAACAATGGAGTTAAGTAGTACAGAAAATATGTCCAATTCTGTATCTAAATATATTTGTGTGTATATGTATAGTTCTATAGAGTATGTGTTGAATGCCAAAAGTAAAAATATTAATGGTTTTTCATCAGACCGGCAAACCCATGTTCTCTTCACACATCCAGATTTAAAGTGTTAATCCAGATTTTAAATATATATATATATATATATATATATATATATATATATATATATATTTATATATATTTATATATATATATATATATATATATATATATATATATTTTTTTATTCTATTTACCATTAACCAACTGATTTGCTGGTCTAGGAAAAATAACTTTTTCTCATCCTCTAACTGTTCTACACTGGGGTGGGTAGTGATGAAATCTATGACGTCAATCTCTCTAAAAATGCTTCAAAATACATAAAGGATTTAAAAAAAAAAATTTCTATTAGATATCATTATTACTAGAAATGCCACTCAATTAATATATACAAGATCATTTTGGCTACAACCGACCACATGTAAAATTTGTTTTAGTCAGTTTTCAAAATCTTAAATTTCAAGACACAATCATTGTTGAAGCAAAAAATGTGTAGATCCTCTGCCCTACAAATAATTTTTTTTTTTTTTTTTTTTTTAATCCGAAGCGTAAAAATGGAACCAGCCAAAAAAAATAAAAAAATACAAATAAATATCCAAAGCCTATAAAAATAAACACATTGATGAGAAGGTTTTATTTCTTCAAACAGAAGAGTAAGACTATTTTTTGAAAGATTTTTATTTACAGTGTAATCATTATCGGGCTAAGCCTGGCATTTTAGCCGGATGCCTAATCATTGAGGATTAGCTTATGAAACCCTTATCTCTTGCTCACAAGCAGGCTCCTCCTGAGCACTCTTTGATTTATTACATCAAGAAACTGGAGCTGAGAGGATTCACTCTGGTAGGTTTGTCATGCCGAATGTCAATTCACGCTGGCAGGTTTTCAACACTGTTGCTTCAACAGACAGCAAACCATACACAGCAGGTAGACAATTACAACACAAAAAAAAAAAATACAAAAATACAAAAAATATACAAAAACAAAGAAACACTTGTCAAGGACCCTTTTTCAGTTGCAAATAAACACACACGTATATATTTTTGTATTCTTTTGTATTGAATTTTGTTTAAAGATCCAGTCCCACAAGCATAATGCTTTGTTTCTTTTTCGAAAAAAACCCTAAAATAATATAATGTACTCAAACAATTCAGTAATCAGTGCTGCTGTCAACACATTTTGCTTAGCTCTTGAATGTTCACCTAGCCTAACAATGCACTTCAGTAAATACCCTTTGCGTTAACAATCCTATTTCAATTAAGGGAATGTTATGCTGAAATAAAAAAAAAAAAAAACAAAAAAAAAAACTTTGCACTGCAATTTGGCTAGAATGCCTTGGTTATTTTTTTAGCTTTTACTTTTAATAAATAATTATGTGTATTAGTATTTGATTACAGTTATTTTTTTTTTTTTTATCTGGCCTATTACGCAGATAGAATTTAATCAAATTTTTTGTTTTTTAATAACATATTAATAAAGTATACTTTATTATTTTTTTAACTCGTAAGGACTAAAACTAAACATTTGTAATATATAAAGTGATTAAAAACAAATTATTAAATTTGTTAATGAATGTATGTTAAGGGAGCTACAATAACTTACTCGCTGGGACCTTAGCCTTGGTTAACTACTTAACCAGTTACAAAAAAAAAATATATTCAATACATTTCCCCTCTTTTTTTTTTCTGCAGCCTGCATTTACAGTTTAAACATCTGTTGATCTACCAGAACTTCAGTGAGCACATACATTATATTGCCAAAAGTATTGTGACGCCCGCCTTTACACGCACATGAACTTTAATGGCATCCTAGTCCGTAGGGTTCAATATTGAGTTGGCCCACCCTTTGCAGCTATAACAGCTTCAACTCTTCTGGGAAGGCTGTCCACAAGGTTTAGGAGTGTGTCTATGGGAATGTTTAAGCATTCTTCCAGAAGAGCTTTTTGTGAGGTCAGGCACTGATGTTGAACGAGAAGACCTGGCTCGCAGTCTCCACTCTAATTCATTCCAAAGGTGTTCTATCAGGTTGAGGTGTAGGCCAGTCAAGTTCCTCCACCCCAAACTCACTCATCCATGTCTTTATGGACCTTTCTTTGTGCACTGGTCCAAATCATTTGGTGGAGGAGGGATTATGGTGTGGGGATATTTTTAAGGGGTTAGGCTTGGCCCCTTAGTTCCAGTGAAGGGAACTCTTACCAAGACATTTGGGACAATTTCATGCTCCCAACTTTGTGGGAACAGTTTGGGGATGGCCCCTTCCTTTTCCAACATGACTACACACCGTTGCACAAAGAAAGGTCCATAAAGACATGGATGAGTGAGTTTGGGGTTGAGGAACTTGACTGGCCTGACCTCAACCTGATAGAAGACCTTTGGAATGAATTAGAGTGGAGACAGCGAGCCAGGCCTTCTCATCCAAAATTAGTGCCTGACCTCACAAATGCGCTTCTGGAAGAATGGTCAAACATTCCCATAGACACACTCCTAAACCTTGTGGACGGCCTCCCCAGAAGAGTTGAAGCTGTTATGGGTGCAAAAGGTGGGCCAACTCAATAAGGGTGGGAAACTGGCTGAGAGCACTGATCGGGATTCCGACGGCTCTGATCGGGGATTGGTTTTCCAGCACGCACCTCCAGCGGAAGCCGGGTCAAACGGCCGTTTTTTTTTGAACTGGCAAATGTCTCATGACATTTGACTCGTGTGAAGCTGTTATAGCTGCAAAGGGTGGGCCAACTCAATATTGAACCCTACAGACTAAGACTGGGATGCCATTAAAGTTCATGTACGTGTAAAGGCAGGTGTCCTAATGCTTTTGGGAACATAGTTTAACCCTCTGTCAGACTTGCCCAGTTCTCTTCTGCTGGACTACAGAACACCTTCCCTCTATTTATGTCCCTAACATAAGAGGGATGGGTTCTGTATACCAGCAGGTGGAGAACTCAGGCAAGGCTGATAACACTGCTTAGGATTACGGGGCAGCAGAGACAGCACTGTAAGCTCAATACAGGAACTGAAGTTTAGAAGGTTAAAGAATAGGAATGAAAAACCTTGTACTCACATCTTTAATAGTAGGTTTGCAGTTCTGCTATAATACTATCTCCCAAACCTACTGTAGTTAATACAGAAACTTTATTTTTGAGTGGGGTAGAATCTTTAAACTAACCATTCAAAATTTCAAATATTTTAAACTTAAATAACATTTATACTAAAAATAAAAATAAAAAAATTAATTCTTCACACAATCAATTGAAAAAGGCCCCAAATTTCCATAAAAATATAGAAATATACCAAAAAAAACACGATTGTACTAAGAGCAAAAAAAATCAACCACAACATTTTTTTTTTTTTTACCCTTTTTGCTTTTTGATTTTCAAGGTTTGCATACAATTTATAAGGATCACAAATTAGTTGCTTATTTGTATATATTTTTTTAAAATCTACATTACAGTACACCACGTAAGCATAAACAGCAAGGCTGGACAAGGAGATCAAAGAACATAATATCACTGCAAGCACCAATTAAACAGAATGAGCACAGCAAAAAAATAAAAAAAATGGCAGCACAAAATAGGAAAAATAAATAAATAAATAAAGCGGCACATGTGATCATGACTGGCCAATCATGAACGGATACAACATCCAAGAAATAATGCTTCAACCACAGCACCTCCACAAAACGGCATGTCATGCAGCTTTAGCTTATTACATGACGCCATCATTTCACATTTTTTAAACTGCTAGTCGATTGAACTTACGGACTGGGGGGGGCTCGTTTCTCCACGTCATTACGTTAACTTTTTTCGGCGTGAGATCGTGTGTTGGGTCTGGTTAGGTTGGGATTGAGTTGAATGACAAAAAAAAAAAGAAAATATATATATTTTTTTTCTTTTTCAATGTGTTTTTTGCGTATTGGGTTGTATTTTCAGTTTTCTTCGGGAAAAAAAAAAAGGAGGAAGGAGGGGGGGGGGGGGAGAAAATATATAAATAGCACTCACAGGTCATTTGAGCAATCACGATGAAGGCAGGTGACAAAAAAATGAAAAAGCCACATCAAAATGAAAAAGGACAAGAGCAAAAAACTGAAAAAAAGTGACAGAGCAAGGGACACATGGAGATGTTACAGCAATTCAGAAACAGACAGAGGCAAGCTTTTGTAGTCATGATAAAGGAACACATGCACTTAATGAATGCAATACAAACATAGCCTTGCAAATGTTTGGAACAATTATTTCCAGCCAGCCCTCACATTCCATAGCTCTAACCAGTAAAATTCTGTAGGTGGTACTTTGTAGATAAATGCATCAAGCCTTTCTTAATTTTTGTAGAGCATTCAAACTTTACGTTTTATAAGTTTAATACATTATTATTAATATTATCATAGACATACAATGTTGCACATTTTTTTTTTTGTTCATGATACTGTATGCTTAAAATTTCCTTATAAATTACAATAATTAAAAATAACCATAAATTTTTTTCCTTTTGTACAACCCCTTTTTTCGTTGCCTTACCACATTGTCAAACCTTTCACCATTCTGATTTTTATCTATTTTCTCCTGCATTTTTCAATGGCAAAAATAATTTTCAAAACATGGGTAATTCACTTCCGATAACTTAGGTGTGCAAAGGAATATGCCTGTCTTTCATTTCGCAAGGTTCGAGAGGTATGTACCCAAGCCACTTCAATATCGGGAAATTTTTACCACCCTTCCTGCCTAGGAAAATTTTCAGCTTTCATCGCTGTCGCAGTTTGCGCGGTCATGCAACACCGAATTACATTTTTTAGCATTTTGTTCAAACAAATAGAGCTTTCTCTTCTGGTGGTATTTAGTCACCTTTTTTTTTTCTCTAAATTAACGGAAAAAAAACTTCTGTAATAAAATTTTGCAAACAAATAATTGTTCTTAATAAATTTAGCCAAAAATGTATTCTGTTATATTTCTTTGATGAAAAGAACACATATCAGTGTATAATATTTAGTCTGTTGGAAAGTTATAGAGTCCACAATCTATGGTATATATCGGAAAATTGATCAATCCTCATTTACTAATGGGTTTTCCATTTTTTCTAAATGAACAATTTTGGGGAAAAAAAAACAAATTTTTCTTTATTTATGTTACAAAATTTTGCAAATAAATAATTGTATGGTGTATATCTGAAAATTGATCAATCCTGATTTACTAATGGGTTTTCAATTTTTTCTAAATGAACAATTTTGGGGAAAAAAAAACAAATTTTTCTTTATTTATGTTACAAAATTTTGCAAATAAATAATTGTATGGTGTATATCTGAAAATTGATCAATCCTGATTTACTGACGGCCTATCTAATTTCTTGAAACTAAAATTTTGCAAATAAATAATTGTTCTTCATACATTTAGCCCAAAATGTATTCTGCTATATTTCTTTGATGAAAAGAACACATATCAGTGTATAATATTTAGTCTGGGTTTTCCATTTTTTCTAAATGAACAATTTTGAGGAAAAAAAACACATTTTTCTTTATTTATGTTACAAAATTTTGCAAATAAATCATTGTATGGTGTATATCTGAAAATTGATCAATCCTGATTTACTGACAACCTATCTAATTTCTTTAGACTAAAATTTTGCAAATAAATAATTGTTCTTGCCCAAAATGTATTCTGCTACATTTCTTTGATGAAAAGAACTCACGTACACATGTATAATATTTAGTCTGTTGGAAAGTTACAGAGTCCACAAACTATGGTATATATCTGAAAATGTATCAATCCTGATTTACTGATGGCCCACAGTTTTTTTTTATTTTTTTCAAAATTAACGAAAAGAGACTGAAAATTTTGGGGAAAAAAACTAATTTTTCTTTGTTTCTGTTACAAAATTTGGCAAATAGATAATTGTTCTTCATACATTTAGCCCAAAATGTATTCTGCTACATTTCTTTGATGAAAAGAACCCACATCAGTGTATAATATTTAGTCTGTAGGAAAGTCCACAATCTATGGTATATATCGGAAAATTGATCAATCCTGATTCACTGATGGCCTTGAGACCCTAAAATGCCAGGACAGTACCCCAAATTACCCCTTTTTTGAAAGTTGTTTTTACCACCCTTCCTGCCCAGGACAATTTTCAGATTTTAGCGCTGTCGCAGTTTGAATGACAATTGTGCAGTCATACAACACTGAATTACATTTTTATAATTTTGTTCACACAAATAGAGCTTTCTTCTGGTGGTATTTAATTACCTCTGGGTTTTTTCTTTCTTAATTAATGAAAAAATTCACAACATTTTCTTCGCTTCTGTGCTAAAATTTAGCAAAAAAAAAAAAATTGTTCTTCATATATTCAGCCCAAAATGTATTCTGCTACATTTCTTTGATGAAAAAAAAATCCACATCAGTGTATAATATTTAGTCTGTATGAAAGTTATAGAGTCCACAAACTATGGTATATATCTATCTGAAAATTGATCAATCCCGATTTACTGATGGCCTATCTCATTTCTTGAGGCCCTAAAATGCCAGGACAGTACAAATCCCCCCCCCCCCCCCATGACCCCTTTGTGGAAAGTATACAGTCCAAGGCGTTTTTACCACCCTTCCTGCCCAGGACAATTTTCAGATTTTAGCACTGTCACAGTTTGAATGACAATTGCGCGGTCATGCAATACGGAATTCAATTTTTAGCATTTTTTTTCACACAAATAGAGCTTTCTTCGGGTGGTATTTAATCACCACTGGGTTTTTAATTTTTTTCTAAATTAACAAAAAAAGACTAAAATGTTGAAAAAAAAACACAAAATTTTCTTTCCTTCTGTAATAAAATTTTGCAAATAAATAATTGTTCTT
Source organism: Lithobates pipiens (assembly GCF_037356315.1). NCBI lineage: Eukaryota > Metazoa > Chordata > Amphibia > Anura > Ranidae > Lithobates > Lithobates pipiens. Next base: position 266,050,484 of record NW_027507790.1, on the reverse strand, counting down.
CATACATTTAGCCCAAAATGTATTCTGCTATATTTCTTTGATGAAAAGAACTCACATCAGTGTATAATATTTAGTCTGTAGGAAAGTTATAGAGTCCACAAACTATGGTATATATCGGAAAATTGATCAATCCTGATTTACTGACGGCCTTGAGACCCTAAAATGCCAGGACAGTACCCCAAATTACCCCTTTTTGGAAAGTAGACAGTCCAAGGCGTTTTTACCACCCTTCCTGCCCAGGACTATTTTATGATTTTAGCGCTGTCGCAGTGTGAATGACAATTGTTCGGTCATGCAACAATGAACTCAATTTTTATAACTTTGTTCACACAAATAGAGCTTTCTTTTGGTGGAATTTATTCAAAATTTTTATTCAAAATTAATGAAAAAGACTGAAAATTTGGGGAAAATAATCAAATTTTTCCTTGTTTCTGTTATAAAATTTTGCAAATAAATAATTGTTCTTCGTACATTTGGCCTAAAATGTAGTCTGCTACATTTCTTTAAAGAACATAACCCAAATCACTTCATATTATTTACTCTCTAGGAAAGTTATAGAGTCCAGAAACTATAGTATATATCTGAAAATTGATCAATCCTGATTTACTGACGGCATATCTAATTTCTTGAGACTAAAATTTTGCAAATAAATAATTGTTCTTCATACATTTAGCCCAAAATGTATTCTGCTACATTTCTTTGATGAAAATAACCCAAATCAGTGTATAATAATTAGTCTATATGAAAGTTATAGAGCCCACAAACTATGGTATATATCGGAAAATTGATCAATCCTGATTTACTGATGGCCTATCTCATTTCTCAAGACCCTAAAATGCCAGGACAGTACCCTAAATTAACCTTTTTTGGAAAGTAGACAGTCCAAGGTGTTTAGTAAGAGGCATGGCGGTTTTTTTGAAGCTGTCATTTTTAAAAAAAATTTGGGGGGAAAAATTAAGATATTATAAAAAAACAAAAAAAATCCAGTTTGTTTTGTCGGGATTAGCTGTGATTGGTCAAAGCTAATCACATGGTACAAATGGGCTGTGACTGGCCCTGTCTGCACCATGTGGTCAAATTGACCAATCGCAGCTAGCAACACAATTGTACACAATGAATGGCATTAAAGTAAGCCATCCGTTGTGTACAACTCTTATGTGACCTGCTGTGATTGGTCAAGGCGGTCACATGGCACTGACAGCGAACCGGTACACTGATCAGTCACCGGCTGTGTCCCCCTGGACAGAGCCGTGACAGATCGCACTGCTACACAAGTGGCCCTCCCTGACAGGGCGTCACATGTTATAGGTCGGCGGGAAGGTGCTAAGGATGTCACATATTACACTTTGATTTTTCACAAATATTACAAAGTACACTATATGGCAAAGAGTTTTTGGACACCTGGACATCACACATACACTAGTATATGGCCAAAAGTACATGAACATTATTCAGTTCAGATCTTTCCAGTAAAGGGTACAGATAATGCTAGAGCATGCACACGCTTTAGGCAATTGAACGCTTCCAACATTGTAAAATAATAAAACTCGGCGGTAGGGGTTTCAATAACTAGGCTGCTAACAGCAAGGTTTGACATAAGAAACCCAAAAAGAATGTTCAAGAAAAAAATGTAGCGCCAAAAAACAATAAATATTTATTAAAACAAAATAATGTGCAAAAATTATCTTCCAAATTCAACTACAATGTAAAGGTATTTCCTTCTTTACTACAACACGTGCATAAAATATACACAATATTGTCAAAAGTATTGGAACGCCTGCCTTTACACACACACACACACACACACACACACACACTTAGGACCGAAAGGATTTGCCCCCTTAATGACCAGGCCATTTTTTGAAAAATGGCAAAACGGCACTGCGTCGATTTAACTGACAATTGCACAGCCGTGGGACACTGTACCCAAATAAAATTGACGTCCTTTTTTCCCCCCACAAACAGAGCTTTCTATTTGATCACCTTTACGTTTTTTATTGTTTGCGCTATAAACAAAAAAATTTTGAAAAAAAAATTATATTTTTTTACTTTTTGCTATAATACATATGCAAAATAAAATTTAATGGTCTATATACGGTTAAATTATTTTGCTCTTATGAATTTTGTAGCATTGTAGCGATATATCTATGGTTTTAACATCTGTTACATACCTTTTCAATTTACATTCTTATAAGCTGTACTACATGTTTGGCATCTATTCTCTGTTTTCTGTTTGTATCCTTTTTCTTGAAAAATTATATAAAAAATACAATTAAAAAAAAATTTAATTTTTTTTTATTTTTCATCAGTTTAGGCCAATATGTATTATTCTACATATTTTTGGTAAAAAAAATTGCAATAGGTGTTTATTGATTTGTTTATGCAAAAAGTTACAGCATATACAAAATAGGGGATAGATTTATATCATTTTTATTATTCATTTTTATTTTACTAGTAATGATGGCGATCAGTGATTTTTAGCGGGACTGTGACAGATCTAACAACTTTGACACTTTTTTGGGACAATTGACATTTATACAGCGATCAGAGCTAAAAAAAGCCACTGATTACTGTATAAATGTCACTGGCAGGGAAGGGATTAACACTAGGGAGGTGCGATCAAGGGGTTAAATGTATTCCTTGGGAGATGTTTCTAACTGTATGGGGATGGGCTGCCCGGGAGTACAGAGAGACCTCGGTTCCTGATCACTAGGAACAGCAGATCTCTCTCTACTCTCCTGAGAGAACGGAGATCTGTCTGTTTACGTTGACAGATCCCTGTTCTGTCTCTCTCTGGAGTGATCGCGAGTGGTCGGCAGACATCAGTTTCGGCATCGCGCTGCGGGCTGACGGCGATCCACGTCAGGGGTGCCAACCTGCCGCAGTACTTTTGATTTATTCATTTATATTTATTTATTTATTTTCGCTGTCTTTTTGCTCTCCTTCTATTATTACACTTGAGAAAGGAGCGCCCCGGCTCCGTACGGATCCCGCGCATGCTCAGAAACGCATTGTGTTCCCCTGCATTTCTGACGTCACAAGCCGTCTCCTCGAGCCACTCTGTAGTCTGCCAGACGCAAGACACAGCCGTCCCCCCCCCCCCCAGCGTCTCGCGGTCATCACCACAGGCTCTATTTACACTCCTGGACACGCTGATGATCATAGTAGTAATTCCTGTCTACGCCCAGCTTTCTGCTTGTCATATGTAAGTGACACATATTTGTTGTATTATTCATTAAAGCACCTTTTACTAAGTGGCGCTCTTCTTTTTGTTTTTTTCTTCATATGATTGAGCTGGCTTCACTCTAAAGAAAAGCTGCCTTCTGTGAAAGTGCATACATCATTGCTTGTCCGTCTAGCATTTGGATTGACTGCACATTTCCAAGTACTTTTTATTTAATATAAAAATTTGTGTTTGGACAGTAGTTTTATGAAGACTTTTTATTGATACCTATTACATTTAATTAATTTATTACCCTGATTAATTATGTGATTCACATTGATTTACTGAGTGCCATTGTTCTTTTATGTGTATTTTAACCTGCTGTAGTACAACTGCGGCGGCTGGTCCTTAAGGTTAATGGCATCCCAGTCTTAGCCCTTGTACACACGGAATGTGTCCGATCGGAGCATTTTGTCGGATATTCTGACTGTGTGTGGTCTGCATCGGACTGTTTCCGTCAAAATATCCGTCGGAACAAATTTTCCAACTTGCCGGAAATATTTTCCGTCAAAATGCTCCGATCGGACATACTCCGATCATGTGTAGAGAATTCCGATCGGACAAAGTGCCACGCATGCTCAGATCAAATTCCTACATCAAAGCCATTGGCTACTAGCCTGAACGTAGTAACGTCATCACGTTCTGAATGATCGGAATTTCCGACAACTTCATCCGACCGTGTGTATACAACAGTTTCGGACAAAATCCGACGGACAAAATCCGACGGATTTGGTTGTCGGAATCTCCGACCGTGTGTACAAGGGCTTAGTCCATAGGGTTCAATATTGAGTTGGCCCGCCCTTTGCAGCTATAACAGCTTCAACTCTTCTGGGAAGGCCGTCCACAAGGTTTAGGAGTGTGTCTATGGGAATGTTTGACCATTCTTCCAGAAGTGCATTTGTGAGGTCAGGCACTGATGTTGAATGAGAAGGCCTGGCTCACAGTCTCCACTCGAATTCATCCCGAAGGTGTTCTATCAGGTGCAGGCCAGTCAAGTTCCTCCACCCTAAACTCGCTCATCCATGTCTTTGTGGACCTTGCTTTGTGCACTGGTCCAAATCATTTGGTAGAGGAGGGATTATGGTGTGGGGTTGTTTTTCAGGGGTTTGGGCTTGGCCCCTTAGTTCCAGTGAAGGAAACACTTTTTCGGATATAGTAGAGTGGAAACTGTGAGCCAATGTAAATAAATAAATAAATAAATAAGAAAAACAAACAAACAAAAAAAGGTAAAGAGCCCTTATCCCTCTGTGCTCACGCGTGCATATGTAAATGGTATTTGGACCAAACATGTGAGGTATCACTGGAAACGTTAGGACGAGAGCATACATTGTAGCACTAGCCCTCCTTTGTAAGTCTAAACAGGTAACCTATAAAGGAGTTCCACTCAGAACAGGCCTCACCATGGTCGACCAAAGAAGTAGAGTGCACATGCTCAGCATCATATCCAGAGGTTGTTTTTTTGGGAAATAGACATATGAGTGCTGCCAGCATTGCTGCAGAGGTTGAAGGGGTTGGGGGGGTCAGCTTGTCAGTACTCAGACCATACGCTTCACACTGCATCAAATTGGTCTGTCCCAGAGGGAAGCCTCTTCTAAAGATGATGCATAAGAAAGCCTTCAAACAGTTTGCTGAAGACAAGCAGACTAAGGACATGGATTACTAGAACCATGTCCTGTGGTCTGATGAGACCAAGATAAACTTATTTGGTTCAGATGTTGTCAAGTATGTGTGGTGGCAACCAGTTGAGGAGTACAAAGACAAGTGTGTCTTGCCTACAGTCAAGCACGGTGGTGGGAATGTCATGGTCTAGGGCTGCATGAGTGCTGCTGGCATTAGGGAGCTACAGTTCATTGAGGGAACCATGAATGCCAACATGTACTGTGACATACTGAAGCAGAGCATGATCCGCTTCCTTCGGAGACTGGACCACAGGGCAGTATTCCAACATGATAAGGACCCCAAACACACATCCAAGACGACTACTGCCTTGCTAAAGAAGCTGAGGGTAAAGGTGATGGACTGGCCAAGCATGTCTCCACACCTAAACCCTATTGAGCATCTGTGGGACATCCTCAAATAGAAAGTGGAGGAGCGCAAGGTCTCTAATATCCACCAGCTCTGTGATGTCGTCATGGAGGAGTGGAAGAGGAATCCAGTGGCAACCTGTGAAGCTCTGGTGACCTCCATGCCCAAGAGGATTAAGGCAGTGCTGGAAAATATTGGTGGCCACACAAAATATTGACACTTTGGGCCAAATTTTGGCATTTTCACTTAGGGGTGTACTCACTTTTGTTGCTAGTGGTTTAGACATTAATGGCTGTGTGTTGATTTATTTTGAGTGGACAGCAAATTTACACTGTTATACAAGCTGTACACTCACTAATTTACATTGTAGACAAGTGTCATTTCTTCAGTGTTGTCACATGAAACGATAGTATAAAATATTGACAAAAATATGAGGGGTATACTCACCTTTGTGAGATACTGTATATATATATATATATATATATGTATATATATATATATATATATATATATATATATATATATATATATATATATAGATAGATAGATAGATAGATAGATAGATAGATATACATATATACATTATATATAGGAAGATGACCTACAGGTAAATTATTTATTTATGTCCCACTTCTCTACTTGCTGCCCAACATCAAAATATTCTAAAAATATTTTTCAACCAAATAATGTTCTGGGACCCCTTAATGCCAATCTGAGCCCTTGAATGAATAAATGAATGAATCACATGACAAAAAAACCTAGCTAGGCATTTGTATACGTGATTCCTGAGCAGAGTTTTCATGGTAGGTCCACTTTATATATATTTTTAGTATTGCAGAAATCCTGATAAGATTTTAAACACAATGATCACCTTTAATAATATTGTTACATGTCACACTATTCTTAGACCATTCTTAGTTCTTACTCTAGGCAACAGTCTATGTAAGTCAATGATCACAAGATATGAGTAAGTGGACAAACATATTAAAAGCCACATTCTTTTCATCTTGAATCATACAGATGTAATTGAAGCAGTTTTGTTGCTTTTTGTATTCTTCTAGACTCCAGTGTCATCTTTAGGGTTAGAAGTTCACGCCACCCCATGACCTCTTGAAGATGAACAGAGCACCTCGGGTCCCTGAAATAATGCTCGGGGTGCGGAGGGGGCATGAAGCAAATTGTCGTGTTTGAAATATGAAAGATTTCATAGCTGTAATTGCCAAGAGAGTTTGCTATTTTTTCCTACAAAAGCCATTTTCACAGGTTAAAGGATCTGACTTGTTGAAGCTGAAATGGAACCGCAGCAAGATTTTATGGATGACCTCACATAAGTAGGTTTGATACTTAGGTTACTGGGTGCTCTGAAATCAAGCACCCTTCCCAATTGAAAGAAAAAAAAAATGGTTCATAAATAAAGGGAAAAACAAAAACAAACAAAAAAAACCTAACTTAACCCTAATTATGAGCACTGGTTTTACAAAAAAAGGTTGGATGGGAAATGTTATTGTTAGTAGTAAATACCAACTGATTTAATTACTAGGCAGAAGTTAATTTTTTTATTTGTGAGATTTGCTGTGATTTGCTGTTGAAGCATTTATTTTTTACAAATAATACATTGAGCCGTTTTAACAATCTTTTTTTCTCTTGTGCGAGTCCATATCTTTTGCTGTGTATTTTTATTTTATTTTTTATTGAGTCTTTAAAAAACTATTTCTAGATTGTTTGTTTAAATGAAATAACAAGCCGTGGGAAGATTAGCTAAATTCATTTTAATAAATTCTGGAATTGTATTGAGTTTTCAAAAAAAAAAATTCTATATTGTTTACATAAATAACAAGCTCTGGGAAACTTAGGCTTAATTAAATTTTATAAGTTCGGGAATTTATGGAAGTTTGTGACAAAAATAGTTTCAAATACTCAGGTTCTCTCGTCTTGTGCTAGCGGCACCTAAGGTCCTACAGAGCAATAAATACTTGTACCTTTAAAGGTATATTTTGTTTTTGTATATATTTTTATACTTTTTTTTTATATAAAAAAGCAAAACTTTTGCATACCGATATTATTTTTTTTTACAACCTAACCAGCTAGTGGTGTTTTTTTTATTGCTTTTTATGTTTTCCTGAACTCCTTAGCTCAGCCTTTCTCAATCTTTTTACCAAAAGGGAACCCTTGAAACAATTTTCAGGTCTCATGAAACCCCTGGTAAAATTAGTCTATTGAGAGTCATTGGGAAAATGCCTCTTACATTGGTGTTGGTAAGTGTGAAGAAACCCTAGCAGTAAACTCCACTTTTGAAACTTATACCTACAAGTAAGCCTATAATAAGGCCTGTAGGTACAGTAAATATCTCCTAAACTTGTGGTGTTTAGGTAGATATTCGCACTGGATGCAGCTGGTGACGTCATCAGTGCATGTGCGCTAAAAGGACCACATACCTTTGGCATCCCTTCGGAGCTCTGTTGCACAGGAGGGATGTCATCCTGGCTCAGCCATGCAAAGGACTGGAGCCAGCAAACCCGGAAGGAAGACCAGGGCAAGATGACAGTGCACTGCTGTAGGGCTTTTGTCTAAGGCAGTGATTCTCAACCGGGGTTCCATGGAACCCTAGGGTTCCTCCAAAGGTTGCTAGGGGTTGCTTCATCATTGGGCAATTTCTGCCTCTCATAAGTTCCCACTGACACCATTGATCTTTTTAGCTATCTGTAAGGAGGTAATTCTTCCCAATGACCACAAGTGAAAGGACCATTCTTCCCACTGACCATCACACTAATGTATCCTGAGTTGTAGATTTCTAATTTTTAGTAGGGGTTCCCGGAGCCCAGAGAACTATTTGAAAGGTTGCTCTGTGTTGAAAAGGTTGAGAAAGGCTGGTCTAAGGTAAGTATTTGATAATGTGCTAGCATGCGATTGCCTTGCAGGGGATTTTTTTTTATAGGGCTGTGGTTTACGACTGCTTTAAAGGGGTAGCCAGAAGAACACCCTTGCAGTCATGCGCTGCCTGTGCCAAGTGGGGTTGGATCTGAAACTAAGCAGGCAACATCAGATGGGAGGTCAGTTAGCCAGAGCTCAAGGAACACTTGCTATCCCTGGAGAAACCTACAAAAAAAATCTGCTGCACTGCAGTTGGCCAAGAGCCCAGTGGCCTCCATAGTTCTCAAATTGAAGAAGTTTGGCACAACCAGGACTCTTCCAAGAGCGGGTCAAATTGAGCAATCAAAAGAAAAGGGCCTTAGCAAGAGAAGTGACCAAGAACCTAATGTTCACGCTGACTGAGCTCCAGAGATCCTGTCTGTGTGATGAGACAACGTTCCAGAAGGATAACCATCACTGCAGACCTCCTCTGATCTGGGCTTTATGGCAGGGTGGCTAGACAGAAGCCTCGCCTCAGTGCAAAACACACCAAAGCCCACATGTAGTTAGCAAAAAAGCACCTGAAGGACTCTTCAGAGGGTGAGGAACAAGATTCCTTAGTCTGATGAAGCCAAGATTGAACTGTTTGGCCTAATTTCTAAACTTTATGTCTGGAGGAAACCAGGCACCTCTCATCACCTGCCCAATACCATCCAAACAGTGAAGCATGGTGGTGGCAGCACCCTGCCGTGGGGGTGTTTTTGAGCAGCAGGGACTGCGAGACTGGTTGGGGTTGAGGGAAAGCTGAATGGAGCAAAGTACAGAGATATCCTCAATGAAAACCTATTCCACAGTGCTCAGGACCTCAGACTGGGTTGAAGGTTCACCTTCCAACATGACAACGATCCTAAGCACACAGTCAAGGCAACACAGGAGTGGCCAAGGTACAACTCTGTGAATGTCCTAGAGTGGCCCAGCCAATTCTGTCTTACGTTGTCATTATGTGGAGAGTCACCCTCTCTATTTGTCCGGAAACTCAAATTTTAGAATTTGCGCCAGAACAAGGACTGCCGCCGTGCACCATCCGCCCAAGTGGTGGATGTTCATTGGCAGCCCTAGCTAACCGAGTGGCTGATTGGCCAGTCCGGTTCTATCCATGCAGCCTTCCTGTTCTGGCTGAGTATCAATCCGGCCTGTATCTTTTTATAGAGCACATACACCTGTGCTCCTTTCTATTCTATCATGCTGGTTTATGCGTATTTTGTCTAGGACAGGTAACCTACTGACTCATTATTTTTGGTTTCTATATTTAGTTCTTTTTTTTTACTAAAGTCTTTCTAAAAAGTCCTCTGTTCTTCACAGGTTGATTGACTGCTCAGGACTTTTTTGCCCTCCCACCTTTCACACTATCTTCCATGTCTAAATGGTTTGCTTTCATTTTCAATATTTTTGAGGCATTGTAAGTTCACCCTTTAACCAATAAATTAGATTTTCTGATCTCTCATTTGAGACAATGTGTTAAATGTATCTATACTTCGTTTGGATTTTTCAGCTCTGGTTGCCTCGTTCCAACCCCAGCAGTAGAAAGGTGGGGGCCATAGGGACTCCCCATACCCCTCCCTTACAGAACCAGAGGAACGGCACTATATTGACTACACGTGGTTTTAACAAGTGGCTATATCTGTATCATCTTTCTTCACATATACTGGAGGTCAGTGAGTACACCCCTCACATTTTTGTAAATATTTTATTATATCTTTTCATGTGACAACACTGAACTAATTACACTTTGCTACAATGTAAAGTAGTAAGTGCACAGCTTGTGTAAATTTTCTGTCCCCTCAAAATAACTCAACACACAGCCATTAATTTCTAAACTGCTGGCAACAAAAGTGAGTACACCCCTAAGGGAAAATGTCAAAATTGAGCCCAAAGTGTCAATATTTTGTGTGGCCACCATTCTTTTCCAGCACTGCCTTAACCCTCTTGGGCATGGACTTCACAGGTTGCCACTGAAGTCCTCTTCCACTCCTCCATGAGGACATCACAGAGCTGGTGGATGTCGGAGACCTTGCGCTCCTCCACCTTCCATTTGAGGATACCTCACAGATGCTCAATAGGGTTTAGTTCTGGAGACATGCTTTTCTAGTCTATCACCTTTACTCTCAGCTTCTTTAGCAAGGCAGTGGTCATCTTGGAGGCGTGTTTGGGGTCGTTATCATGTTGGAATACTGCCCTGCGGCCCAGTCTCCAAAGGGAGGGGATCATGCTCTGCTTCAGTATGTCACAGTACATGTTGGCATTCACGGTTCCCTCAATGAACTGTAGCTCCCCAGTGCTGGCAGCACTCATATAGCCCCAGATCATGACACTCCCACCACCATGCTTGACTGTAGGCAAGACACACTTGTCTTTGTACTCCTCACCTGGTTGCCACCACACATACTTGACACCATCTGAACCAAATAAGTTTATTCTGGCCTCATCAGACTACAGGACATGGCTCCAGTAATCCATGTCCTTAGTCTGATTGTCTTCAGTAAACTGTTAGCGAGCTTTCTTGTGCATCATCTTTAGAAGAGGCTTCCTTCTGGGATGACAGCCATGCAGACCAATTTGATGCAGTGTGTGGTGTAGAGTAAGATCTGAGCTAAGACAGGCTGACCCCCCACCCCTTCAACCCTTGCAGAAAATCTGGCAGCACTCACACGTCTATTTTCCAAAGACAACCTCTGGATATGACACTGAGCACGTGCACTCAACTTCTTTGGTCGACCATGGCAAGGCCTGTTCTGAGTGGAACCTGTCCTGTTAAACCACTGTATGGTCTTGGCCACCGTGCTGCAGCTCAGTTTCAAAGTCTCGTCAATCTTCTTATAGCCTAGACTATGTTTCCACCTGAACATTTTATGTTTATTCCCATAGAATTTGAATAGATTTAACCGTTAAATCTCCTGAAGAAGCATTCCTGCAATGTGAAACACGTTGCACCAACTTCACTCTATGGAGCTGGATGCTACCACCCCCCAAAAGAGCCACCGCCTGACATTTCTGATTATTAGAAGACTGTGATTCTCTATATACAGTGTATTATACATGTTGTCTAGTGTCTTGGAGGCTCCTTAACTTTTCAATGAGGGCTAGTGGCATTGTCAGCTACCTTTTGGATGGGGTTACCTATCAGTATGTGTTGTATATTTACATGGTGCTTTCTTCAATAAATTTCTAACCTTTTAACAATTTTTGACTATGTGTTATATGGTGCCCAGAAAATCCCATTTAAATGTTTTCTAATAGGCCGTCTTTATGTAGAGCAACAATTCTTTTTTTGTTAAGATGCTCAGAGAGTTCTTTGCCATGAAGTGCCATGTTGAACTTCCAGTGACCAGTATGTGATGCCCCATACACACTTTTAGCCCTTGTACACACGGTCGGACATTCCGACAACAAAATCCGTTCGATTTTGTCCAACAGATTTTGTCCGAAACTTGTGTTGCATACACACGGTCGGACAAAGTTGTCAGAAAATCCGATCGTTCGGAACGTAATGACGTTATTTCATTACGACAGGACTACATTCAGGCTAGTAGCCAATAGCTTTGGTCTAGGAATTTGATCTGAGCATGTGTGGCACTTTGTCCGATCGGAATTCTCTACAAACGATCGGACAAAGTCCGATCAGATCATGTTGTTGGAAAATTTTATAGCCCAGCTCTAAAACTTTGTCTGTCGGATATTCCGATGGAAACAGTCCGATGGAGCCCATACACGGTCGGATTATCCGACAACACGGTCCGATTGGACATTTTCCGTCGGAATGTCTGACCGTGTGTACAAGGGCTTACATTTTCTGCTGATTTTTTCCTTCAGGTATACCAAAACCATGTAGTGCAAGGGCCTGCCTGATTGCATACAAATTGAAACTCCAATGGTTTGACCTCATATTATATGGTTTTGGTAAATCTGAAGGAAAAACTCAGCAGAAAAAACTGATAGTGTGTATGGGGCTTGAGAGCAATAACACCAAATTTACCACACCTGCTCCCCATTCACACCTGAGACCTTGTAACACTAACAAGTCACATGACACCGGGGAGGGAAAATGGCTAATTGAGCCCAATTTGGACATTTTCAATTAGGGCTGTACTCACTTTTGTTGCCAGCGGTTTAGACATTAATGGCTGTGTGTCAAGTTATTATGAGGGGACAGAAAATTTACACTGTTATACAAGCTGTACACTCACTACTTTACATTGTAGACAAGTGTAATTTCTTCAGTGTTGTCATATGAAAAGATAGAATAAAATATTTACAAAAATGTGAGGGGTGTACTCACTTTTGTGAGATACGGTATGTGTCAAATATTATATTTTAGCCGCATTTAGCTTTTAGACATTTGTACAAATAAAATTGTTCTTCTATTATACATGTGTTGTTGTATATTCAGATGTGCCAATAATTGCCCCCACCACCCCGCCCTCTAGTGGGTTAGAGGGTATTCTGTATGTAGAGGTGAAAAGAGATCTTCTAAACTAAGACAACCGTCCAAGAAGGAATAATCTTGATATTAGAGAGATTTATTCCGACTTTCTGTTGCATCTTCAAGAAAAGAGAAGTCTTCCCATTTGAACAAAGGCGGAAAAAAATAAAAATACAAACAGGGGTTTTAACCCTTCCCAACTCCAAAACTAAAAAGCAAAGTTTTGCGTTTACTGTATTTTATAGAGGTAAAATAAAACATAGAACAAAAAAAATATTTTCACACTAAGCTTAGTGACTGTGGGAAAAGCTGGGCATGTATGACGTTCATTTCCTCCCTGGAAATAGAGCGGTTACACAGAGCAAGTTAAAAAAATAAAAAAAAAATAAAAAAAAATAAAAACCCCGAAATGACAGCAGCAAGCAATGACTCTGCTTGGTCTGTCTGATGGATTTGGTGTCTTTATAACAAAATTAAAATTTCACCAAACAAGGCCCGGTTCCGAGGCCTGCACGGAATAAATGACAAAAGCAAACCGCTAACTCCTTTTGCTTATTCTTTGCTGCGCTCTCATCATCCATCTCTCCCCAGATTATATTTTCAGCTGAATTTAATGAAGATCATTTATTAGAGGAACGTTCAGGCCTTGCTCCGGCCTCAGACAGATGCACCGGCTAATATGAATCATTTCTTTAAATTGGATTATTTTGATGGAGGAACAGGCCCCTGCACTCCTCGGCGCAGGGAAAGCTGCGGCGACTCACACAAAATCGTGACAGGGAGGCCGTTTGCGCTCATTAAAAAACAATCTCGTGCACAGAGCTGCATGCGGAAATATGGATGGTTATCATTTGCCATTGGTGACGCTGTTTGAGGGCCCACTCCCCACCGCCAGTCCCGCTATACAATGCAGGGATAATGAGCACACACAAAGCACATTTCAGTTTTGTTTATTTAAAGAAAATGTGCAAATTACTGGCACTTCTTCAGCCGTAGCTGAAAATCACTTTGGAAAAAGATTTACACTGACTACAACACTTCAAGGTTGTAGGCTTCCATGTCAGGAGAAAATGTTTGCCGGCACGGCCGGTAAAACCCAGATTCGTTGGCAATAGCTTTAATAGGAACCCAGTATTTGTTTCCTACAAAGAGTCTCATTTACTTTGATTCAGATAAAAGGTCTACAGTACATCAAAGAGTCTGTCAAGGAGTGGCAGGGTCTTTCTATAGCCCACCCTTCAACCCTCTTATACTTACCTTTACCATGCTCCCTGGTCACTTTGTTAGAGTTGCTTCCAGGTGTGGGAGAGAATCTATCTCCTTCTGTGATATAGTGCTTGGGACTAGCGGCGAATCACCAGGGTCAGACATTGTGAGGTGGAAAAGTCATAGGCAGCTCTGTGCAAGCTCAGAGAGATCCTGATGTAATAGATTGGTATAGGAGTGTGGGGAAGATAAGTATTTTTGGGTCAGGGGTTGGACTTTAAAGAGACCAAATTCTCCCAGAATGGGCATGGGGACAGAGTCCCTTTAATGATTTCTGAATTAATAAACAATGTGACCCACGCATCCTTGCTGTGCTATATAGATGTGCAGTATAAGGAGTTCGACTTACTCTATGGAGTTGTCATACCTGTTTCTTACTGAACATCCATCACTACACTGGTGAAACCCATCATGAACCCTCTTCCCCTCCTAAAACCAACTAAGAGCCCTGAATGGTTCTCCTGTAAGGGTTACCAGTTACTAAACACTCATCACTACACTGGTGAAACCCATCATGGACCCTCTTTCCCTCCTAAAACCAACTAAGAACCCTGAATGGTTTTCCTGTAAGCGTTACCAGTTACTAAACACTCATCACTACACTGGTGAAACCCATCATGAACCCTCTTCCCCTCCTAAAACCAACTAAGAGCCCTGAATGGTTCTCCTGTAAGGGTTACCAGTTACTAAACACTCATCAATCACTATACTGCTGATGATCACCATGAACCATCCTCCGTGTGTAAATCCAAATGAGCACCTTGAATTTTTCTCTTGTAAGTTTTACCAGTTACTAAACACCCATCACTACATTGTTGATGCCCACCATGAACACTCTTCCACCTGTAAATCCAACTAAGCACCCCAAATGGTTGTCTTGTAAGCCATACCAGTTACTATACACCCATCATTACACTAGTGATGCCTACCATGAACCCTCTTCCATCTCTAAATCCACCTAAGGACCCTGAATCGTTCTCTTGTAAGCGTTACCAATTACTAAACACCCATCACTACACTGGTGATTTATACCATAAACCCTCCTCCATGTGTAAATCCAACCAAGCACCCTGAATGGTTCTCTTGTAAGTTTTACCTGTTGCTAAACACCCATCACTACATTGTTGATGCCCTCCATTAACACTCTTCCACCTGTAAATCCAACTAAGCACCCCAAATGTTTCACTTGTAAGGCATACCAGTTACTATACACCCTTCATTATGCTAGTGATGCCCACCATGAACCCTCTTCCACCTCTAAATCCACCTAAGCACCCTGAATTCTTCTCTTGTAATTGTTACCAATTACTAAACTCCCATCACTACACTGATGATGCCCACCATAAACCCTCTTCCACCTGTCATTCCAAACTAGGCACCCAGGTTAATTTGTAAAAGTTACCAATTGGTATCTGTTGGTAAAATCTCCAGCCTATCAGCTTACAGAGCAGGTAGTGCAACTGCAAGTCGGATATCAACTTTCACCTTTCCATAATGACAGCTTTGAGATATTTGAAGTAGATAGAAATAAAATCTCAACTTTTGATTGACGTCTGTTTTTATCCGATTGCCTGGAATTTGTCTTTGACCCATTTGGCCATAAATGTGCATGGCCCAGTTTGAACATCACAGTCAACCAAAACGCTATAAGACAGAATTTAGAGATGCCAGGTTTAGCAGTGCTCCTGGGTTCTTTGCTGGTCACCTTAAGGCTCCATTCACACTTGTACCACTCCAAAGTTGTGCTGACTTTGGAGTCAAACTTTGATGCAACTTTGGATGGGTGCAACTTACATATGACTTTGGTTTGACCAGTGATATTGGACAACTGTTACACACAAGTGCCATTGTATAACATTCAGGTATGACTTTCATGCAACTTCTGAGGGTTAACATTGAAGTCTATGGCCATCAAGTTACTTGATTTCCCCACTTTGGAGGTAAGTCCTGACCACCTATTATTCCCCCGAGCAGCCTTAATATTGCACTCTAATTGGACAGAGGGGCAGCCTGTGAGTGGGGTATAGACATGTACATTTGTTTTTGTTCTGAATTTCGGGTATTTTTGTTATCGTTTTAACAAACAATAATGAACGTGCAGAATCCGAAAACCGAAAGATCTGAAATAAACAAATGCTTTCTTTTCGTTGCCACAACAGTTCGATATAGATAGGAGATTTGACATTACGCTGACAACAGTGATCTGTGTCCATCGAAAATGTGGTCGAATGTGCCTAACCTCAACTGTATTAGTCCAAGATTATTCTACATAGTGAGAAAAGGTTCGACATAGAGAGAAAAGATTTGACAATAG
The DNA here is from genome assembly GCF_037356315.1 of Lithobates pipiens. NCBI lineage: Eukaryota > Metazoa > Chordata > Amphibia > Anura > Ranidae > Lithobates > Lithobates pipiens. The sequence goes on along the minus strand of NW_027507790.1, from coordinate 266,034,326 downwards.
ATGAGACAATAGCAAAAAAGGTCGAATGTGCCTAACCTAACTCTATTAGTCCAAGATTATTCGACATAGAGAGAAAAGATTCAACATGAAGATTCGACGAAGCAGTCACCATGAGCGGACATTTATGGTCAAATGCTCCACCCATAGGCTATATTAGAATTCTAATGTTGGTTGACTAGTAATAAGATTAATAAATATAATTATTACTAGTGTCATACAACATTAGAATTCTAATATAGCTTGTAGGTGGAACATTCGACAGGAAATGTACGATTGCGGCGTTGTACAGTTTAGATTCTCCGTCGAATCTTCTTAGAACATTCCACAGACCCCATGAGCCTTCAATGACAGATTCGACCTTAATTATTTCGGATTTTCCGACGAATGCATTTTTTAACGAAACAAAGTAAATAAAAATGAATTTCGGGAGTAACTAAATAAATGTATTTTCAGGCGAAAATGAAATTCAGAAACAAAATATTTTAGTGTGCACATGTCTAGTGGGGTATAGTCCGAAGTCACGAAACTAAAGATCTCTGTAACTAGAAATAATCTTTTAAAGCAACGGTCATCAACCCTGCCCACTCCTCAGGGCCCACTAACAGGCCAGGTTTTATGTATTACCTTGAAGATGAATACTGCAATCACTGAGCAGCACATGATATCACCTGTGATGTATTTCAGTTATCTTGCAAACCTGGCCTATTAGTGGGCCCTGAGGACAGGGTTGATGACCACTGTTTTAAAGGACGCACACCGAAGGGTTTTTAATAAAGTAATACAATAATAAAGCAATAACTTCCCCTTTGCCATGAAAAGTTGAATTTTCCAGGGAAGTTTGCTTTACTATGTCCATATATTGGATATTTGCAGGTGAAAGTTTGTTTTAGATTGTGTCTACTGAAACTAAGATCTCTATGGGTCCATGACTTGAAGGTCAAAAAGATATCTTAATGGATGTCAAAAGGCTGGGATGGGAGATATTTTAGAAGCATTGATGTGTGTATGTGCTCACTGCATGACTGCTTCAATTGTAACCCCCCCCCCCCCCCCCCTATTCCTCATATTATGCAGGCACTCTCTTCAAATGCCATATCTGTCAGACTTGGTCAACCATGGGAGCTAAACAGACATATAAAAAATGCATTCCATATATATATATATATATATATATATATATATATATATATATATATATGTATAGTAAAAATATTTGTGCAACATTTGTACAATTTGAAATTTCGCAAATGCATTTCAAGAATTATGAATCTTTTTCAAAAGCATTCAGAATGGACACCTCTGGCTTTGATTTTTGGGAAACTGAAAAAAAAATTCTTATGATAGAAATAATTTCTATGTTCAAGGAGGAAGGGGGTTGGCAGAGTGAGCTGGGCTGCCAAGTCATTGTTGGAAGGCGTGGAAGCAGAGGATGCTGAAATCACTGCTTGGAGGGGGAACAGGGGGAACTGATCTGCTAAGTCACTACTGAGTGAGAGGTGCAGGGGTAACTGATCTGCTGAGTCACTACTGAGTGGGAGGTGCAGGGGAAACTGATCTGCTGAGTCACAACTGAGTGGGAGGTACAGGGGGAACTGATCTGCTCAGTCACTACTGAGTGGGAGGTGCAGGGGGAACTGATCTGCTGAGTCACTACTGAGTGGGAGGCGCAGGGGGAACTGATCTGTTGAGTCACAACTGGGAGAGGAGCAGGGGGAGCTAAACTGTTTATTCACTGCTGGGATGGGAATCATGGGGAGCTTTGCTGCTGAGTCTCTGCAGGGAGCTGAAAGCAAGTTAAGCTGAGCTGCAGATTTGCTACCAAGAGAAGGGAGCCGGGTGAGTCACTACCAGAAGGGTGCAGGATAGAGTGAGTTGAGCTGCTGAATCATTACCAGGGAAAGGGAGCATGGTGAGCTGAGCTGGAAGGAGTGTGCAAGGAAAGCTGAGCTGCTGAGTCACTACCAAGAGTAGGGAGCAGGGTGAGTTCAACTGCTGAGTCACTACCAGAAGGATGCAGGATAGGGTGAGTTGAACTGTTGAATCACTACCAGGGAAAGGGAGTATGGTGAGCTGAGCTGCCGAGTCACTGCTGAAAGGAGTGTGCAAGGAAAGCTGAGCTGCTGAGTCACTACCAAGAGAAGGGAGCAGGGTGAGCTGAGCTGCTGAGCCATTTCTGGAAGGGCAAAGCAAGATATGCTGAACTGCTTAATTATTGCTGAGAGCTGGGTAAGCTTCTGAGAGGGGGGAGCTGAGCTGCGGAGTCACTTCTGTGAGGCGGAGGTGAGCTGCCGAGCCCCTGCTGGGAGGATGAATCTGAGCTGCTGAGTCTCTCCTGGGAGGGGTATCAGGGGAAGATGAGCTGCTAAGTCACTGCTGGGGGGGCAGAAGCTGAGTTGCTAAGTCACTGCTGGGAGTGGGGATCTGAGCTCATGAGTCACTGCTGGGAGGATAAGCTGAACTGCTGCTAAGCATCTTCTGGGAAAAGGGAGCAAGGAGATCTTCAGCTCCTGCAGCTACAAGGGTCAGTCAAAGCTTGTTTTAATGCTAATGGCACTCTCATAAAGGAAACCTGAGTTAAGACATACTGTATATGTTGAGCTCCAGTATATGAAAATGCTATCTGCTTGGCTATCAGGGGTAAACCCACTGACAGCAGGATTCTGGAACAGGTATCTTATGGGAATTAAAAAGAATGTATATCATACCAGGACTTCTCAACGGACCTTATTCATGACGTTCTGTACTATTTATTTGATCTGGAACATGGGGTAGTGCTTAACACAAAGAAGAACTGTAAATGAACAAACGCCAGACCTTCCGCTTAACTGAACTGTATTAAAACTTCCTTGCTAAGGTATGCGAATCCTCTGCCGCAGCATAATAAATCCACAAGCACTTTTTGCTTTTGGCAATCCATAGACAAGTATTTCTATCTGACTTGATGTTTTCCTTGGCTAATGACTGCGTAATTAGCATACCCCGGAAAAAGCGAGGTAATAGCTATGAGATAATGCTCCAATTAAATCCATTTCACAAAAACACAAAGTCATTTTTTGACCGCAAGATGAAAACGTACAATAAACAAAAAAAACAGAAGCCCGCTGTACGGAACTTCATCAATAAGATATTAAAGTATGTATTGGAATTAAGGGCCTTCAAAGATGCACATATATCTGTAGAGTTGTAGCTTTTATATTTAAGAAGTAAACGCTGTTTTCTTGGAGCTCTGAAGTCTATAAAATCAGAAAAATAATTTGTAAGCATTTCTTTTCTATCTTAAAGCTGAATCTTAGGCAAAAATGGGAAAAAAAAACCACACACACACAAAGGAATGCATAGCTAGTAGTAAGTAGTCAACTGGACTTATAATGTTGAAGAAATGTTGTACCTTCTCCAAGCCACTTTTTCAGTTCTGGCCGGTGTCAGGAAGGTACCTCAAAGTCATTTATATCCACACAGGTAGCATAGACACCTTGATCCATACACCATGGACTGAGTCAAGGCAGATGCTAATTGTCCAAGAACACGATTGGAGGTGTGAAAGGAAGTCTACATGATGTTCACATTTTGGACAGAGAGAGCTACTAGTTAGGCGTGAAATAGACCATTTACGTCAAGCTATATAAACTGTCCCTGAACAGGGTTCGGGCCTTCAACACCATCTGTTGAGGCTTGAAGGCCATTCACATCAAACTAGAACAACTATCCCTGAACAGGGTTGGGGGCTTTCAACACTATGCCATTTAACATCACTACCTATTGGACAACAATTCACACCTCTAGCCATGTATTGAACACACCTATGCAGACTGCCTGCCTTTGAAGATGGGATCATGTAACTAGAGCTTTGGTGCACAACTTGTAGCCAGGGGGCCCCGTGTAGTCCTCTGGTACTTTTTGTGTGGCCTTTGGGGCTCCTGCTGCCATTTCTCTGTTTCCAAGCTATGACAATGGAAGCATGTCCCTTGTCTCAAAAACTCCCATTGCATGTTTGCAGTCTTTGACCCTCTCCTGAAACATGTCCATAGTCTCTGACCATGTATTGTGGCATTTCCACAGTCTCTGACCATCTCCTGTAGCATGTCTGCAGTCTCTGCCCATGTCTTGTGCCATTTCCACAGTCTCAGACCATCTTCTGTAGCAGGTCCATAGCCTCTGACCATGTCTTGTGTCATTTTCTCAGTCTCTGTCCATCTCCTATACCATCTCCTGTAGCAAGCCCAAAGTATCTGGCCATATCCTATAACACTTCAAAGTTTTTTACCATCTCTGGTGTCATGACCATAGCCTTTGACCATATCATGTTGTGTGTCTGCTGTTTCTGAAACTGAATATTTCGTGAATAGTATGTATGGATCTTTGGTAAAGTTATGGGCCAGACTTTAAAGTGGTTGTAAACCCTTACAACCAACTTTGACCTACAGGTAAGCCTAGATTAAGGCTTACCTGTAGGTCCAAGAAATATCTCCTAAACCTATACAGTTTAGGAGATATTTGCCGAAAGACAGGCACCGCTGTCTACGGCGCATGCACCGTAGACAGCGGTGCGCAGGCACACTGAGCGCTCCACGGTCAACGACGATATGCCGCGAGTGGCGGCTCCTGCGCGCATGCGCGGGAGTGACATCATCGCGGCTTCTCCGAATGACGGAGCGGCGAGACCCACCGAGAAGATGGATGCGCCAGACTACAGGGGACAGCGTGACTTCGCTGGCTCCTGTGTCAGGTAAATGACACATAATGGACTATGCGATGCATAGTAGTCCATTATGCTTTACCTTTGCAGGGAATGAAAGAGGAAGTAAACTCATCAGGGTTTACTTCCTCTTTAAGCCTCCTATGTCAAGAAAGTTGACCACCATTAGGTGTTGATCCTTTGAGTCACATGGCTGAAGGTGTGAATTATTGTCAGGAACTACTACTAGCTATAACATGACTTGCATAAATGAGAACCTCTACAGACAAATGAATGTAGATTTGTGCTATAATAAAAACCATAAACGTTGTACTCTCAGAAAACAGCAAAATACACAACTGAAATACATACAGTACATGAGAGCTGTTTTACTTGCAAAAGTATTGGCTGGCCAGGATGACAAATCCTTTGGCAGGTAAGACAGTTCGCGTATATGTGTTTGCGCATTTTGTGCATCCAGAAGAGATGAGCAAACAAGAGACATGAAGAGCTGGAGCTCTCCAAGCAGGAAACGTGAGCTTTAAACTGGATATCCACCCCCTCCTCCTAACCCCCTTTTTCTTTTCTTTACCCCTACTTACCAGGTGGGGCGTTGTCCCACTGAGATCATCTCATGCCTTGCCACCGCTCTGTTCCGTGCCACCACGTGATCTTTGATGTCATCGAGAGGACCGGCCTACCGATAATGTACCACTAGGCCTACCCCCCTCCTCTTCTGTAAATTAGACAGTAAGAACTTCTGAGATATGTGACGTACATATCCCAGAAGGCACAATACACATCGTTTACCTAGGCAAGTGTATAGTGGGTGGGTCTGATTGCTTTTTCTAAGAAAAAGGGTAAAAGTAAAAGCTGATATACATGTAGCGGAACAGAGAAGGGGTGGGCAGAAGGCAATTTCCCTTTATGGCTGAGGATCCACTTTAAATAGTGAGGAATCATCAGGGGACACAATGGACCTCTGCGGACAGACCACTGCTTCCATGCAGAGAGCAAGGGGCCTTCTCTTCAGTATGTCGGAACATAACAGTAGACTTATCACCTAGACTGATCTGCTTCAGTCCTGGCAGGTCCAAGCTCACCATCGCCACTAAGTAGCTACTGCCATCTCTTCCAGGACATTTTCCAGACCAGGGTCTTATTCCTTTGGCCACTGGGCAGCCACTGATGATATAACTCCTGTGTATCTACACTATAGTTAGATTATCCCAGCACCTGGATCCATCCCTAGCATCTTATAGATGATGAGAATGGGCCAAGCGTGTCACAGGCAGTTTATATACACACAAACGCACACACACACACTGCAGGAGAAAGGGGAAGGTGATTCCTTGGGGGAAAGAGATGCAAAGAAGGGGCATGGAGAGCTAAAGATATCTGATTGGCAAGGAACATGAGCTTTAAGAAATTAACAATCAGTGGGGGGCATTGGACCTCTGCAGAGAGACCACTGCTTCCACAGAGCATGATTGTTTGCTTATTGACTTATTACCTACACTATTCTGCTTCAGCAGCGGCAGAGGCAATCAAAGATTCTTCTCTGACAGCATGGGACAGGCTTTTCTGTTGAAATCTTAAACACAATTGTGCTGCCTTTTGACTTATCCAGGCAGTGGATAGGGTGTGCACCCCTCTAAGTACAAGTCCTTTTGATGAACACAGGTATGCTATAAGGAATCTCATATAGAGTACACATCACAGCTGGGGTTGGTGGGGGAGTTGCAAGGTGATGGCCTAGGCACTACTGGCCGTGTTTGAACTGATTCTTCATTTATAGTTTTCTGAACTTCATCCTGATGGACCCAATGGGGACATCTTTTCTGGTGACAACTGTCTATGAAGGGAATTCCTCTCACTTTGTAGAGATTTCTTCTCCCCAGCAGGACACAAAAAATGTAAATAGTAGGGATTTTATCCCTTCCACACTCAAAACTACACTTTAAGTAAACACATACAAAAGACCATGTAATTATTGATCCGACACACTGCTACAGATACACTTGCTTGCACAGTTCCCAGCTGCTGGCTTCCCAAGTGGCTACTTCTCTACCTCAGAGTCAATAGCGTAAGCCCCCATACACACGGTCGGAGATTTCGACAACCAAATCCGTCGGAATAATTCAGACGGATTAATTCCGGAAGAGGTCCAGAAGTAATGTTGCAAACACACGGTCGGACTAAGTTGTCGGAAAATCCGATTGTACATAACGTGATGACGTTATTTCATTAGGACGGGACTACGTTCAGGCTAGTAGCCAATAGCTTTGGTCTAGGAATTTGATCTGAGCATGCGTGGCACTCGTCGGAGTAGGCTAAACATGATCGGAGTATGTCCGATCGGAGCATTTTGTCGGAAACTTTTACCGGCAAGTTCTAAAATTTGGTCCGACGGATATTCCGACGGAAACAGTCCGATGCAGACCACACACATTCGGAATATCTGACAAAACGGTCCGATAGGAAACATTCCGTCGGAATCTCCGACCGTGTGTACAAGGGCTAAGAACCAAAAGAAGGTGCACTCCAGAATAAAACATCTTAGTAAATTTTAATAAATGAATCGAGTCTAAGAGAGACCACCTGCCGACATGTTTCATTCATAATGAGTTTATTTGTAGACTCTACGACGTGGCTTTTTATCCTGAAATGTTGTACCTATTCTTATGCTATTGACCAGTTAAAGACCAGTTAATAGAAGATATGTCCACCACTACCTAATCAAAAGTTATAAATGTCATGGATGTGGATAGTGTTTTCTCTTCTCCTCTCAAGCCAAGCAAATCCTCAAGCCAATCCTCCTGTTGGGCACATGGAGCATCCACACTGGAAGGAAGGAGCCACCATACATTGATGACATCACTGTACTCCAAGTTTATTGCACAATGAAAGCACAATAGCAGTCCCCATCTGAAGGACCATTCCCCGCTAATGTGTAGGCATGGGGAATGGGTGTGCAGAGGCTCCTTCCTTTCTATAGATGATTTGGATTACAGAGAAAGTAAATGTCATTACACTTCCAGAATCCCTGACAGGACTTCAAAAATCTTTACTTTGTACTTCCATTGGTACTCAAGAATCCCTTCCAGTATTTACACTGACACTCACGGAATCCCTAACAGTATTTTAAATGGTCAATGGTCTTAGCAGAATCCTGCCAAGATTTACACTTTCCGAAAATAAAATTGGGCATGCCATTTGACCAAAAGTGTATTTACCATCCAGGCTTTGAAGTGGCCGGTGCTGCTTCTTCAAAGCAGTTATCCATGAGCACCTGCTATAATACTTAAGCCTGTTACTTGTTGTTGCTGACTTGGATTGCCTGACTATTCTTTCATATTCTGCCTTCTTTGATGCCTACGTTGACTACCTTTTGTTTGCTGCCTGCCAAGACTCCTGTCTTTAATAACTACTCTCTTGTCATCATCCTAGTTTACTGCCTATTCATTGTTGACCTGAACAGGCTAACTTCTGCCTTCTTGCCACCTTCCATGAGCCCTGACTGCGCTTTGGTCCCCTCTCCCTGTACTGTACCCTTATGGTACCTGCTACCCCCCCCCCCCCCCCCCGGTGGTGCAATTCCAGTGGTCATGACCTGGTGCAACAAAGAGTTCCAGGAACTACTAGGTTTCGGGCTTATCTTCACCAGAACTAGCTCTAGTGAAGACCAACTGGTACTTGGAATCCATGCCCTGGGAGAGTCCACATGACCTGTCAGAGGGTATCTTAAATGGGGGAGGGCTGGAATATATAAAAGGAAGGGTAGTGGGTACAGCCCTAGAGAAAGGGCTAATTGCATGTGCTGGATGGTTAAGGATGTGTGAACTGTCAAATCTCCAGGCTAAAGAGTTTACAGTATCATTATACATGGAAGACAGATGTTATGGAATTTCTTCCCCCAGGTTTAGAAATGGTTGTTCTAATCTGGTGAAAAATGGCCCCTTTCACTCTTGAGAACCAGTTCTCATTTTTGTCCAAAGTGTGCACCTCACTGTAAGGATGCCAAGTGGTTCAGTTGGAAGAAAAGTGAAGGTTGGGGCCATGGAGAAGGAAGGGGAGGTGCAGGAATTTATGAAGGAAAATAGAAGATTTGGATTTGGATGGAGAGCAGGGTGGACAGGGTCAATGGGGGAGGTTATTGTTGAAAGTAAAGGGTTAGATGGAAGAAAAAAAAACATGGGGCCATTTTAAAGAAAGAGAAGGTACAGAGATTGACAAAGTGAAAGGCAAGCCATAGACTGGACACCAGGAAGTTTAGACAGAGTAACGGGGGAGGGAAAGGGGAGGTGAGGTTTATAGGAATGGAAAAGCATAGTAGGGTATAGAAAGGAAAGGTACAGGGACTGGCAAAGGAGAAGAGGAGTTTAGGATTGGACAGAGGAAAGGGTGGACAGTGTGAAGGGGGCAAATGACCACTTGGAGGCAAGGGTGATGGGTAAAGCTAGATGGAAGAAAGAGAGGTAGGTAGGGTAGACTGGGGTGGAAAAAAATATGTTTGACTGAACTAGATTAATCCTTGGCAGGCATAAAAAAGCTGAATAACCTAAATCACAAGATAAATTAATTTTATCTCACCCATAAATATTAGCAAGCATTATTTTATGCCCATGCTTCCCAGGCTGTGAGCGGGTTAAGAAACCAGACTAGAGATAATGCCATGGAAGGAGGACTTCTGTTCATCACTTAGGCTCAAATTAGCAGCTCAGATTCACTCATCCATCTTCTGCAAACTGCACACACACAATGCTGACTTCAACTCAAACACAGTTATATTTAAAGCATCTATCATGTCAGCTGTGATTTAGATGGTGAATTTCTTAATTGTCTTTCTTTATTTCTCCATATGTCTTTTTCAAGGCATTAGCTGTTCTCGCCGAAGTCTTAGAGCTGCTATCTGAATTTCCTGAGAACGCTGGCCCATCAGTCTTTAACATTGTTACAAGGGTAATTTAGGTATACCGGAAAGCTGCGGCACAGCTCCGCAACCTTGCCGCATGCTATTCTTTTTTTATATATATAGAAGGTAGAGAGATGCATGGAAATCCAATGTCAAGGTTGCAAGGGATTTGGTGGACTGGAACATGTAAAGCCAATTTAAAAAAAAACCCTCCCCGACCTAAGCTTGCCACCTTCCACAAAAATTAAGGCCCATACCTTTTTTCCAAGGGTCTTCTGGTTGGTCCAATGATGTCATTGGTCATTCCTTTTTCCATGGGCGGTCCTTCTTGCTACACTGCATAGCACTCAGGTGAAGTGATGACATTTGAGCACTAATTAGTGTAATAATACTCTGAGCCTGGGCAGCATGATGATGCCACCCTAAGGGCGGGTCCATGACAGCCTGTGCTGACAGGAAGTTGGGTAAATGAAGCTGACTCAGAAGAACGAGGACATCTAGTGGCAGAAAGGAAGTACTGTGGGGAACAGCTCCAGACTGAAGTTATGTATTGCTACAAACACTTTTCCTTTATTTTTACTATTAGAGGGCTAATAATTGGATTTATTTTTAGGCGCAGAACAGCTTTTATTCAACTTACTGGCCATATCTACTTTTTAAGAAAAATCAGTAAAGGGATTTCCTAGATCAAAGACAGACTCTGGGTAAAAACAAAACCCATAGTGTATGAATTAATGCTTTGCCTGTGTCCTGTACAATACTAATGCCCTGTACACAGGATCAGATTTTCTGACAACAAAATCCATGGGATTTTTTCAGACGGATGTTGGCTCAAACTTGTCTTGCATACACACGGTCACACAAAGTTGGTCGGAAATTCTGAACGTCAAGAACGCAGTGACGTACAAGACGTACAACGAGCCAAGAAAAATGAAGTTCAATAGCCAGTGCTACTCGTCTGCTTGATTCCGAGCATGCGTGGCACTTTGTGCATCAGAATTGTGTACACACGATCAGAATTTCCGACAACGGATTTGGTTTTCTGAAAATTTGAGAACCAGATCTCAAATTTTGCGTGACGGAAATTCTTATGCAAAATGTGTGATGGAGCCTACACACGATCGGAGTTTCCGACAAGGTCCTATTACACATTTTCCATCGGAAAATCCTATCGTGTGTACAGGGCATAAGGATAATATGATGCAGTCTACCACTAGCATTGACACAGCAGTCTTTTTATTTCTGAGTCTCCCTGTAACATGTTTTTTACCTGTTGATTCTGCCAGAAGATATATTGATTCTCTATTTCCTGTAACAGGATAACAACACTGTTTGTTCTTCAGTGAAATCACTGAAGTGTTGTCACGCTGTGAACAGGGTTGTCTTACATAAGTCATACAGTTTTAAATAGATTTCAACTAAGAGATAAACAAATTAAAGCCTAACTCCAGCTAACACTGATTACGATTTTCCATGCATGGGCAAGGTAAAGGAACTGTATACTTTTCTGTACATCTATATATATTATGTTCAATATTTTTCCATTTCTCCATAATTACGTAAATATGAAATATACACTCATCATCAGCCACTTTATTAGGTACACCCGTTCAATTGCTTGGTAATACAAATTGCTAATCAGTCAATCACATGGCAGCAACTCAATGCATTTAGGCATCTAGACGTGGTGAAGGAGACTTGCTGGAGTTAAAGTGGAAGTAAACCCATGGATTTAAACAGTTAAAAAAAAAAAAGGCATGCCGGGAATGCTAACTGCGCATTGGCTGTGCTCTCAGCCAAACTATCAAACCATCCAATGGTTGGTGTCATAACGAATCACATGTGTAACACCATAGCAGTTGAAGATTAAACAGAGGCAAAGATGGCAGCTTCCTTGGCTGAAAACGATAGGGGAGTTTACTTCCACTTTAAGTGACTTTGAAAGTGGCATGCATGTTGGTGCCAGACGGGTTGGTCTGAGTATTTCAAAATCTGCTGATCTACTGGGATTTTCACGCACAGGCATCTCTCGAGTTTACAGAGAATGGTCCGACCACACCGGGTGCCACTCCTGTCAGCTAAGAACAGGAAACAATTCGCACAGGCTCACCAAGATTGGACCATAGAAGATTGGGAAAACGTTGCCTGGTCTGATGAGTCTTGATTTCAGCTGTGACATTGAGATGGTAGGTTCAGAATTTGATGTAAACGACATGAAAGCATGGATCCATCCTGCCTTGTATCAACGGTTCAGGCTGCTGGTGGTGGTGTAATGGTGTGAGGGATATTTTCTTGGCACACTTTAGACCCCTTAGTACCAATTGAGCATCATTTAAATGCCATGGCCTACCTGAGTGATGTTGCTGACCAAGTCCATCCCTTTATGACTACAGTGTACCCATCTTCTGATTGCTACTTTTAACAGGATAATGCCCCATGTCACAAAGCTCAAATCATTTCAAACGGGTTCCTTGAACATGACAATGAGGTCACTGTACTCCAATGGCCTCCACAGTCACCAGATCTTAAGCCAATAGAGCACCTTTGAGATGTGGTGGAATGGGAGATTGGCATCATGGAGGTGAAGCCGACAAATCTGCAGCAACTGTGTGATGCTATTATGTCAATATGAACCAAAATCTTGGAGGTATGTTGATAATGTCTTGTTGAATCTGTGCCATGAAGAATTAGGGCAGTTCTGAAGGCAAAAGGGGGTCCAACCCGGTACTAGCAAGGTGTACCTAATAAAGTGCCCGGTGTGTATATTTTATATTTATCACTTCAAGTAGGGGTTGGAGATATCACACCATATCCTGTGGTGTGAGCCATGCAGGAGGGAAACATCTCCTCACTCTAGCAGAAAGTGGGCTGTCTGACTTGGAAAGTTATACCCAGGTGCTCCCTAAAATGTAGACAGTGCTGGCATTTCTTATTAGTAAGCCTTGCATACGTAGTGTCATGGATGTACCCTGTATTGAATATTTATTTACACATTTAAAAAAATGTATACACATGGGTACACTTTTAAAAGCTGTTACACTTTACCTTTGTGCCCCAGGCATCAAAGCAAAGGTGCCACTGTGCCGAAAAAATGCATGCACCCAGTAGAGACATCTGTAATCTACATACTTGTTTCAGGTGAGTGTCTGACTAAATAACGCACCTTTAAAAAAACAAGTTAGCAACGGCAGCGCCAATTCTTCTATCCTAACAGGTTGCTTTATGCACACACCAATGTAAAAATTGCCCCCACCCCCACTTTAACCATTCTGCTACCTTAAAATGACAAATGGTAAACAATTGAGATACTTACCTTTCCTGCAGAAACTGGTGCAAATACTCACCTTCAATGTGGTCATGGGGTCCAGAGTCAGAGCACTGGCCACATGAACTCTTCTGTAATAGTTAATGGAATGGATGCTCAGGCAGAACTGGCCAATCTGTGAGTTGGCCTAAAACTATGATACTCAACTCTAGCAGAGATAACATGGCCAATGTTACAGCATTGGGTCTACAGAATGGCGTTGGAAAAATGTATTTGCCTAACAACAATTTTAAGGATTTTAAGGTGCTGCACGGTGCGACAGACTTGACAGATGAATTTTAAGGTGAAAATAGATGTGCCATCTTAACAAGAAACAGCTACTCTTATACCTAAATTCCCAGTACCAATTCTACTTTAAAATGAAGACTGCACAATAAAATAAAGAAAATAAGGATAAGTTACATATCTGGCTATATCATTTGACACTATGACACCTCTTAACATCCAAAAAGAATTAGTGCGGATCTAACAGGTACAAATGAGATAACACTCAAACTTTATACAAATATTGTACATTACTTATACAAATATATGGATCACCTTTATCCTAAAAAAAAAAAAATACCTATATAATTAACAATATCTTCTCTTGGTTGCCAACATGCATTGTCAAATATAAATTCCATTCCTGTACAAATATCACATAACATATGATGGTAGATGCCTTTAAGTCAATGTGTTTCTCATAAAGCTTCTTCAGGACCAGACGAGGATAGCTAAATGTGAAAAAAACAGCTCACTAAGCCATATATATATATATATATATACATACAAAGTATAAGTCTCATATTTTAAATACATCTGAGGTGGATGGAAGTGGCAGCCAAAAGCAAGATGATCCCCCGGGGAGTGGAAACTGGGACACAGAGGATGGATCCGAATCACGACCAGAATGAGACCCCATTTAGGCTAAAAGCCAAACTTTCTTCTTAGAAAAAAAGAAGATATAGTCACCTATCCTTGAGCTAATAATTAACATTTTATTTAAAACAATGACACTATTTTAGTTGCCATATTGAAACCGTCCTAATAGTTGAAGCAAGCAGAGACAAGCTGAAGGTGCTGGGGAACATTATGACATTTTGGAGAGAGATAGGAGTGTTCTTTGCTTTTTGTTAGTGATGATGTTCCTTTTTACCTTTTTAAGCTATTAGCCTAATGCCCCATACACACAGTTGAACATTCTGACCACAAAATACGTCAAATTTTTTCCGACTAATTTTGGCCAAAACTTGTGTTGCATACACACGGTCCCACAAAGTTGTCGGAAAATCCGATCGTTCTGAACAAGGTGACATCAAACACGTACTCCGGCACTATAAATGGGCCAGTAGCCAATAGCTTTCATCTCTTCGTTTATTCTGCACATTCGTGGCACTTTGTCCGTTGGAATTGTCTACACACGATCGGAATTTATGCAATCGGATTTTGCTGTTGGAAAATTTTAGATCCTGCTCTCAAACTTTGTGCATCGGAAAATTCGATGGAAATAGTCCGATGGAGCCCATACATGATCGGATTTTCCGACAACATGATCCGATCACACATTTTCCGTCGGAAAATCCGACCATGTGTATGGGGCATAAGGGGGGTCTTAAACCAGTCATTGTTCAGATCCATTCTCTCTGTCCCAGTGTCCACCCTAGGATAATAACCCACTTTTGGCTGTCACTTCCATCCACCTCAGATGTATTTTTGAACATTGGTACATTTAGAAAATGTATCTGTGGAAAGTAAAAACAATGTTTTAAAATATGATCATTATACGTTGTATACTGTATATACATGGCTTAATGAGCTGTTTTTTTCACATTTAGCTATTACCATTATCTCCTCATCGGATCCTCGGCTGGTCTTGAAGAAGCTTTATGAGAAACACATTGACTTAAGAGGATCTACTAACATATGTCTTGTGATATTTGTACAGTGTATATATAGCCTATAAATAGAATTTGGAATGTATATTTGACAATGCATGTTGGCAACCAAGAGGAGATATTGTTAGTTATATGGGTTATGGTTTTTAGGATCAAGGTGATCCATACATTTTTATAAGTAACAATAACGTGATGTACAACATTTTTATAAGTTTGATATTTCACATATGTACCAGAAAAATCCACACTAATTATGTTTCGGATGTTAAGAGATATAATTGTTGGATGTGATACAGAGGTGGTGGCCTCTATTTAGTACTTGACACAATGACAACTATTTTGTTGGTGAAATTGACTTGGTTGTTGGCTAAGACACTTGACTGATAATGTCAAAGACAACACGATAACACATAAAAAAAGCTTCTGTAACCCAACTATGTTTTTGGTCGTCTTGCACTGGGTATACTTCATTGTCAGCTGTTGATTGTAAGATCAACATAATCTTAAACTGATAGAGTGTATCTGTAGCTTTTTTTTTTCGTGATGTTTCTGGTAAGTATGATGTTTCTTCATTTCCTGTTCTAGAGGCACAACAGGAAGTGAGAAAACACCTCTACCGACTGTCACCAGATCAGGTGTCCCCCATTTGAGGATTTCTGCTCATTTCCTGTTCCAATGGCAACTGTAGAAAACTGGATTACTTTTCACTCTCTATACCGGTGTCAATAGTCACCAGAACAAAAAGAGATGGGGAATCTGCCCTTCAGAGACACAGACAGCGATATAAGCCTGATGAGGTTCCAACCATTCCATTCCCGAACCAAAAGTACAAAAAAAAAGGTTTTGGCCACAGATATACTTTAAGAATTGCAATTACCAGATATTTTAGCTGTAATTAGCTCTATTTCAGTTCGTTTTGTGCAATTAGTCTTGAAGAAAGGCACCTGTAGATACCATGAACCTTGTTAAATATGTCATGTTACCAAAAAAAAAAATTAGTTCTCACTCTCGCTTTTCTATCCAGTCTTGTCACTAGCCAGATGTTGTCTCTGGTTGACCTACCTGTGCTAGTCCTTGTTTCCAGAGGCTCCTGAAGTGTCTCAGTAAGGGCGGTTGGCATCTTTCGGCCTCTTGAGTTGCACCTTCAGCCTCTTCATGCCAATCTGAAAGCCATTCATGGCCTGGATGGCCGCCTGGGCACTGGCAGGATTGTCAAAACTCACAAAACCTGTCAAAATACGAAGCGATGTGGGGGCTTAACAAGCCGAATTTATCGGAGGACCAAACACAGATAATGTAATTGCTAGGGATGTGAATGAGAAGGAGGGAATTCAACAGAGGTAGATGATCATGAGCGATTCATGTTGCATATCCTAAAAAGCAGCACCCATCATATTTAGCGGACAATAATAAAACTTTCCAGGTTAAAGTCAGCAAAGAAGAGACACACCCTAACATCCGTTCCTGAAACTCAAGAAAGCTTAAGATTCTGTCATGTAGATATCACAGCACTATATATAAAAAAAAGCAATCCAAGCCAAGCCAACCAAACAGGCTACATAATGGAAAACCAAAAACATATTTCACGTGAAGTATATTTTGTGGAATAATTATTCAACCATATGACACAAACTTTAAAACAAGATGCCTATTTTTACTACATGAAACATAAAAAAAATCTAATCAACCATTTTTTAGAAACCACAACTTTCCCCCAAAAGAAACGTTCACCGTGAGTAGGTTGTAGTGTTAGAACTTGAATGAATGAATGAATTACTTGTATAGCGCACAATGCAAACTGAATTGCCTCTAGGCGTCCCCCAACATGACAGTATTTGGGCCCTGTGACTAGCCACTCAAATCTGAAGGCTGTTGTACAGTGGAAGTCACATACTTCCCTTACCCAGAATTTTTGCTCTATTAGCCCTTGTACACACAGTCGGAGATTCCGACGGAATGTGTCCTATCGGACAATTTTGTCGGATATTCCAACTGTGTGTGGTCTGCATCGGACTGTTTCAGTCGGAATATCCGACAGACCAACTTTTCCAACTTGCCGGTAAAATTTTCCAACACAATGCTCCGATCGGACATACTCCGATTATGTGTAGCCTACTCCGACGGACAAAGTGCCACGTATGCTCAGATGAAATTCCTAGACCAAAGCTATTGGCTACTAGCCTGAACGTAGTCTGGTCCTAACGAAATAACGTCATCACGTTATGTACAATCGGATTTTCCGACAACTTAGTCCGACTGTGTGTATGCAACATCACTTCTGGACCTCTTCTGGAATTAATCCGTTGGAATTACTCCGACGGATTTGGTTTGTCGGAATCTCCGACCGTGTGTACAAGGGCTAAGAGCAAAAAAGCTCAGACTGGGGACGGCAGATGGTCAAGTTTACCTTGCTGGGGGGAAGGTGGGATCTCAGGAGGCATTGTCACCTTGACCAAGTGTTCTTAGACTCAACACAGGCTGTGTTGGCCAGAAAAAGGCAACACAAAATCCATTTTTGCTTCTGCCGAAAACCCCCAAAAATTCTTCCTGAACACCTAAATAATTATATTGCTCTATTATTAGCCTTTAGCAATTAAAACATTGGATATTATTAATTGCTCTAAAATTATCCAGTGCTTTTTAAATTCCCTTTGTTGTTTTTTTTCATTACTATGTCATGCAGTAAAGTACTCCATGGTTTACCCACTCTTCCTCTACTGAATAAAAAAAATCCTAATCATAAGCAATATTGTTGTTGCAAGTATTTTAGTTCTGAAGGTAAAGTGTTTTAAACCTGAATGAAGTCATTATTCTTATTGGTAGTTCCTATTCACTAAATGGCCTTCTTTCTTGAAGGGGGTCAGTGAAGTCACTCCAGTGGCACTTGCTGGCTAGCATTACAAGCCTTGAGCTGATTAGACCCATTAGATTGAAAAAGCCTTGTCCACGGGTGGTGTTTTGGTTCAGGAAAGGCTGCGTGATTGCTTTGATGTGGGGCATTTATCTATATGCCTGTCGGGTAAGGCATTACCAAAGGAATATTTGGAAAATTACCAATGTTATATTGAACTTATAGAATAGAGCTTGTAGAAATGACTATCTATTAAGGCCCAGACAAAGTATTAGCTAAGTATGTGGAACAGAGGTCATCATGGCTTCAACTAAAACAGGACCCCAAGAAACTCCATTTCAAGACACTAGTGGACCTAAGGCAACGATTTTGTCCTTCATCACTTTTATTTGAAAATTGGAACCTTAAAAAGACAATATTTTTTATATGTGTTGCTCAGATTTCACAAGTACTCAACTCTGTGCTTTTGCAAGTTTTAAATATAATTGAAATACAACGTGTACAGTGCCTTGAAAAAGTATTCAGACACCTTGAAATTTTCCACATTTTGTCATGTTACAACCAAAAACGTAAATGTATTTTATTGGGATTTTATGTGATAGACCAACACAAAGTGGCACATAATTGTGAAATGGAAAGAAAATGATAAATGGTTTTCAAGTTTTTTTTACAAATAAAATATGTGAAAAATATGGGGTGCATTTGTATTCAGCCCCCCGGAGTCAATACTTTGTAGAACCGCCTTTCACTGAAATTACAGCTGCAAGTCTTTTATGGGGATGTCTCTACCAGCTTTGCACATCTAGAGAGGGACATTTCTGCCCATTCTACTTTTCAAAATATCTCAAGCTCTGTCAGATTGGATGGAGAGTGTCTGTGAACAGCAATTTTCAACTCTTGCCACAGATTCTCAATTGGATTTAGTTCTGGACTTTGACTGGACCATTCTAACACATGAATATGCTTTGATTGAAACCATTCCATTGTAGCTCTGGCTGTATATTTACAGTTGTTGTCCTGCTGGAAGGTGAACCTCCGCCCCAGTCCCAAGTCTTTTGCAGACTCTAACAGGTTTCTTCTAAGATTGCCCTATATTTGGCTCCATCCATCTTCCCATAAACTCTGACCAGCTTCCCTGACCCTGCTGAAGAAAAGCTTCCCCAGAACATGATGCTGCCACCACCATGTTTCACGGGGGGATGGTGTGTTCAGGGTGATGTCAGAGCTTTCTGCCACACATAGCATTTTGCTTTTAAACCATAAAGTTAAATTTTGGTCTCATCTGACCAGAGCACCTTCTTTCACATGTTTTCTGTATCCCCCACATGGCTTCTCGCAAACTGCAAACAGGACTTCTTATGACTTTCTTTCAACAATGGCTTTCTTCTTGCCACTCTTTAATAAAGGCCAGATTTGTGGACAGCACGACTTAGTCCTTGTACACACGGTCGGAGATTCCGACAACCAAATCCGTCGGAGTAATTCCGACGGATTCATGCCGGAAGAGGTCCGGAAGTGATGTTGTATACACACGGTCGAACTAAGTTGTCGGAAAATCCGATTGTACATAACACGATGACGTTATTTTGTTACGACGGGACTACGTTCAGGCTAGTAGCCAATAGCTTTGGTCTAGGAATTTGATCTGAGCATGCGTGGCACTTTGTCCGTCGGAGTAGGCTACACATGATCGGAGTATGTCCGATCGGAGCATTTTGTCGGAAACTTTTACTGGCAAGTTAGAAAAGTTGGTCCGTCGGATATTCCGACGGAAACAGTCCGATGCAGACCACACACAGTCGGAATATCCGACAAAACAGTCCGATAGGACACATTCCGTCGGAATCTTCGACCGTGTGTACGCGGCATAATAGTTGTCCTGTGGACAGATTTTCCCACCTGAGCTGTGGATCTCTGCAGCTCCTCCAGAGTTACCATGAACCTCTTGGCTCTTCTCTGATGAATGCTCTCCTTGCCCGGCCAGTCAGTTTAGGTGGACGGCCATGTCTTGGTAGGTTTGCAGTTGTGCCATACTCTTTCCATTTTCCGATGATGGATTGAACAGAGCTCCGTGAGATGTTCAAAGCTTGGGATATTTTTTTATAACCTGACCCTGCTTTAAACTTCTCCACAGCTTTATCCCTGACCTGTCTGGTGTGTTCCTTGGCCTTCATGATGCAGTTTGTCCACCAAGGTTTTCTAACAAACCTCTGAGGGCTTCACATAACAGCTGCATTTATAGTGAGATTAAATAACACACAAGTGGACTTGTGAATTCAATTTTAGTTAGGGGTATCAGAGTAAAGGGGGCTGATTACAAATGCACACCACACTTTTCAGACATTTATTTGTAAAAAATGTTGAAAACCGTTTATAATTATCCTTCCACTTCACAATTATGTGCCACTTTGTGTTGGTCCATCACGTAAAATCCCAAAAAAACACATTTATGTTTTTGGTTGTAACATGACAAAATGTGGACAATTTCAAGGGGTATGAATACCTTTTCAAGGCACTGTATGTACATTAATGTGTTTATTTGCATATGCCAGAGGTGTTTGGGAAGTGTTATCATGGTAAGGAATTAAGGACCAGTTAGCACTTTATATATATATATATATATAAATATATATATATATATATATATATATATATATATACATAATATATACACATTATGTATTATTTTTGTTTACATATGTTTCATAAGTACCCAGCACTTCATATATTTTGAATATATGAATAAAATCACATATTGATCTACATACACTTGAGTTGGTTAGATATTTAGCATGTTTAATTTTTTTGGGGGGGGGGGGGGGGGGGGGGGTAGAGCTACACATTTTAAGAAAAAAAAAAATCATGGTAAAGTATTAATGGGACATTTACTGTACTTTGTGTAAGCTTCTTTTTTATATAATGAATTATATAATTCTTATATAATTAATTATAAGATATGACATCTCTTTGGGTTTAGGGAGTAAGATGATATCTCTCTAAAGGGAGGGGATATCCCCTCTTATGGAAACAGGTGGATTATTTCCCTGATCTTCTGCTCCTGTGACAGTTTAGAAAATGTGGATATCCAGTCACATGGCATACCCAAGTCAATGGCCACCAGGACAAATAGAGTGCATTTTCCAATTGGGGGTCATGGAGGGTGATAAAAACCTGAGAGGGGTTCTAATCCTTCCATGCTCTATCCTGAACTACCAAAAAAAGTTTGACTTTAAGCTCTGTTCTGGCCAAGGCCTACTCTACAGCAATAAGCTCTGCCCATTCTGGATACTGTCGCTGTAAAGATATGTGTCCGCCATAATGTCACAGTCACAATAAAAATCACTGATCGCCGCCATTACTAGTAAAAAAAAAAATCAATAAAAATGCCATAAAATTATCCCCTATTTTGTAGACGCTATAACTTTTGCGCAAACCAATCAATAAACGCTTATTGCGATTTTTTTTTACCAAAAATATGTAGAAGAATAAGTATCGGCCTAAACTGAGGAAAAAAAACATTTTTTAGATGTTTTTTTGGGATATTTATTATAGCAAAAAGTAAAAAATAATGTGTTATTTTCCAAAATTCTCGCAATTTTTTTGTTTATCGTGCAAAAAATAAAAACCGTAGATATGATCAAATACCACCAAAAGAAAGCTCTATTTGTGGGGAAAAAAAGGACGTAAATTTTGTTTGGGAGCCACATCGCATGACCGCGCAATTGTCAGTTAAACCGACGTAGTGCAGAATCGCAAAAAGTGCTCTGGTCAGGAAGGGGGTAAATTCCAGGCCTACAGTGGTTAAGCATTCAATGCTCCCAGGTGTGCTTGGGGCCTGAATACATGTTTTAGCCTCCTCCAACCTCTGTCTCGCTAAGGGACACATCAGTTATAAGGGTTTGGGGGATGAAACTACAGTGGGGGGGGGGAGGGGCACACAAATCTGACACTCCTGGAAGTGTCGAAGGATGAAGACTCAGAACAGCCTTTGGTATCCTTTTTTTTTAACACAGAGGAGGAACCCTTGAAAAATCTTTCTGGTCTCAAAGAATGCCTGCTAATGATTACTATATTTACAACTTTTGGGACGTTAACATGACGGTTAGAGGGAACAATGTTCGTTATCTTTGTGGTCAGTGGGAAAAATTCCACCCTAAGGCTCCATGCACACTGGGCTTAAAAAAAAAAACATCTGTTCTCTTGGCAGTAAAATAAAAACTGTACAAAGTTTAGATGAGTTCAGGAGAGTTTTACGTTTTTTTTGCCTGTAAGCTCCAATCAGAAACGTGAACCAAGAGTTGTTTTTTTTCTGCCTCTAAACATTGAGCTCAAGATCTGCCTGTAATCGTCCTGATGTACATGGACACATAGGATAACATCGAGCTGCTTCTACAGGCAGAACACAAAACTCCTGTAGAACAAACAGTTTTTTTTTTAAGCCAGTGTGCATGGAGCCTGAGGATAGCTATAAAGATAATTGGTGTCAGTGGGAACTTATTTAAATGGCAGAAATGGCTCAATGTTCAAGAAACGCCTAGAAACCTCTGGAGGAACCTTGAGGTCCAATGGGACACTGGTTAAAAAGAGCTGATTTAGAAGAAGGCTGCATCACTAGGAAGGAAGACAACATGGGCCACCTACGAGGGGGGTAAATACTTCTTCTATTCACAACTCTGCCCCAAGCTACATCACCAATCTTGTCTCCAAATATCACCCAAACCGTCCTCTCCGCTCCTCCCGTGCTCATTTGCAGGACTTCTCCAGAGCCTCTCCCAACCTCTGGATGTTCTCTCCGTTCCTCTCAAGACCTCCTGCTCTCTAGCTCCCTCATCTCCTCCTCCCGTGCTCATTTTCAGGACTTCTCCAGAGCCTCTCCCATCCTCTGGACGTTCTCTCCGCTCCTCTCGAGACCTCCTGCTCTCTAGCTCCCTCATCTCCTCCTCCCGTGCTCATTTTCAGGACTTCTCCAGAGCCTCTCCCATCCTCTGGACGTTCTCTCCGCTCCTCTCAAGACCTCCTGCTCTCAAGCTCCCTTGTCTCCTCCTCCCGTGCTAGTTTTCAGGACTTCTCCAGAGCCTCTCCCAACCTCTGGACGTTCTCTCCGCTCCTCTCAAGACCTCCTGCTCTCAAGCTCCCTTGTCCCCTCCTCCCGTGCTAGTTTTCAGGACTTCTCCAGAGCCTCTCCCATCCTCTGGACGTTCTCTCCGCTCCTCTCAAGACCTCCTGCTCTCAAGCCCCCTCATCTCCTCCTCCTGTGCTCATTTGCAGGACTTCTCCAGAGCCTCTCCTATCCTCTGGAACTCTTTCTGGCTATCTCCTACTCTTGGCTGCTTTTAGATCAGTGGTCATCAACTCCAGTCCTCAGGGACCACTAACATGCCAGGTTTGCAAGATAACTTAAATACATCAAAGGTGATCTAATTTGCTGCTCAGTGATTGCAGTATTCTAGCCTGCATCTCCCCAAGGTAATACATAAAACCTGGCCTGTTAGTGGGCCCTGAGGACAGGGTTGATGACCACTGCTTTAGATGATCCCTGAAAACTCATCTCTTCAGGGAAGCCTATCTCTTCAGGAAAGCCTATCATACCTCCAACTAATCTTGTATTACTTCCATCAGCTCATCCTCCACAGTTACAAACTTTTGTGCCACTTGTCCTAACCGATTAGATTGTAAGCTCTAATGAGCAGGGCCCTCTTAACTGTCTTTTATTTTATTGTATTGTAATTATACTATCTCCCTTTTATATTGTAAAGGTCTATGTAAACTGTTGGCGTTATATCTTTATATACAGTATACGGTATATATTTTCTTTTTTACTGGAGTTGGCTTTTAGTTCAGGCATCAGTTATCCACCTGAAACTCCATCAGGAGGCATTAGCTGAACGCAGCCCGATTTGTGACAGCAATAGGATTTCAAACAAGAAGTTAATTCTGGATTGTTTGGCCAGTGTTAAAGTTTGAGCTGGAGTCAGTTGCAAAAGCTGTCATTTAGATTTATCTTCCCAATAAGCCATCAACTTCATTGTAACGGAAAAATGCCTTCATTGCACCTTTGGGAGAACACAAGAAATTAATCTAAACATCAAATTAATTATGGTTTGCAAATGAGAAATTGCCTGCACACCTAGCATGTTTTGTAAGAATCTTCCCTCGTGGCTAATTGCATCGACTGTTGCCTGCAATTTTTTTGGGGGAGGAAGGGGGTGGTATTCCAGCCGTAGATTAATCATTCGGCTTTGGGGTTCAAATGGTGACCTGAAGTCACGCCTCTTCTGGTCTTCCTGGCTTACCGGGATCTTTTGTTTCCCTTTGTTGGCTGCCAGCTTTCTAGTCTACCTATTATAGAGCGATCCATTGTGCTTCCTTTAAAATCATTAAACTAGCATAAAAGTTTTAATATGGTTTATAATTACAAATAATTTAAAAATGTAATTTCAATATTTATTTTTGAACACTTTTAAATGTGCAGATGCCTTTTAAAGTGGTTCTGCACCTTTAAAAAAAAAAATATTAAAAGCCAGCAGCTACAAATACTGCAGCTGCTGACTTTTAATAAATTGACACTTACCTGTCCCGGGTCCAGCGATGTCGGCGGCAGATGACGAGCGATCGCTCATCTCTCTGCTGCCCCCGCCGCCATCCTCTGTCAGGGAATCGGGAAGTGAATCGTTGCGGCTGCTGGTCCCCGTTGTGTCCTGGGAACTGTGTTTCCCAGAACACAACGGGGGGGGGGGGGGGGGGGCATCTGCGGCGGTCTGCGGCGGTCTTGCCCCAGAAGTGGGTGCAGATACCTGGATTATCCAGGTAACTGCACTCCCCTCCCCCCTGAAAGGTGCCGATTGTGACACCGGAGGGGGGGAGGGATCAGATGAGTGGAACTACCACTTCAGGGTGGAGGACCGCTATTAACTATTTTATGATGATCCTGCTATGGTGATCTTGTTTTAGGCTAACGATGTTCTGCCTCCCATCCGTGCTTCGTCTTAGCCTTTCCCAGGCTTTCCGAGTTCAGCCGAGCTAGCTGTCCTCGAGTATTTCCGAGACCCTCTGGCGCCCCACCCCAACCTCTGGCCACATGCGGTATTGCATGCAATAGCAGTCAATGCGGAATGAATTATCTTTGTTTCCATTGACTTCTATGGGGAAACTCGCTTTGATATGCGAGTGCTTTGGATTGCAAGTATTCTCCTGGAACGGATTATGCTCCTAATCCGAGGTTCCACTGTACATTTTATTGCAAATGTTATACTTGAGAAATGGCCATGCAGCCCGCGCTGAACCGGAAGTGGCTGCAAAGGGGCTGCACGAGATGTTTAGATTATGTGAGAAAAAATATGAAAAAAATATGAAAAAAAAAAAGTTCTTTAGTTAAAAAAAAAAGGCCATTGTTTATAATACACTTTTAGGAAACTAATGTTGGGATTTACAAAAACTGGAGAGTGCAAAATCTGGTGCAGCTCTGCATAGAAACCAATCAGTGTCCAGGTTTTATTGCCAAAGCCCAATTGAGCAAGCTGATGTTAGAAGCTCCCCTTAAGTGTCAACCAGTTAGTGTTTACATCTACTTTAAAGGCCAAGGGTCTATGTATCCGATCTCGGCCCTATTAGTATTGGAGTTGCCCAGGGTCTATTTCTCACATAGTCCTTCTTTTTTCAGACTGTGTCTGAGCAATAAAAGCCGAGGGCAGGAGTTATAGTCCAGCTTGTTCTTATTCACATTTAAGCGTAAACTACTAATTGCATTATTGGGCTCTGGTAAAAAAAAAAAAAAAGACCAATTTTTCTGGATGTAGGGGAAATGAACTTTTTATACCCTTCATTTTTTACACTGGGAAAAAACAAATATTGAAAAATATTGGAAGAAACACAAGAAGGGGCAAAAGATTACGAATATAAAAGATTGTAGCAAATAATAAAATGATGGGGATCATTTGGATTGGCCTTGTTTGAAGTATTTTTTTTTAAAACTGTATCAATGCCATGAAGGTGAGCAATGAGACGCGAGAAGATTGATTTCCTACATTTAAAGCACAAAACGGAGAAATACATAGACACAATACATATGTTGGCCGTTTTAATTGGCCAAAGGATTTCTATTTGCGTCCATCCAGCCCTGAGATTTACACGGCTCGGTCACAAAGCACAGCTCTTCCTGGCATGGAAGGGGAACTGCATTTTTTTTCTCTGTTGCTGTTAAAGTGGAGTTCCACCCAAAAATTTAATGTCCGCTGATCGAATCCCCCCCCTCCGGTGTCACATATGGCACCTTTCAGGGGGGAGGGGGGAGCAGATACCTGTCTAATCCAGGTATCTGCTCCCATTTCCAGGGCATAGATCACCACAGGCTCCACGCCATGTCCGGCCCCTCCTCCGTCCCCCACCGCTGTCTTCTGGGAGACACACAGGTCCCAGAAGACAGCAGGGACCAGTGAGGACGCGCAGCGTGACTCGCACATGGGCAGTAGGGAACCAGGCTGTGAAGCCGCAAGGCTTCACTTCCCGATTCCCTTACCGAAGATGGCGGCGCCTCCACCCGAGAGCCGAGGGATGGGTTGGCTTTGAATGAGGACATCGCGGGCACCCTGGACAGGTAAGTATCCTTATTTTAAAAGTCAACAGCTGCAATATTTGTATCTGCTGACTTTAAAAAAATATATAAATTAGGCGGAACTCCGCTTTAAGTAAGTATCACTTACAAGTTTTGTCCCTCCCCCAGCCCGTGATTGTTAAAGAGGAAGCAAAAGACTGGTGAGCTGTCATTCTGCTGTCACTCTCCTGTCATTATGAACCAGTTAGTAAGTTAGTTAGTTTGTTTTAATTTATTTCGAACAAGTAGAAAAAAAACCCCATAAAAAATAAAAGAATTAATTATTTAGTAGTAGACAATCACAAAACAACTACAGTAATACCTCGGATTGCGAGTAACGCGGTTAACGAGCATTTTGCAATATGTGCTATTATTCTTTTTAAATCCTGACGAGTTTTGTCTCGCAAAATGAGCAGTACCGCACTCCACATTTTGCCAGAGGTGCGAGGGACGCCGGTGACACTCGGAGCCGTTCGGACCTGTTGGGATGCACTCGGAAATACTCGGAAATACTCCATTCCCGAGTGCTTCCAAGCTTTTCCGAGGGTTTCCGAGTGCATCTGAGCAGTCTCCAAGCATTTCTGAATCTATCCAGCTACCCCCCCACCTCTGTCCACATGCGGTACTGCATGTAATAGAAGTCGATGCGAAAGGAATTATCTTAGTTTCCATTGACTTCTTCAGGGAAACTCGCTTTGATATGCGAGTGCTTTGCATTACAAGCATTCTCCTGGAACGGATTATGCTCGTAAATCCAAGGTTCCACTGTAGTCACAAGAGAGGACAAAGAACGAACTATAAAAGAGAATTAAGTTTATATATCCGAAAAGGAGTTGGAAGGAGTACAAATTTATTTAATCCCCTTCTCCATAATTAATAATAAACAATTTTATAATGAATAAAATAGTAAACACAATAAAAACAAGAATTACATATTATTATTTAAATAAATATATATATATCTATATATATATATATATATCTATCTATATCTATCTATATATATATATAAAATAATTGTGAATTTATTATTGTTTCTATGACATTTACTGTTTTATTCCTAGTGATGGGAGGTGAGGGCAATGAGAAATCCTGTGTAGATATGTCTATACTGTAATAGCTAAAGAGGAGAAGGAGAAGAAGGAGTTAATTATGGGTTGGTTAGGGAAAAACTAAGGGTTAATAAGAGGTTAAATAGGAATACATTTTAATTATTACTTTTACTTGTAAGGTTTCTTTATCTCATGTCATAAGGAGATCAAAGGTCACACCTCTGATTTACCTATGAATAAAACACAATAAGAACCATAAATACTTTGTTACTTTGTATTCATTTAATGAGAAATGCTGTGCAGCCATTTATATAATAGCTAAAGGGGAGAAGGTCCTTCATTAATAAGCCGTGAGGGTGGGGCGAAACATGTTGGGGGGGGGGCTTGGCCTGGATAGAGTGAGGCCGAAGTTGAGTTTGTTTGTTGCCTCCATACTAGGGGTTGGTGTGTGGCGGCCTTGGTTACTTTTTTTCCCAAAAGATACTGTTTTGCCTAAAAAGCTAAATTAGGAGTTCACTGAAATTCTGGAAGATCAACAGGTAATTTTCTGTGCTTGCAGCATTTTGTAAAGGATAAAACACGGTGAAATGTACATGTATTGCAGAGAAGTAAAATATGTACCGGTATATTTTTTTTATATTATACAGACATACACTTTAAATATTATAATTAAATTAAATGTAATAATACAATATTATATTTAATTTAATAGCATGCAATTTAAAGGGGGAGGCGCAAACATTTTTTTTTGCATAGGGCCTCTTTGCAGATTATGTCCACCATTGGCTCTAAGGAACACTTAAAAATAAAGACCAAAACAACAGTCTTGACCAAAATCATCATCCAATATTACCATAAAATAATAACACATCAATTCAATATTCTTACAAATAAAACATAATATATATATTTTATATATATATATATATATATATATATATATATATATATATATATATATATAATATACATATATATATATACACACACACATATATATATATATATATATATATATATATATATATATATATATATATATTATTTTGATTTTTTTTTCCTTAAAACCACTCCTTGAAACAACAAACTAGCCACATCTGCTAAATCAACACAACCCTTAACAATTCTTCCGCTTGTTTCCTAATAACCAAAACATTTCAGACCCATCAACATCACTTACATCACAGTTCTAAACTCCATTGAGTATAAAAACATCCCAATATAACGGCAGGAACAAAAAAAAAAACCTTTGTTTCTTTTTTAATTAAAAAAACAAAAATGTACATTTTTTGGTGCTGCAATAAGGATGTTCTTTCGAATTACACAAATGGAAACACAGTCCACTAAAACTCCACACACCACACCACATCACATAGGTCCACGGTGCACTGCAGTATACAGTATATAGGTTTACACCACGTCACCACATCACCACAGCACACCAGTAGAAAAAAAAACACACCAACAGCTCCCCAACACCGAGACCCCCACATCTCCCCGAAATTCATCAAAGCGACCAATATTTGTAGAGGTCTTCCTTAGCCCGGAAGACCCAGGTTATCTATGAGCTGCTTGATTTTCTGGGTTAAGGTTTACACTATATTTAACTTCGGTGCTCTTTTCAATCTGCTTGGTAAAATAATACGTTTAAAAACAAAACAAAAAAAACAAACAAAAAAAAAAAACAAAGTTAAAACAAATAAACTAATAAATAAAAAAATTATGAGTAACTTTGGCGTTATGGTGACATCAAAGATGACTTTGAGAGGAAAAGGGTAGAGTTTTTATACCGGCATAAGTGATTATTGGATAAGACAAAAGTGGTTATTCCTCCAAGAAGTGGTATTGCCGTTATAATTGTTGAGCTGAACCACATGCTGATTTCTTAAAAAAAATTGGGGATTCCAGCAGCAAGATACCTGCCTAATGTATAATGTTGGATGTTCCTGCGCATCTTGGGGTATCTCCATTCCTCCATACCATAAAATCAATTAAGCATAGTGAGGATCCTTCACAATGGCCATAGCAGGCGTGTAGATCAAGAAACTAGCAAACACAAGGATGAGAACCCCTTGTTATGGCCACAGCAGGGGTACAGATCAAGGAACTCAGTGCAAGGATGGTGGGAACCCCTCATAATGGCCACAGCAGGGGTATAGACCAAGGAACTCAGTGCAAGGATGGTGAGAACCCCTCATAATGGACACAGCAGTTGTACAAACTTGGGAACTCAGTGCAAGGATGGCGAGAACCCCTCATAATGGGCACAGCAGGTGTACAGACCTGGGAACTCAGTGCAAGGATGGTGAGAACCCCTCATAATGGGCACAGCAGGTGTACAGACCTGGGAACTCAGTGCAAGGATGGTGAGAACCCCTCATAATGGACACAGCAGGTGTACAGACCTGGGAACTCAGTGCAAGGATGGTGAGAACCCCTCATAATGGGCACAGCAGGTGTACAGACCTGGGAACTCAGGGCAAGGATGGTGAGAACCCCTCATAATGGGCACAGCAGGGGTACAGACCAAGGAACTCAGTGCAAGGATGATGAGAACCTCTCATGATAGGGACAGCAGGCAGGTTGACTCTGGACCTCAACACAAGAATGAGAGGAACCACTCATAATGGACAGAGCGAAGGTGATAACCCCTCATAATGGGCACAGCTGGTGCACAGACCCAGAAACTTAGTGCAAGGATGATAAGAACCTCTCCTGATGGGGACAGCAGGCATATCAACGCAGGACCTCAACACAAGGATGAGAGGAACCCCTCATAATGGACAGAGCAGGTGTTCAGTACCAGGATCTTTGTGCGAAGTTCTCACCAACAAAGTGCCCGACTGTCTGGCGGTTTAAACTTCCAGGATCTACCAAACACTGAAATATCCATTTTGCATGGACTGACTCTAAAGCCCCGTACACACGATCAAACAATCCAGTGGAAAAGTCCGGCAGACTCAAGTCCGCCGGACAATCCGCCTATGTGTGGGCTCCGGTGGACTTTTTTTACCCAAAAGTCCGGCGGACTAAGAAAGTAGTTTTGCACATCAATCTGTCCGCCGGACTGGCATTTCGACGGACAATACGGCCGTGTGTGTGCCAGTCCGCCGTACTTTTGAAATGAACGGACTTTTCCCGCCCGGAGAAAAGTCCGCTCATTTCGAACGCGGCTCCAGGTAGCCGGGACCAGCGAAGGAGGCATCGCTGGCCCCGTTACCTGGTATGGACTTAAAGGGGAATCCCTACGGCGAAAAAACTGCGTGGGGGTCCCCCCAGGTCCATATCAGACCTTTATATGAGCACGCTATCCGGCTGGCCAGGAAAGGGGGTGGGGATGAGCGAGCGCCTCCCCCCTCCCCCCCTCCTGAGCCATACCAGGCCGCGTGCCCTCAACAGTTTTTTTCGGCGTAGGGATTCCCTTTAAGTCCATACCAGGTGACGGGGCCAGCGACGCCTCCTTAGCTGGTCCCGGCTACCTGGAGCCGCGCTCAAAATGAGCAGACTTTTCTCTGTGTGTGTGGGCAAGTCCATTCATTTCAAAAGTACGGCGGATAGTCCTAGTCCGCCACAAAAGTACCATGTGTGGGCAGGTAGCTCATTTGGGAAGTCCAGCGGACAGTCCGGAGGTTTGTCCGCCAGACTAAGTCCGCCGGATAGTATGATAAGTGTGTACGCAGCATAAAAAGTGATACCGTTCTTTGTCTCTTAGCCCCAAAAAAATGGTTTCACTTTAACTCCAAACGTTCTTTCATCAAAAGCAAACACAGTATAAAATTCTTCTGGATGAGGCAAAGAGAAAAGTGCAGTACCTATAGAGTTTCTCGTTCAACGATATGAGTTTTCTATACATGAATCTGATTGGTGGCCAACAATTGGTAGACTGACTGATTAACAACACTGACAAATGTAACATTTTTTTCCCCTGTGCCTTACAAACACCAGGAACATTAAATCAATGCATAAAACAACAATGTTATATATAACAACCATTTACAAAACTTTACATATTTGTCCTCATTGTTAATGAAAAGAAAATTAGCTTCATAATTTTCCCAGGAGCCACTTATTGTACTTATGTTCCGTAACAAGCTAAAGCAAATTATTTTTTAGTGTGTCGCCAAAAGGGGTTTTCCAACTTAAACTAGAACCTGACAGCATTCTGACACTTCTGAGTAAAGTTTTTACACCGTTTGTCAAGCTTTTGATTTGGTTTTGGACATAGCAGGAAAGAGTTTCAGTATCTGACAGGTTTCTATCGCCATCTTCAACCCTATTGAGGAGCTACCTACACCTCCTATCAAGACAAAAAGCTATGTTACCAAAATCCCTCCAGTACAGACTCTAAAGAAATATATATTTTTTTTTAGAGGGAGGAACACCATTGTTATGGCTGTCTGTACCCCCATGCCTTGCCCGCATTCTCCATCTCTTTCTCTAATGTCAAAGGGACAGAAAGTCTGGGAATGTCTTCTCAAAGACGGAAACAAAAGCCAGATAGAAACTTTAAACTCTTCCATACTTTATCCAAAACTAAAGAAATAAATTGGCTGGAGTTACGTTTTAATGAGTGTTATGGTATGTGTTTTGCGCCCGTACATTCTGCATTAATGCGTCCATGAATTAATGCTCATTTTTTAGCATTCCCAAGATAGCAATCTGCACTAAGGTCTTCAATAACAGTAAAAAATAAACTTCATTTATTACATCTCCAAATAGGCAGTACAAAAGCATACACTAAGTTTCGAAGCTACTCCGATCTTGACAAAAAACCCATGTGGGCTCGAAACATTGCAACATTTTAAGGGATGTTTTATGCTTTTTTTACTGCCTAGTCTGAGATGCAATTAAAGAGCTTTGCTTTTTTTTATCTATTATTGAACATTTTGGTGTGGATCACAATCTTGCCGATACTGTGAGTGATGGCCGTAAAGTCAAGAGGGCTGTGATCTATGTACGGGCCATTAAGGTGTACGTCAAGACAAAAACTTCTATTTGTTGGATAGAATTGGGAAGGATTAGAACAGTCTTGTTTAGAACTATCAAAGAATCCTTTGTTGGTAATGGTAGCTTCCAGACGCTTCCTGTATGGAGAAACTAGTCGCATGCATTGCTCTGGTGTGATTTTGGCCCATTCTTCCACACAGCCTTAAAATCTTGACGGGTCCGTGTGCCTCTTCTATGAAATTTGATCTTTGGTTCTTTCAATAGATTTTCTTTCAGATTCAAGTCAGGTGATCGGCCGGGCCATTTTATTGTCTTTATTTTCTTTATTTGAAACCAATTGAGAGTTTCCTTGGCTTTGTGTTCGGGATCATTGTCCTGCTGAAATGTCCACCCTCGTTGTATCTTCATCATTCTGGTAGATGGCAGATTTTTATCAAGAATGTCTTGGTACATTTTTCCATTCATTCTCCCTTCAATGATATGAAGTTTGCCAGTACCGTATGCTGAAAAACAGCCCCACACCTTGATGTTCCCATCTCCAAACTTCAGTATGGTATGGGGGGGGGGGGATTTTGGGGTAATGTGCCATTTGACCTCCAAACATGGTGTGTATTATGGCATCCAAAGAGTTCAATGTTGGTCTCATCTGACCAGACTATATTCTCTCAGTATTTCACAGGCTTGTTTAACCACTTGGGATCCGCGCTATTGCCAAATGACGGCATTAGCGCGGATCTACTTTTCCGGGACTACGTCTATTGACGTCGTCCCGTGCACGAGCGGCCTGCGCGCCCCCTGAGGGGCGCGCGCGGCGCGCTCTGTGATCGGCGAGTCCATGAGACTCGCCTGATCACCGATCCGTGGAAGGGGTCGATCCCGACCCCTTATCACGTGATCAGCTGTCAGCCAATGACAGCTGATCATGTGATAGAACGGAGCCGGTAATCGGCTATTATTCCTCCTCGCGCTGACAGCGCGAGGAGAAAAAAAAGAAGCCGATCACCGGCGGCCGTGATCGGGACATCAGTCCCGATCACGGCCAGCAATACAAGCCACCACCTGCCCCCTGCCAGTGCCCACCTGCCCGCTGAAGTGCCATCCTGAATAAAAGTAAGTGCCCCCCGTCAGTGCCACCCAGCAGTGCCCATAGTGCCCACAGTGCCACCCACAGTGCCACCCACAGTGCCCACAATCTGTCTCAAAGGTGCTGCACCCCAGTGCCGCCCATCAGTGCCCAGCAGTGCCGCCCATCAGTGCCCAGCAGTGCCGCCCATCAGTGCCCAGCAGTGCCACCTATCAGAGCCACCTATCAGTGCCACCTATCAGTGCCCATCAGTCCCATCTATCAGTGGTACCTATCAGTGCCCATCCGTGCCACCCATCCGTGCCACTTATCCGTGCCACCCATCCGTGCCATCTTATCTGTGCCCATCTTTGCCCATCAGTGCCGCCTTATCTGTGCCTATTAGTGCCGCCTTAACTATGCCTATCAGTGCCCACCAGTGCAGCCTATCAGTGCCCACCAATGCAGCCTATCAGTGCCCACCAATGCAGCCCATCAGTGCCCACCAATGCAGCCTATCAGTGCCGCCTAATCAGCGCACTTCAATGAAGGAGAAAAATGACCCGTTTGCAAAATTTTATAACAAACTATTAAAACATGATTTATTTTTTTTGCATCTTTTTTTGTTTGTTTAGCAAAAAATAAAACTCTGAGCTGTAACTAAATACCACCAAAAGAAAGCTCTATTTGTGGGAAAAAAATGATAAAAATTTCATTTGGGTACAGTGTTGTATGACCGCGCAATTGTCATTCAAAGTGCATCAGCGCTGAAAGCTGAAAATTGGTCTGGGACTGAGGGGGGTTTAAGTGCCCAGTAAGCAAGTGGTTAAACAAGCTTCAGAATGCCTTTTCTTCTCCAATGGAGTCTTGCGTGTTGAGCATCTGAGAGCATTACTTATTGTTTTCTTTGAAACAATTGTACCTGCTAATTCCAGGTCTTTCTTAAGCTCTCCACTTTGTGGTCCTTGCCTTTTGGACAACTCTTCTGATAATTCTTTTCACTCCTCTGTCAGAAATCTTGTGAGGAGCCCCTGCTCGTTGCCGGTTTACGGTGAAATTATGTTCTTTCCACTTCCGTATTATGGCCCCAGCAGTGCTCACTGGAACATTCAGATGTTTAGAAATCCTTCTGCAACCAATGCCAACGTCAGTATGTTTTGCAACAATAAGGTTGTGAAGGTCTTGAGAGAGCTCTTTGCTTTTACCCATCATGAGATGTTTCTTGTGTGGCACCTTAGTAATGAGACACTTTTTTATAGGCCATTAACTGAGACTAAACCAGCTGATATTAATTTTCACTGATAAGGGTGTCTTGGCTTTCCATCCCTTTTTGCACCTCCCTTTCTTCATGTGTTTAATACTTTTTCCCTGTGTCATTCCATTTTATTACACATGACTACATTTATGAACTTATTTGTTTTGGTGTCTTGGTGTGGTAAAAAAGGTGACGTGTTTAATACTTATTTTTCCCGCTGTTCATCTTCTACTCAATTAAAGAAGACTATATTCATTTTTGTCTGCGTTTCTGTTGGAGAGTTCCCCTCACTTCTTGTCTGGTAAAATGCTGTCAGCAAGACCGGAAGCAAGGGAGAAACTTCACCAAGGCTGTATTCACACAATAAACTAGAGATGCTACGGCAATTCACCACTCCAGAAGCTCTCCCTTGCCAGCTGCAGTAGGGGGCAGTATGGTGAATGATTCAGCGCATCACACGGCTCCTTTTTTTTTTAATCTTCTACTAAACTTTATTTGTTGTGTACAAAATGAAAAAAAAAATGCCTGGCTGTAATACTTTCTAAAATACTGTCTTGGAACAAAAAGTTCAGCAAATGAAACCCTGACCTGCATACTTATTTTGAAACACAGAAAGTTTTAAAGCCATTGGATCCACATGACAGCCAGGCAAATGCCATTTTCGCTAGGAGAGGTCAAGAAAGGGCTCAGTACCATATTTTTTTTTGAAAGAGGCCTTATAGGCTCAGTTCACAAAGCTCAAACACAAGGATCAGGAAACGTAATTTGGAAAAGTGTCAGGCATTTTCGGTTAAATGGCTAAAATAAAAATAAAATAAAAAAAGATTCATTCTTGCGTTAAAGCCTTATGACTTGAGATGTAAACAAAAATCTGATACAAATGTTAAACTCTTCCATACTTTACCTAAAACTAAAGAAAATAAATTGGCTGGAGTTACACTTTAACAAGTGTTATGGCATGTGTTTTGTGTTCAAGCATTGTGCATGAATTCGTATCAAAAAGTGACAGTTATTTTTGGTTAGACCCAATGAGGTTTAAAATGACAGTTAAACGGCTAACAGAAAAAAAAAAAATTTGTGTTAAAGTGGAGCTTTACCCAAAAGAGAAAGCTCCACTTATCTGCCCCCCCTCCCTCCGCTGCCACATTTGGTACCTTTTTGGGGGGAGGGAGCGGGTACCTGGTTTTGACAGTTACCCGCTCCCACTGCCGGCTGACTTCGCCATGGCAAAACTCATCCAAAAGTATGGCCGCCATCCTGCTTCCTCCACCACCAGGCCATTCACAAAGCACAGCGTACGTTGCGCATGTGCAGTAGGGAACCGAATGATAAGCTATAAAGCTTCACTGCTGGTTTCCCATACCAGGGACGGTGGCGGCAGCACCCATAAGCCAATTGAAGAATGGCTCAGGTGAAGACACCGCTGGATTCGTGGACAGGTAAGTGTCCTAATATTACAAGTCAGCAGGTACACTATTTGTAGCTGCTGACTTTTATTTTTTCTGAAGGAGCCTGGAGCTCTGTTTTATGAATTAAGACTGAAGCAAAAACCTAATACAAATGTTAAACTCTGCCATACTTTATCCAATACAAAAGAATAAAAATGACCTGGAGTTAGGCTTTTATACTGTATAGAAATACATGTGGGATATTTAAGGTGATAGACTTATGAAATGATCCAAGGAGGTATAATGAAAAGTATAAATTTTATTTGAACAATAATTAAGAAAAAATATCTAAAAACAATTCGACATCAAATACATAGGATGCAATCCTTATGGATACAGCACATTTGATGGAGTTCGCAACATGTTTCACCCTCAATCTGGGCTTCCTCAGGGGATGCTCTCCACTTGGAGCAAAAGCCTTCCCGCAGGCTTCCAGCAACACTGCTGGAACCATAGGGACACATTCGTTAATGCAGGACATCAGCTCCATATGTGAGTGTCCTGCTTTGGAAACTTTATGTCCCTGAGTGTTCTATGTCTTTACAAGACCATTTTTTTCTGGTTCCCAAATGCCTCCTATGGTCACCTGCAGTCTTCTGTGTGTTGTGGTGGTTTTAGATTCTTTAAATCAATATTGATTCAAGTGTACACAATTATCTTAAATTCTGGGAAGGCTTTTGCTCCAAGTGAACAACATCCCCTGAGGAAGCCCAGATTGAGGGCGAAACATGTTGGTAACTCCATCAAATGTGCTGTATCCATAAGGATTTATCCCTATATATTTGATGTGGAATTGTTTTTAGATAATTGTTCTTATTCATTGTTCAAATAAAATAAAATGTATACTTTTTAATACACCTCCTCGGATCAATTCTTGAGCATATGCACATATATCCCACATATATTCCTATATCTATTCAAATGAAGGGATATGGTGCTAATTTTAGTGGTTTGTATAAAATAGTAATAGGGCCCTAGGTGCTACCTCTAAGGAATATTTTATGAGCTAAACCCATGATTTCGGGGAATTCTCTAAACCCTCTCTACTAAGACGAGATCAGTGGCCCACCTGCACTGATTTTAGTGGTTAGTCCGTGGTTAAGAATTTATCATGAGTGCATTATATAGTTTCAAAAAATAAATGACAGTTATTTTCAGTTAAGCCCACACTGCCGCGTTTTTTGCCGTGAGTTTGCTGCGTTTTTGTAAAGGTCAAAAGGTCATCAATGTAAAAAACAGAAAACGCCTGTAATCTGCCAAAAAATGAAGCTCCTGTACTTTTTGGAGCTTCAGGCTTTTTTGCTTCAGATGACAAAACGCTCAGATGTGAACAGGGGCAGTTGAAATGAATGGGATTTGTCTTGTTGGGCGTTTTTAGAGCTGAGGCTTTACAGCAGGAAAACACCCCAAAAACGCCTAGGCGTGAACAGAGCCTAATGGTGTTAAAGTGGTTGTAAACCCTTACAAACCACTTTGACCTACAGGTAAGCCTAGATTAAGGCTTACCTGTAGGTCCAAGAAATATCTCCTAAACCTACATGGTTTAGGAGATATTTGCCAAAAGACAGGCACCGCTATCTACGGCACATGCGCAGGAGTGACGTCATCACGACTCCGTCGAATGACAGCGGCGGAGCAGCGAGACCCACCAAGAAGATGGAGGCTCCGGACTACAGGGGACAGCGGAGACTTCACTGGCTCCTGTGTCAGGTAAGTGACACATAATGGACTACTATGCGATGCATAGTAGTCCATTATGCTTTACCTTTGCAGGGAATCAAAGAGGAAGTAACACTCATCAGGGTTTACTTCCTCTTTAAAGCTTTATGAATCAAATTTTACAGTATATACTGAGAAACATATGGTGTGGTGATTGTAAAAAACAGAATTCTTCTATAGATATGGTGCGGAGACCATTCTTGCCCCCTCCAAGCGAAAATGGCATTTGTTCCAAGCCAGCGTTTCGGGAAGTATTAAAGCCAGGCAAGTAGCATTTTTTAGCAGAGGATCAGTAACAGCAGTTTCAAAAATGTAACTACAAGTCCCGTCCATTTTACTCAACCAAGCCATTAGAAGCCGTTATCAGAATTTAATGTGTGTTGGAAAACCCCCTTGAGATAAGTGAAATATTGGAACAAGAAGTTATTGTAGCTTTTCTACAAAAAGGGAAAAAAATAAAATAAAAATGAGTCCCATATTTACACATTATAATCTTTTACCAGAATGCAATGACAATATTCAAAGCAAAATAAGAATTGTATTTACAAAAACATAGATCAGAGTTTGGGTTGCGCCCAACGGAATTGAGTTATAATTTTGACCATAAAATTCAATATGTAATACAAATTCACAACAAATGCGTCTTTATATCGGCAAGGCGTTTTTCTCTTCGGAAGATTTAATCCTTTTTGTAAGGTCACGATCAGTCAATTCCCTCTGGAAATGACACCCAGGCTGTGCCAGATTTATTTTGCAAATAAGAGCATTAAAGAAAGAATTACTTATTTTTTTAATACACGTGAAAAAAAATAATCATGGTAATCATATATAATGTTATATATATAAAAAAATAAAAAAAACTAGTTTAGCCAATGGGTTCTGCTCCCTCCATAGTAGTGCTGCTGCACAGTGACTGTGCCTTATTGTTTCCCTTTCGCAATGCAATACCTACCTAAAAAAAAACATGCTTTCTCTGTGACTAATGCAGCGTACACACGATCGGAATTATGGCCATAAAAAGACAGATGAGAGCTTTTCATCGGAAAATGCGACCGTGTGTATGCTGCATCAGAATTTAGCTGTCCGAATTTCCGCCAGCCAAAAATTGATAGCATGTTCTCAATTTTCCAGACGGAAAAACTTTCTATCGGAAATTCCAATCGTGTGTATGCAATTCTGACACGCCAAAAATCACGCATGCTCAGATTCAACTACGAGACAGACGCTATTGGCTACTGAACTTCCTTTTTTTTAGTCCCGTCGTACGTGTTGTACGTCACTGCGTTATAATCGATCGGAATTTGGTGTGACCGTGTGTAGGCAAGACAGCTTTAGCCGAATTCCATTGGAATTCCGTCGGGAAAACCATCAGAGCTTTTTCTGACGAGAATTCCGATCGTGTGTACGCGGCATGAGACTTTATCTCAAGAGCTGTTAAAACCCAACTCCATGCTTTTTTATTTTAGTTTGTCTGCCATTAGTTAAAAAAAATAAAAAAAATCAATTCGGGCTGCAAAACTCACCTTCAGTCTGGAGGGGTCCCCCCCTCCCCAAAAAACCTCTTTCCCACCACCAGATGTCCTTAGTTTTGCCATATTAATATACATATAGGATATTAATTTGCTATTGTCACACAAGTGGGTGTGCTTTGGGCACAATGCTCTGCGCCCCAAGCCCATCCTTTTTAGAAGCCTATTAGAGCCTCTGGTGCTAATCACATGCTTAAAAAAAAAACAACCCATCGGAATCCATGCGTCCAGTGCCCCGCATGTAGATTAGGAGGCTGGACGCATGGATTCCAATGGGGTTTTTTTTTTGAAGCACGTGATTAGCGCCAGAGGCTCTAATAGGCTTCTAAAAGGCATGGGCTTGGGGTGCAGAGCACTGTGTCCCCCGAGCACACCCACTTGTGTGACAATAGCAAATTAATATTCGATATAAATATTATTAAGTATGGAGGGTAGGGCGCCCCTGCGCCCCTTATGGTGATTCTGGGCAAAACAAAGGGCATCTGGTGGTGGGAAAGAGCTTTTTTTTGGGGGACCCCTCCAGACTGAAGGTGAGTTTTGCAGCCTGAGTTGATTGAATTAATATTCGCTATTGTCACACTGATTCTCCTCCTGGCCAATCAGGAAGCGGGTTCTGAGACCCGACTGGCTGAAAGGACAAATGATCCTATTGGAAGCCTAGGAGGAGGGGGGAGGGGACCAGCAACAGAAGCTGCTGTATTGCTGAGAAGCAGGAGACGGAATGGAAGCCAATGCCCGCCTGCCACCTACATAGGGTAAGTCCGGGGCTGGATGACCGCCCAATTTCAGGGGGTAGTGAGGGCAGCCGACCAGGGGGGGGATTCTTGTTTGCCACCCCGTTCCCCCCAAAAAAACAGCTGCCACTGCCCAGCATTACTCAACATAAAAGTTTTGAAATATACCATGAGTGCAGGAGTGTGTATCGGTGCAGAGAATAACGCTGACAATCAGTGCTGGATTCTACATCATTCCATTTTCTTTACATACCTCATTTTAGACCCAGAGATGGCCTCACTGGTTCCCTATGAAATGCAAGCATATCATGACTGGTGGAAGTGGCTGCCCGGGTGCTGTCCATAACTTCCTGAAAACATCACAGCACCCTGCCTCAGTACTCCTTTCAAGAGCCCTGGTGCAAGTTATGCAAATATAAAAATCCCTTTTACGGGTGGGCATCAGTCTGGAGCGGCTAACACCCCCATGTGATGCTGAGCCTCCATGATTTAAAGAACTGAAATCCAATGAATGAAAGAATGAAAGGTTGGGCAATGAACAGACCCAGGAGGAAAAAGCTAGATGATGCTGGACGTCCTCCAGCCAGGAAATGAAGGGGACTCTATTTGACTTGCTGCAGCTTCTAATACACAGTGTGCAGGGAAACCTGAGTAAGTAATTTCAGTACAGGAGAGGAGCCGGTACAACTGTGCAAGACTGAAGGGAAGGCTGGAGGTCACCTTCAAGTGAAAATAGTTTGTTTCTAACACACCTAAGTAGTAGACTTGGGATTCATAGGTGAAAGCCGCTGGCATTGCTCTGCCTAGAGTTATTGTTTAAAATTCAGCCGCAAAGGCCGACATTAATTTGAGATTGGCCTACGCTGACCTGTAAGTGTAATAATCCAGTAAGAGTTATGAGATGTTGGCTTGATAGGCATCTCGTCTAAAGGCCGGTGCTGTGACGTGTCACCTGTGACCTCTCTGCAGTCTGAGTCCCTCCACTGAGACAAGGTTAAATGTTACTTCCCCTCTATAATTCTAGGGTCATCTCAATTTCCTCTAGCCTTCCCTAGACGTCAGTGACTTTTTATAGGGCTGGATTTACAGCAATGAGTCAACCCGAAAAGCCTGCGGTGATGTGAAAGGACCAACTATATATAGTATATTTTTCTTATTTATACACGTGAATGTTTTGAAATAAAAATAAATATTTCTACGTGTAGTTTGTAATGGGTTGTACCAAACATAACACCAAAGTGGGCATCACTTTCTTATTGACTTGCGTTCTGTAGGGCATTCTGATTTCACATGTTGGTAGAGTAACTCTTCTTTTTCATTGCAGGTAAATTATGGATTCCAAGCAGAAGCAATGTGCGGTCACTGAGTTCTTTATGAAAGAAGGGTGTAGGCTTTCTGGGATCCTCAGAAGGCTACAGAATGTATATGAAGATGACACCATTGAAAAGAGCAATGTCTTGTCATTGGCAACTGTCAATGGTGTAATCTCCATATACATTTTGTAGCCTTCTGTAGTTGTTGGACAGCGTACACCCCTCTGTTACTACAGAGGAAGAGTAATGTCATGTACACACGTTCGGACATTCCGACAACAAAATCCATGGATTTTTTCCAACATATGTTGGCTCAAACTTGTCTTGCATACACACGGTCACACAAAGTTGGTCGGAAA
Source organism: Lithobates pipiens (assembly GCF_037356315.1). NCBI lineage: Eukaryota > Metazoa > Chordata > Amphibia > Anura > Ranidae > Lithobates > Lithobates pipiens. Next base: position 265,992,674 of record NW_027507790.1, on the reverse strand, counting down.
TTGCGAACGTTAAGAAAGCGGTGACGTACAACACGTATGAAGAGCCAAGAAAGATTAAGTTCAATAGCCGGTGCTGCTCTTCTGCTTGTTTCCAAGCATGCGTGGAACTTTGTGTGTCGGAATTGTGTACACACGATCGGAATCTCCGACAACGGATTTTGTTGTCGGAAAATTTAAGAACCAGATCTCAAATTTTGTGCAACAGAAATTCCATGGAAAATGTCCGATGGAGCCTACACACGGTCGTAATTTCTGACAAAAAGCTCCCATCGAACATTTTCTGTTGGAAAATACGACCGCGTGTACGGGGGATTACTCTACCAACATGTAAAATTTGAACGCCCAACAGTGCATAAGTTACCAATAAAGTTATGCCCACTGTGGCATTATATTCAGTGCAGAAGAAGACGGAAGAAGACGGAGGAAGAAGAATGAAGAAAAAAGAAGATGAAAGAAAAAGAAGAAAAAAGAATGAAGAAGTAAGAAAGAAGTAAGAGGAAGGAAGAAAGAAAAGAAGGAAAAAAAAAGAAAGATGAAAGAAGAAGAAGAAGAAGATTTACTCTAACAACATGTGAAATTTTAAGCCCAATGGTACATAAGTTTAAAAAAAAGTTATGCCCACTATGGCGTTATATTCAGTGCAGAAGAAGAGGGAAGAAGACAGAGGAAGATGAATCAAGAAAAAAGAAGATGAAAGGAAAAGAAGAAAAAAGAAGGAAGAAGCAAGAAAGAAGTAAGAAGAAGGAAGAAAGAAAAGAAGGAAGAAAAAAGAAAGATGGCAGATGAAAAACAAGAGATGGAAGAAGAAGAAGAAGAAGAAGGAGAAGGAGAAGGAGAAGGAGAAGGAGAAGGAGAAGGAGAAGGAGAAGGAGAAGGAGAAGGAGAAGAAGAAGAAGATTTACTTCACCAACATGTGAAATTTGAACGCCCAACAGTACATAAGTTAACAAAAAAGTTATGCCCACTATGGCATTATATTCAGTGCAGAAGAAGAGGGAAGAAGACTGAGAAAGACGAATAAAGAAAAAAGAAGATGAAAGAAAAAGAAGGAGGAAGAAGTAAGAAAGAAGTAAGAGGAAGGAAGAAAGAAAAGAAATACGAAAGATGAAAAACAAAACATGAAAGAAGAAGAAGAGTAATGCCGCGTACACACGATCAAATTGTCCGGCGTACTTAGTACGGCAAACAATCCGGCGGATAGTCCGGCGGACTTTCTACCGAACGGACTTGGCCACACACGGACACACAGAAAGTCTGGCGTTTGCTAGTGCGATGACATACAGCACGTACGACGGGACTAGAAAAAGGAAGTTCAATAGCCAGTAGTCAATAGCTTCCTTTTCGTACTTGCTTCTGAGCAGGCGTCATTCTTAGTCCGCCGGACTAGCACACTGATGAACGTATTGTCCGCTGAAACCCAAGTCCGGAAAGATTGGACTGCAAAAATACTTTCTAAGTCCGCCGGACTTTACACTGAGAAAGTCAGCTGAAGCCCACACACGATCGAATTGTCCGGTGAAATGCGTTTCGGCGGACTAAGTACTCCGGACAATTTGATCGTGTGTACGCGGCATTACTCTACCAACATGTGAAATTTGAACTCCCAACAGTACATAAGTTAACAAAAAAGTTATGTCCACTATGGTATTATGTTCAGTACAGAAGAGAGAAGAAGATGCAGGAAGAAGAAAGAAAATAAGAAAAAAGAAAGACAAAAGATGAAAGAAGAAGAAAGAAGAAGAAGAGCTACTCTGCCAACATGTGAAATTTGAATGACACTATGTAAGTTTTTTAAAAAGTTATGCTTTGGATTCAGGTTTTTACGTTACTTTCTGTACAGCCCTCGTATGTACATGGGAAAATGGCAAAACTTAACCAACCGAGCAGTTTCTGAAGAACTTTTCTCACAACTGGAATAGGCGGAGAGGGAGCCAGTGGACCATCTATTGGATTATCTCTTTGCAAAATGAGCACTTTATTCTACATCAGCTGGAGGGTGGGCACTGGTATTTGTTTTATTTATGCCCTGAGCTAGGCCTTAATGCTGAACTCCAAGCAGACATGGATGTGAGAGGAAGAAGCAGCATAAGGAGCCAATCAGTTCATATTAAGACAAGAAGCATCTGACAGAAGACGAGAGAAGAGTGAGAAAAGAGAGTGCTGCTTTTCCAGCCACAGGGTGGGGAGGTGGGTCCACGACCACCTGGGTTCTGGAGAAGTTTGTTGAATGATGCCAACTATGCGATTAAAGATATCTAGTAGCAGAAACAGTACTACAGGGGAAATCCCTGGATTGAAGGTTAATATTGCTTGTTTTTTTTTTTTACTTTTATTTTTTTAAGGGGCTTTTCAATTTATCTTGGTATTAGGTTCTGTTTTAAGAAAAAAAAAACATATCTTACTTGCTCCCTCACATCACCTAAAACCTGGGCAAAAGACCAAAATAGCATTGTGACTGCTTCACCTCATTAGAGACTGGCAGCTTGTCCTATTCTTACCAGTCAGGCCAGTTAAATACTTTCCAGGTGGGTAACCCTACTTCAAAAATTGGGTTGCTTTCACCAAGACAAGCCTTGCCTGGTAGACTTGCAGTACAGTAAAAGGCTCAATGCACAGTTGGTGGGCTGCACTTCCATGGAGGAAGCAGAGAGGACTCAGCAAACAACAAACCCCTTCACAGATACGGAGGTAAGCACAGAACTAGCCCTACTACATAGTCATCCAATGGAGCCTCAGCTGTGACTCTGACCGGTTCTCTTTAAAGCTACGATTCTGTACGATGTGGCCTTCTAGGAACGAGCTCTGCATTTTACCATCCGGAACATTATCTGTCAATTCAAGACCCAGACGCAGTCAATAGCTGACGTGTTACTCTAAATCGCAACATTTGTGTTTTTTCTCCTCTAAAGCAAAATTAAACTGCTATCGGATTCCACACGCTGCTCTTTAGCCTCGCTTAGCTCCTTCCTGCCTCTTCCTAGATATCAGGACACACGTGAGAAGAGAAGATAACGTGGGAATGAAGCGGGAAACACAGAGGCCCCTATCAGTCTGTTTGCTTGAAGCTGCTGCCTTTAGGAACAGCTGACTGTCTGCGATACGGGACTGAAAACGCGTTACTGCGCTATTTCACTTAGCAAGGCTGGGAGTCAGCTAGGGGTCAGCTTCCACAGCTGTGCGGGGGTTTATTAATATGAGCTCTGTCGTCAATTTGATTTTTGTGTTAGATATTAGCGCTAGTATTGCTGTTTATTTTTCATTTAAAGGAAACCTGTGCTGAGTGTCTTACCTGAGACTACAATGTGCTCTATGTGACCCGAGACTACAATGTGCTCTATGTGACCCGAGACTAAAGTGTGTTCTATATGACCCGAGACTACAATGTGCTCTATGTGACCCGAGACTAAAGTGTGTTCTATATGACCCGAGACTGCAGTGTGCTCTATGTGACCCGAGACTACAATGTGCTCTATGTGACCCGAGACTAAAGTGTGTTCTATATGACCCGAGACTGCAGTGTGCTCTATGTGACCCGAGACTACAATGTGCTCTATGTGACCCGAGACTACAATGTGCTCTATGTGACCCGAGACTGCAGTGTGCTCTATGTGACCCGAGACTACAATGTGCTCTATGTGACCCGAGACTAAAGTGTGTTCTATATGACCCGAGACTACAATGTGCTCTATGTGACCCGAGACTGCAGTGTGCTCTATGTGACCAGAGACTACAATGTGCTCTATGTGACCCGAGACTAAAGTGTGTTCTATATGACCCGAGACTACAATGTGCTCTATGTGACCCGAGACTACAATGTGCTCTATGTGACCCGAGACTACAATGTGCTCTATGTGACCCGAGACTACAATGTGCTCTATGTGACCCGAGACTGCAGTGTGCTCTATGTGACCCGAGACTACAATGTGCTCTATGTGACCCGAGACTACAATGTGCTCTATGTGACCCGAGACTGCAGTGTGCTCTATGTGACCCGAGACTACAATGTGCTCTATGTGACCCGAGACTACAATGTGCTCTATGTGACCCGAGACTAAAGTGTGTTCTATATGACCCGAGACTACAATGTGCTCTATGTGACCCGAGACTACAATGTGCTCTATGTGACCCGAGACTGCAGTGTGCTCTATGTGACCCGAGACTACAATGTGCTCTATGTGACCCGAGACTACAATGTGCTCTATGTGACCCGAGACTGCAGTGTGCTCTATGTGACCCGAGACTACAATGTGCTCTATGTGACCCGAGACTACAGTGTGCTCTATGTGACCCGAGACTACAATGTGTTCTATGTGACCCGAGACTACAATGTGTTCTATGTGACCCGAGACTACAATGTGTTCTATGTGACCCGAGACTACAATGTGTTCTATGTGACCCGAGACTACAATGTGCTCTATGTGACCCGAGACTACAATGTGCTCTATGTGACCCGAGACTACAATGTGTTCTATGTGACCCGAGACTACAATGTGTTCTATGTGACCCGAGACTACAATGTGTTCTATGTGACCCGAGACTACAATGTGCTCTATGTGACCCAAGACTGCAGTGTGCTCTATGTGACCCGAGACTGCAGTGTGCTCTATGTGACCCGAGACTGCAGTGTGCTCTATGTGACCCGAGACTACAATGTGCTCTATTTGACCCGAGACTACAGTGTGCTCTATGTGACCCAAGACTACAATGTGTTCTATGTGACCCGAGACTACAATGTACTCTATGTGACTTGAGACTATAATGTGCTCTATGTGACCCGAGACTACAATGTGCTCCATGTGACCTGAGACTATAATGTGCTCTATGTGACCCGAGACTACAATGTGCTCTATGTGACCCGAGACTACAATGTGCTCCATGTGACCTGAGACTATAATGTGCTGTATGTGACCTGAGACTATAATGTGCTCTATGTGACCTGAGACTACAATGTACTCTATGTGACCCGAGACTACAATGTGCTCTATGTGACCCGAGACTACAATGTGCTCTATGTGACCTGAAACTACAGTGTGCTCTATGTGACCCGAGACTACAGTGTGCTCTATGTGACCCGAGACTACAATGTGCTCTATGTGACCCGAGACTACAATGTGCTCTATGTGACCCGAGACTACAATATGCTTTATGTGACCCGAGACTACAATGTGCTCTATGTGACCCGAGACTACAATGTGCTCTATGTGACCTGAGACTACAATGTGCTCTATGTGACCCGAGACTACAATGTGTATTATGTGTCCTGATAATAGAATGTACAACTGTAGCCAAAAGTTTTGGGAATGACACAAATATAAATTTTCACAAAGTTTACTGGCACAGTTTTTATGATGGCAATTTGCATATACTCCAGAATGAAACAAAGAAAGAGTGACAAAATGAATTGCAATTAATTGCAAAGCCCCTCTTTGCCCTAAAAATGAACTTAATCCCACAAAAAAAAAATTCCACTGCATTTGTGAAGAAGGCTTCAGCGTGCCCAAAAAAGTCCAGCAAGCGCCAGGACTGTCTCCTACAGTTAATTCAGCTGCAGTATTGGGGCACCACCAGTGCAGAGCTTGCTGAGGAATAGCAGCAGGCAGGTGTGAGTACATCTGCACACACAATGAGGAGAAGACTTTTGAAAGATGGCCTAGTGTCAAGGAGGGCAGAAAAGAAACCACTTCTCTACAGGGAAAAGGTACATTGGTTGGACTGCTGAGGACTGGGGTAAAGTCATTTTCTCTGATGAATCCCCTTTCCGATTGTTTGGGGCATCTGGATAGAACCTTGTCCAGAGAAGAAAAAGTCTAGCGCTACTATCAGTCCTGTGTCATGCCAACAGTAAAGCATCCTGAGACCAATCATGTGTGGGATTGCTTTTCAGCCAAGGGAGTGAGCTGAGAACCTAAGAACACAGACATGAATAAAGAATGGTACAAAAACTTTCTCCGAGAGCAACTTCTCCCAACCGCCCAAGAACAGTTTGATGAGGAACAATGGCTTTTCCAGCATGATGGAGCACCTTGCCATAATGCAAAAGTGATAACTATGTTGCTTGGAGAACAAACAATCTAAGTTGTGGGTCTATGGCCAGGAAACTCCCCAGACTTTAATCCCATTGAGAACTTGTGGTCAATCCTCAAGAGGCGGGTGAACAAAGTAAACCCCACAAGTTCTGACAAAACTCCAAGCATTGATTATGCAAGGATGGGCTGCCATCAGTCAGGATATGGCCCAGAATTTGATAGACAGCATGACATGAATTTCAGAGGTCTTGAAAAAGAAGGGTCAATGCTGCAAATATTGACTCTTTGCATAAACGTAATGTAATTGTCAATAAAAGCCCTTGACACTTATGAAATGCTTGTAATTATACTTCGGTATACCATAGTAACATCTGACAAAAAGATCCAAAAACACTGAAGCAGCAGACTTTGTGAAAATGTATATATATATATATATATATATATATATGCCATTTTCAAAACTTTTGGCCACGTCTGTATTCATTCTAGCATTTAAAAAAAAAAAAACATCTAGTGAGTGGCAGTTCCATGGATAGAAACACCTTGTTAATCAGAGAGGTCCCAGAAGAATGGCCAGATGGCTTCAAGTTGATAGAAAGGCTACATTAATTCAGATAACTCATCTTTAGAACTGTGATGAGCAGAAAAGTATCTCGGAGTGCCGAACAGGATGAACCTTGAGGCGGATGGGCTACAGGGGAAGACCACATTGGCTTCCACATTTGTCAGCCAAGAACGGGAATCTGAGGCTACATTGGACACAAGATCACCAAAACTGGGCAGTTGAAGCCTGAAGCCTGGTGTAATATATATCTCGACCTCTGCTGAGGCACACAGACGTTAGGCCAATCACCGGGTTCGGTTTCAAATAGAATACCTTTAAAATCTAGTAGAATGGAAGATTGACAGCCCGAATGTGCAGCTGCAAAACTTGTGCGATGCTATTACAGGGCTGCCATTAGAAATCATGGGACTCTGCACAGCCTACCTGACAGAGCCCCTTTGAACAATCAGAGGACAGAAATGAGGCAGCACTGGCAAATGGCGAATTGTAGGTGTGGAAAAATTGCACAGTTGGAGGCGGGTCAAATTTGAGCCTACATACAAGCATCAGTAATACCTTGTATGTAATGTACAGACTGCAGGGATCAGGGGTATATAATGTACAGACGGTAGGAGTCAGGGGTATGTAATGTACAGACTGTAGGAGTCAGGGGTATGTAATATACAGACCGCAGGAGTCAGGGGTATGTAATGTACAGACTGTAGGATTCAGGGGTATGTAATATACAGACTGCAGGAGTCAGGGGTATGTAATGTACAGACTGCAGGAGTCAGGGGTATGTAATGTACAGACTGTAGGAGTCAGGGTTATGTAATGTACAGACTGCAGGAGTCAGGGGTATGTAATGTACCGACTGTAGGAGTCAGGGGCATGTAATGTACAGACTGTAGGAGTCAGTGGTATGTAATGTACAGACTGCAGGAGTCAGGGGTATGTAATGTACAGACTGTAGGAGTCAGGGGCATGTAATGGACAGACTGCAGGAGTCAGGGGCATGTAATGTACAGACTGTAGGAGTCAGGGGCATGTAATGTACAGACTGCAGGAGTCAGGGGTATGTAATGTACAGACTGCAGGAGTCAGGGGTATGTAATGTACAGACTGTAGGAGTCAGGGGTATGTAAAGTACAGATTGCAGGAGTTAGTAATATGTAATATACAGAATGCCATGGTCAGGAGTCTGTAATGTACAGAGTGCAGAGTTGAGGAGTATGTAATGTACTGAGTTCAGAGGTTAGGAGTATGTAATTTACAAAGTGCAGGGGCTAGGAGTGACTTTTGGGGGTTAAGTAGCTGAGTACTATTACTCTGCCTGCTTCCAAAAGAAAAAAAAAAAGGGTCCCCGTTCCCTGGGCCCTCTTACTGAAATAATGGGGCTCCAGGGAACTTTACTGTAAGTGCAGGGAGTAATAGTCTGCCTATGCCCCATGTACAATAAAAAGTTTCCTCTCTGTCCCTGGGTCTTCTGGCTGGAGGTAGAGTCCAGCCTAAGTACGGGAGGGCCGGTTCTACTTCACCTATTGGCGGCCCTGTGTGATTATATCAACATGGATCACAATTTCAAAAGAATGTTTAAGTAATATGGAACCCATGCCATAAAGAATTGAGAGTGTTTTGAGATCAAAGGGAGGCCCTACCCATTATTAGTAAGGGTCCCAGTAAGTTGTTTGCTCTGTTGGCTCTGATCCTGGGCAGTTTAGATAGCAAGTTGGTACAGCTATGTAGGAATGTAACCAGGTAGGCCTGGAACAAAATACATGTTAAGCTAGAAAAGCATGCTCATCCTTTAGACAGGGGTCTAAAAACTCTCTAAACAAAGGGCCAGTTTACTGTCCTTCAGACTTTAGTGGGGCTGGACTGTAGCAATTTGAAGTAGAAAATGTCCTGGCATCAGTGGGAGTAGATAATGCCCCATCTTTGGTGTTAGTGAGTGGAATTTTGCCCCATCGTTGGTGTCATTTGGTGGGAAGAATCATGCCCCATCGTTGGTGTCACTGGGAGTAATTGTGCCCCATCGTTAATGTCATTGGGAGGTACTGTGCCCCATCGTTATTGTCATTGGGAGGAATTGTGCCCTTTAATTTGTGTTATTGGGAGGAACTGTGCCCCGTGATTGAGAGGAACTGTGCCCCATCGTTGGTATCACTGGGGGGAACTGGGCCCCATCGTTAATGTCATTGGGAGGTACTGTGCCCCATCGTTATTGTCATTGGGAGGAATTGTGCCCTTTCATTTGTGTCATTGGGAGGAACATTTTCCCCGTGATTGGGAGGAACTGTGATCCATCTTTGGTGTCATTGGGAGGAAATGTGCCCCATCTTTGGTGTCATTGGGAGGAGTTGTAACCCAACATTGGTGTCACTGGGAGGAACCATGCACCATCATTGATGTCATTGGGAGGAACTGTGCCCCCTCGTTGGTGTCACTGGGAGGAGCTGTGCCCCAACTTTGGTGTCACTGGTAGGAACCGTGCCCCAACTTTGGTGTCACTGGGAGGAACCGTGCCCCATCTTTGGTGTCATTGGGAGGAATTGTGCCCCTTTGTTGGCATCAGTTGGGAAGAATTATGCCCCGATGTTGGTGTCAGAGGATGAAATATTGCCCCAAGAGCCAGATAACGGCAAGCAAAGGGCCGCAGTTTGGAGACCACTGCTTTAAGATGACCATATGTGTATCTAAAAAAAACAATAAAAAATAAATAAAAAACCCCAAAAACCTGATTCTAATTATTTGAATATTCCATCGCCGATCTCATTGTGTCTACATATTTACCCAAAAGCTACATATCATCTTCTATCAGACTTCTCCGGTTTGTTGCTCGCATTCACAAAAGATGAAAATGCCCAACATGTATTCATTTGTGATGCTGAAAAGCTTCACAGACCGCCTGTAATATAATAAAAGCTATAAAGTTGTTTTTGCTCTCTCTTTTCCAAAAAGATTTTTTTCTCAGTGCATTCGGAACAACTCCACGCTCTTTGGTCTCACAATAGAATATCTGTGTAATGTTCCGTGCAAGGTATAACGAGATTCATCATTATGGCCATCCGGGAACGTGTCTGACGACTTCAAAGGCAACTTTTTTTTTTTTTTTCCTGCGCTCTTTTTAACATGATTCCCAATTGCTGCGAGGAGGAATGCGGGAAAAAAAAAAACGAGAGGTCCAGCTTTGCTCTCCTCTAATCCCTCTTTAATAGTCTTTTGGACATTTCTGCATTATAAATATTTGAATTTGAGGGATTTAAGCGAAAACGGGATTGAAGTTTTCCTAAAGGGCCATAAACCATTTTTTGAAAGAGTATGCGTAGAGAACTTTGTTGAGCTGAATTAGATAAGCCTATTTGCTAAATAAATAAAAAAAAAGAAGATCAGGGATGAACTGTGAGGGTACGATTGGTTCGCTTGCCCGTATATGTGGGAGAATAAACACTCTTGATCTATGAACCTGATCTAGCTGTTTGATGCATATGGCGCAGACCTGTTTTTTTTCCATGCACGTTAAACATACAAATCTTGTCGCTTTCATGCCCCCTGTTTGCATTAAAATTTGATGTAAAAAAAAAAAAAAGAGTTTGACCACAAGCTAATGTAATGCAGTTTAATGTGGATAAATCATCACCAAACATAAGCACCTCCTCCATTGATTCATATGAAACAATGGTAGATTAAATAGGACTATAACGGTGCAGCCAAGCCAAATGTAAAATAAAAAATGTATTATTTATTAACAACAATCTAAAATGACATATTCACATAAAAGAAGTAAACTCATACTCCATATTTATGGTCCGTAATTTTTAGTTTTGCGGTATAGATGTGAATCCCGACACGTTTCGCCCTAATTATTGGGCTTCCTCAGGGGATGCTATCCGCTTATGCTGGCCATACACTATACAAAAAAATCGGGCAAACCCAATTTCGATAAAAGGAACGTTCGGACGAGAGCGCAAACGATGCTCCCATCATGTAATGGCTGATAAATCGTTCAGTGGACATAAATAAATACATTTTATGTTAGTTTTTTTCCATATACCTAGTGCAGACAGGTCGGACGGGAAACACATTAACCTTTCAATTCATCGTTCGTTCGGTAGAACATTTCCAAACTTGTCCTTAGTTTTTTCAGCTCAAAAATGTCCAAGCGATTATCGATTTTGTGTCCATTAACTGGCCGATAAAATGAACGAACAGTCTAATGGGCGAATTTCGGCAGATTTTTCGTATAGTGTATGGCCAGCATGAGAGTCTCAGTCTTCCCGAATTTCACTTTAAATATATAGCCACTGACTCATTCAATTAAAATAAATTTCCAAAAAACAGCTGCAGAGCTGCGGGTGGCCACAGGAGGCAGACAAAGACCAGATGGGTTAGATGGTATAAAGAAAATGACACAGGGGTAGCGGTCCACAGCACAAATTGCCCACATACTGGGCCGATTTCCAGTGGTGTGTCTATTCCCTGTGTGTCTCAGGCAGCGTTATAGTCCTATTTAATCTACCACTGTTTCACAAGCGAATGTGTTTTCGCCAAGCTAAAAGGCATAGTCAGCATATGCACAAGTACACTATGGGATTGATACATTGATAGCGTCCTATTGGACAAAACATGTTGGAAGGGAGACACTAGTGCTGACGTCACACTACTGTGCAATCCAGGGTCAGCAGCTGCTTCTCATATAAGAAACTTAATATGGTTTTACCTTGCATTCATAATAAAATACTACACTATCAGAGCACTTTCTCAGCTCCTGGTGAGCTTTATACACCTTACTGGACCCTACTGAGAAGTGCCTCTGGATGTGGATATTGGGTGTTACCCCTATGATGTTGGACTTTATCTGCATTATACCTTTACATTTTTTGGGCTAAGTTTGCTATATTACTGAGGATTGATCTTATTACCGAAGGATACTTATTTGATTTTTTTTCTAAACGTTATTGAAGATTTATATATATATATATATAACTAATCGTGCTAAACATCTTATTTACACTTTGGGGTTGATTTATTAACACTGCATAGAAACCAGCTTCCAGTTTTTTTTGGGCAGAGCTTGATTAAACAAGCTGAAGTTAGAAGCTGATTGGCTACAATGCACAGCAACACCAGATTTTGCACTCTCCAGTTTTAGTAAATCAACCCCTATATGTCTAAACATTTGTGGACTCATGACCATCACATCAACTTTTTCCTTGCTCTGAATAGGCAGAATGACAGTTTATTTTGGGCTCTACAACGTAGGTAATTCACTGCAGACAGATTTTAAAAAGCTCTTTACATGTAGGATGGGTGGGTTTGCTTTCTGTATATGTAGTGCATAACATATTTCCTCTCTGCTTGATAGGTCCTCAGCTGAATTTAAGTTCCCAAGGCATGTCTAAATCTGTGCAGACACCAGAACCCAAGGCATGGACGGTGAGGACGCCTCATAATGGGAACAGCAGGTGTACAGACCTGGGAACTCAGCACAGGGATGGTGGAAACCTCTAACAATGTGAACAGCAGGAGTGCAAACCTGGTTAGCTCCAAACAGGGATGATGGGAACCACTCATAATGGGCACATAAAGTGTGCAGACCCAGGAACTCAATGCAAGGGGGGTGGAAAACTCTCATAATGGGCACATTAAGGTGTGCAGACCCAGGAACTCAATGCAGGGGTGGTGGGAACCCCTCGTAACGGGCACATAAGGTGTACAGACTCAGGAACTCAATGCATGGGGTGTTTGGGACCTCTCATAATTGGCACAGCAGGTGTGCAGACACAGGGAACTCAGCACAGGGATGGTGGGAACTCCCCATAATGGGAACATGAGGTGTACAGACCTGGGAACTCAGCTCAGGGATGGTGGGAACCGCTCATAATGAACACAGTAGGTGTGCAGACACAGGGAACTCAGCACAGGGATGGTGGGAATAACTCATAATTGGCACACCAGGTGTACAGACCTGGGAACTCAGCTCATGGGGTGATTGGAACATCTCATGATGAACACAGCAGGTGTGCAGACCCGGGAACTCAGTTCAGGGGTGCTTGGAACCTCTCATAATGGGCCCAGCAGATGTGCAGACCAGGGAACTCCGTTAGGGATAGTTGGAACCTCTCATAACAGGCACAGCAGATGTGCAGACCAGGGAACTCAGTTCAGGGGTGCTTGGAACCTCTCATAACGGGCACAGCAGATGTGCAGACCAGGGAACTCCGTTAGGGATAGTTGGAACCTCTCATAATGGGCCCAGCAGATGTGCAGACCAGGGAACTCCGTTAGGGATAGTTGGAACCTCTCATAACAGGCACAGCAGATGTGCAGACCAGGGAACTCAGTTCAGGGGTGCTTGGAACCTCTCATAACAGGTACAGCAGATGTGCAGACCAGGGAACTCCGTTAGGGATAGTTGGAACCTCTCATAACAGGTACAGCAGATGTGCAGACCAGGGAACTCCGTTAGGGATAGTTGGAACCTCTCATAATGGGCCCAGCAGATGTGCAGACCAGGGAACTCCGTTAGGGATAGTTGGAACCTCTCATAACAGGCACAGCAGATGTGCAGACCAGGGAACTCAGTTCAGGGGTGCTTGGAACCTCTCATAACGGGCACAGCAGATGTGCAGACCAGGGAACTCAGTTCAGGGGTGCTTGGAACCTCTCATAATGGGTCCAGCAGATGTGCAGACCAGGGAACTCCGTTAGGGATAGTTGGAACCTCTCATAACAGGCACAGCAGATGTGCAGACCAGGGAACTCAGTTCAGGGGTGCTTGGAACCTCTCATAACGGGCACAGCAGATGTGCAGACCAGGGAACTCAGTTCAGGGGTGCTTGGAACCTCTCATAACGGGCACAGGAGATGTGCAGACCAGGGAACTCCGTTAGGGATAGTTGGAACCTCTCATAACAGGTACAGCAGATGTGCAGACCAGGGAACTCTGTTAGGGATAGTTGGAACCTCTCATAACAGGTACAGCAGATGTGCAGACCAGGGAACTCCGTTAGGGATAGTTGGAACCTCTCATAACAGGTACAGCAGATATGCAGACCGGGGAACTCCGTTAGGGATAGTTGGAACCTCTCATAATGGGCACAGCAGATGTGCAGACCAGGGAACTCAGTTCAGGGGTGCTTGGAACCTCTCATAATGGGCACAGCAGATGTGCAGACCAGGGAACTCCGTTAGGGATAGTTGGAACCTCTCATAACGGGCACAGCAGATGTGCAGACCAGGGAACTCTGCTAGGGATAGTTGGAACCTCTCATAATGAGTGCAACAGCTGTGAAGACTCCCGAACTCAACACAGATATTTCACCAATAGAATCCATTATAGACAGAAACATCTATGGGGGGGGGGTCATCTCTTTACCATCCACCAAATAATTATCAGTCCTGTTTGGAAAGACCCTTTAAGGAAAAAACATCCTGATTTTTCTTTTCTGACTTTTAGCTTTTTTATGTGGTCATTTTTGTAGTAGAGCTCTTGGTCAATGAAACTGAAGTATCCAAACCAGCACAAACCTACAACACGACTGATTTATTTGGTTCCATAGTGTTATGTATCGGAACTTAGTAAACCAAACCTGCCCGCTCCAACTTGAAAGCAACCATGCCAGCTAACAGATCAATACAACGCTGATCGGTGGTAATGTCAAACAGGTTCTTGTAACTTTTCCACTGTGGAGATACTTTACTAGAAATAACAGATAAACTTTAGCTTTGTCTAATGGGTCTGTTGGCACATGGTTTGTTAAAAGGTCCCCAAGGTAGAGGGACAATGCGGAGCCTAGGGTAGCTATACAGCGTTAAACCAACGTTATCACTCCTTTATTAAGTAGCGTATAAAACACTTCAATTATACATTGTGACAGGATCAGGGAGCACCAAAATTAAAGTTTATGCAAAGACAAAACTTTCAAGTTTCAAACAGAGTAAGGAATGGTGAGAACCCCTGTCAGGTTTTTATTGCTTTCTGTGTCTCTGCTGGGGAAATTCACCCCCCTCATTTTATCCTGGTGATCATTGTCACTGAGGCAGAAAGTTTAATGGGAATTTCAAATTATTAGAGTCGTCACCAGAGCAAAATCTTCCAGTGGGGATGCTTGGTAATACTTTGTTTTGGAGAAATCTGGTCTTACCTGGTCCACAGAAAAAGCCTGCAAACCAGTAAGTCAGCATATAGGGTCATTCTTGATTACACAATAGTAGTATACAGCTGAATAAAGACTCAAACGCATTTTGGCCTTTAGGCTTTAATCGGGTCCCATGATTAAGGCCTAACGGCCGAAACGTGTTGGGCTTTCGTGGTGCATTGGCAGCCTATTCATAATGAAAGGGTTGCTATAACACAATGCAGAGTAATATGTGCCATAACATCCAGTGAGGCATGTGCAATAACGTACCGCAAAAAAAAAAGCTGAAATGTGATTGGGCCCTCAAAAAATTGGCTTTACATACACTTAAAATTGTATATTTCTGTTCTTGGTTGATGCCGATATTGATATTTTTTTTATATCTCTTGGGAATTTGACCTTATTGTATATCACTGAGAAAACAGCAGAAGGAATGGACAGTGGCAGGAACATCTCTACTGTAGAGGAACGAGACTCCAAACTTGGTTAGAACCCAGCTGTGAACTTTCTGCTAAAATCCCCAAGCCAGAGGGTGACCTTAAGATGCCACTTATAGTGAAAATGTCCCGCCTGGGTGGACTGTCCCTTTAAGGGACCCGTTCTTCCCAACGGTGAAATCTCCCTTGAATATTTCCAGCTCTGCCCACCTGCTGTGATCACCTTCAGTTAGTTTGTCCTTTAGGAGTGAGACACCCTTGCTGGCAGAATTATTTTGCTGCTGGAATCCAATAAAATTTCAACCAGAACTTTTTTTTTATAGATTCGGGAAGAATACTTAAAATTTTATCTGTGACACCTTTGGGGAGATTTCACTTTATTTTCTTTCCCTGTGGTGGCCAAAAGTCCACTTGAGTTGAGGTTGGATGTGCAAAGAGGAAAATGTCAACAGCAGAATATATAAAGTCTAGATTACATTCTATTCAGACTCCTAAATCCTAAAAGGCAACACGTTTCGGGGATTCAAAGGTTCTCCCTTTATCAGGGCTTGGTACACTTGAATGATGTGTGTACTAGAATTAATTAAAACTGGAAGCATTCTAAGAGGCAATTAGTATGATCACTCCAGACCCCAGTTAGGCTTGGCTCACAACTACCGTACAGGTGTGACCAAGCATGGCTGCGCTTCCATGCGTTTTTCTGAATTTGCATGTAGGGCCGCCCATTCAATTTCAATGGAAAAATAGAAAAGAAGTCCCTGAATCTTTTCCAAAAATGCACAGCACTGAATAAAATGGTGCTCCTCATTGTCTCACTGGCTGTGATTGGCCCCTCCTCCTTCTCCTCATTGGCTCACTAGCTGTGACTGACAGCAGTGGGAGCCAATGGCTCCAGCCAATGAGAAGGGGGAGTCCCTGGAAAGCTGAGGCTCTCATGCACATTGCTGGATTGCGATGGAGCTCAGGTGAGTATGGGGGGAGGGGGGATAGGGGGGCTGCTGCACTTAGAAGATTTTTATTTTTTACCTTCATGCATAGAATGCATAAGAGTAAAATGCCTTTAGCCTTTAGAACCACTTTAATTAGTATGTGTGTTCAACAGTATCAAGCCCTGACGAAGAGGAACTCTACCTCTGAAACGTGTTGGAAATTTTAATACAAGTGCCCTAATTAAATTAAAATAAGGATCTTATATGTTCTGATTTTGGCACTTTCCTCCTATAAAAATCCAAACCTTCCTCTATGCTACCTCTACTTTAAAAACAAAACAAAAAACCTTTTATGTCTGTGTTCCCCTAACTTTTTGGCTCATAAAATTTTGTCAGCAGCACAGGAAGGGAAGTGCAATCCCTCTGAATATCAGTAAAAACTCTTCCCCACTCTATCCAGAACTAATAGAAAAGTTTTGGCATCATGCAAACTTTAAAGCATACAGTATCTCACAAAAGTGAGTACACCCCTCAAATTTTTGTAAATATTTTATTTTATCTTTTCATGTGACAACACTGAAGAAATGACACTTGTCTACAATGTAGTGAGTGTACAGCTTGTATAACAGTGTCAATTTGCTGTCCCCTCAAAATAACTCAACACACAGCCATTAATGTCTAAACCGCTGGCAACAAAAGTGAGTACACCCCTAAGTGAAAATGATTGGACCCAATTAGCCATTTTCCGTCCCCGGTGTCATGTGACTGGTTAGTGTTACAAGGTCTCAGATGTGAATGGGGAGCAGGTGTGTTAAATTTGGTGTTATCTTTCTCATACTGGTCACTGGAAGTTCAACATGGCACCTCATGGCAAAGAACTCTATGGGGACCTGAAATAAAAGAGTTGTTGCTCTACATAAAACTATTGCCAAGACCCAGAAACTGAGTTAAAGCATGGTGGCCAAGACCATACAGCGGTTTAACATGTTTTGCGTTGCATGATCGCTTCTTCAGGAGGTTTAAGGGTTCAAATTCTATGGGAATAAACATAAAATGTTCAGGTGCAAAGATGGCCTAGGCTATTAGAAGATTGCCAAGACCCTGAAACTCAGCTGCAGCAGGTTGGCCAAATCCATACAGCAGTGTAACAGGGCAGGTTCCACTCAGAACAGGCCTCGCCATGGTTGACCAAAGGAGTAGAGTGCACGTGCTCAGCGTCATATCCAGGGGTTTACTTTGGGAAATAGATGTATGAGTGCTGCCAGAATTGCTGCAGAGGTTGCATACTGTCAGTGCTCAGACCATACGCCGCACATGGCATCAAATCGGTCTGCATGGCTGTCATGCCAGAAGGAAGCCTCTTCTAAAGATGATGCACAAGAAAGCCCACAAACAGTTTGCTGAAGACAAGCAGACTAAGGACATGGATTACTGGAACCATGTCCTGTGTTCTGATGAGACCAAGATAAACTTATTTGGTTCAGATGGTTGTCTACAGTCAAGCATGGTGGTGGGAGTGTCATGGTCTGGGGCTGCATGAGTGCTGCCGGCAATGGGGAGCTACAGTTCATTGAGGGAATAATGAATGCCAACATGTACTGCGACATACTGAAGCAGAGCATGATCCCCTCCCTTCGGAGACTGGGCCACAGGGCAGTATTCCAACATGATAACGACCCCAAACACCCCTCCAAGATGACCACTTCCTTGCTAAAGCAGCTGAGGGTAAAGGTGATGGACTGGCCAAGCATGTCTCCAGACCTAAACCCTACTGAACATCTGTGGGGCATCCTCAAACAGAAGGTGGAGGAGCGCAAGGTCTCCAACATCCACCAGCTCTGTGATGTCATCATGGGGGAGTGGAAGAGGACTCCAGTGCCAACCTGTGAAGCTCTGGTGAACTCCATGCCCAAGAGGGTTAAGGCAGTGCTGGAAAATAATGGCGGCCACACAAAATATTGACACTTTGGGCCCAATTTAGACATTTTCACTTAGGGGTGTACTCACTTTTGTTGCCAGTGGTTTAGACATTAATGGCTGTGTGTTGAGTTATTTTGAGGGGACAGCAAATTTACACTGTTATACAAGCTGTACACCCACTACTTTACATTGTAGCAAAGTGTCATTTCTTCAGTGTTGTCACATGAAAAGATATAATAAAATATTTACGGAAACGTGAGGGGTGTACTCACTTTTGTGAGATACTGTAACTTCAGTCACATTTAAACTTTGGATAGCATGGAGAATTGTCAGGATTTTTTTTCTGTCTGAGTTTTTTCCTCACTTCCTGTCCCTGGGGGGAAAGGGGGGGGGGGGTGGTTGTCAATGGCACACGAATGATAACTCTTCTTTCCTGATGGAGTCGCCAAGGGCTAGAAGAGGCTGGTAAGTGAATAAACCCGCCTGCCTCTAGCAGAAACATTAACCTTCTGCAGGTGGAATAAGGCTTTATGGTAGCCTGCATTCACACAGGGTCATAAGGTTTATTCATAAAAAAATAAATAAATAAAATCATTGGACGAAGTCACAAGCATTGCCCATCGTAGATTTTAACCAAATTTTGATTCATATGTTAATTCCCTGTGATTGTCAGCTCCATCTAGTGGCCATAGTACTTTTTTTTTTCTGAAACATCTGAACCAAGAAAATACTGCAATATGGCCACTAGATGGAGCTAAAACTATTTTTTTTTTATAAACGGACCCCATAGTGTATGTACCATTCATTTTTTATTCACACCTGTGCATAAAACATGGGCTGACCCTCAGCATAATAATAATAATTAAAAAAAAATTGCTGAAGGGTGGATGAATGGGCACGTCCGGTGCAAACCTCCATGTTGCCACATGGGAAAACGCATCCACAAATGTGAATGGGCCCTTAACATCTCCCCCTTTTCCAAATAATAAAAAAAACATGAACCTATTTATTACATCTGGATATTGCTTCCGAAGCGTGCCTAAAGCGAACAAGACAAAGCATAAGGCTAAAAGGGGAGAAGAAAAAAAAAAAAAAAAATGATTCAAATAAAATCAAGCAGTCTAACAGGTGAGTGTTTAGAGAGAAAGAGAAAAAAAAATCCCTTTTATTTTTATTCCGGGATGAAGCTAATTATTTTGTTATCTTTACCCACCAAAGCATTTACTTTGGTTTGTCGCCCGATCCACAAACACTTTCGAGGAGATGACATTACCGAAAGGCAGGAACATCTGCATGAGCTCGGCGTCCCCAAATTCCTGGGGCAGATGGTAGATAAACAGGTTGCAGCCTTCGGGTCCTGAGAACAGGAGAAAAAAAAAAAAAGAAACAAATGTTAAAGAGGACACGAGACCGGGGAATAGAAGATTCAGCAGCAAAAAAAATAAATACAGGCTTGGGCTTGCAAAAGAGTTATTATTATTACAAATCATAATACAATAAAATGTATATATTATTATTTGTGATTAGTACTATTCCCTTTGGTTATAAAAAAAAATGTTCTTTGGTCCCCACGAATAAGTCTTTTTAAGACGAAACATACGTCGGGTGGCAGATGTGCTGACGTCATCGCGATACAGCGTAGGTTGGATGGGCAATTGCATGCCGGCCGGCATTTTTTAATGGGTGTTTTTTACTGCTTTCTATGCAAGTGTATTTCTTTACTCTTATTAAATTTGTTATACGGAATTGTGCTATGGTGAGTCTTCTTTCCATTTTGCTGGGATCCCGAGTGCTCTCTTTCTGCTTCACCTGCTGATGCTGACGGTCCCGGCCTGTTTTATTCAATAAGGGAGCCCTACTGTGATCATGGTCTGAGGAGGTGCTGTGGAGATTGACTATGGGCATGAAATCGCTTGCTTTTTGGTAAGCGCATATTTTGTGTGGTGGTGGTCACGATCCTTGGTGTTTTTTGGTTGCACAGAAGATTGAACACGTTTTATTTTTTATTTTTATTTTTTATTTTTACATTATTATTACAACTCATTATTACCACCAATTTATTTATTATTATTATCACTAATATATATATTTTTAAATTGTATTTTTATTTTTAATTGCTACTATTAACTTATTATTTTTTCACAAATTTTTATGAATTTTTACTTTTTATCAATTTAAAGTGGTGTTGCCACCCAAAAATAAAAAATAGTTAAAAATTCTTAAAAAAATAAATAAATAAATTGGTAAAAAATAATTTTTTACTTACCTCTAAGTGCCTGTTGCTAGGGGGTCCCTCGTAGTCTGCCTTCTTCATTGCCCGGGCTGGTGACATCATTTCCTCTCGTGCCGCACAGTCATCTGGGACCTGTCACGTGTCCCAGATGACTGTGCGGCGTATCACGGCGCCTTGCCCCGCTCGCACATGCGCAGAGGGTGCCCGGCTGTGAAGCCCCAGCCGGGTGCCCACAGTAAGAATGACGGCGCCGCGAGCGGAGCGGGGAACGAGGGGGGCTTTGTCCCCCCCCCCTGCATCGCTGGACCCTGGGACAGGTAAGTGTCCGATTATTAAAAGTCAGCAGCTGCAGTATTTTTTAGCTGCCCCCCACTTTAAGTATTTACCTGTTTCCCCGAAAATAAGACAGTGTCTTATATTAATTTTTGCTCCCAAAGATGCGCTAGGTCTTATTTTCAGGGGATGTCTTATTTTTCCATGAAGATGAATACGGTACACATTTATTGATTCCCCCCTTCTGATCCTCCTGTGCCATTTTGATTCCCCCCCCCTCAAATCCACCCTGTGTCATTTTAAGTGAGCCCCCACCCCTGTGCCAGTGGATTATTTAGTCTCTCTCCCCCCTCTTCACCAGACATCCCCCCCTTTATCAGACATCTCCCCTCCACCTAAGTTACCCCTGTGTGTCTGTGGCGGCCAGATACCACACAATGTGCCCGACTCCTGCCCTGCGCTGCCCACTCACTGTCTAATTGTAAGTCAGCCAGACTCCATCAGGGCAGAGCGAGCAGCAGTCGGAAGAAGGTGGCAGCTTGTCCTTGCGGCGGGGCGGGCTCTCTTATGACGGGTGATGTCACTCATCATCCAGAGAGCTGGCCGCAGCTCACTGATTTAAAGAGACCTTGCACCTGCCTGAACAGCTCCGGCCAATCAGTGAGCTGCGTGGCAGCGCCCATCACTATGGTCCAGAGGAGTCAGACGCCATGGTAACTTCAGGGGCCTTATTATTGGGGAGGCCTTATTATCGGGGGGTGCCTTATATTACAGCGAGAGGCAAAACCAGAAGTAGGTCTTATTTTCGGGGGATGTCTTACTTTCGGGGAAAGACGGTATTAAGTTCTCACTGGACTATTTTTCATTTATTGGACTTTTTTATCACTTCACTGGGATTTTTCGAATTTCATTATTAACACTTTTTATTTATAATTCTTTTTATAAATTATGTTATGTTTGATTTATTAGAGGGGTAGATCAATTTTTCTCACTATTATTGCAATCAATTAATTAATCACTCATAGGTGTTTATATTTAATTCATTGATAGTATTTATGTATGTACGCTGCTTTTTCCTTTTGTTCTAGAGTCCTGACCTAAACCCGGCAGAACACCTTCGGGATGAATTAGAGCTGAGACTGCGAGCCAGGCCTTCTCATCCAACATCAGTGCCTGACCTCACAAATGTGCTTCTGGAAGAATGGTCAAACACCCTCCATAGAATGTACATAAGACAAGATGAGTTATTACAGAAGACGAAAAAAAAATAATCGGGCTGCTGAGGAGGCATTTGTAAGTGATGTTGAAGAATCTGCCCCAGGGACAGAATGGGAACGAGTGGCTCCTCTTTTTGACTTTAACCCCAAATCTAGCAAGCAGACACAAGATATCTCCAGTATTCTAAACCTTGTAGACGACCTTCCCAGAAGAGTTGAAGCTGTTATAGCTGCAAAGGGTGGGCCAACTCAACATTGAACCCTACAGACTAAGACTGGGATGCCATTAAAGTTCATGTGCGAATTGCGCAGGAGTCCGGTGCCTTTTCTGGTCCGTTTCAGGTCCGAATTCAGCCAAAAATTCAGGCTGAAATCGGACCTGAAATGGCGAATGGAGACACGCCGGACTCCCTGCTGTGAGCCGCTCTGTTTCTTAGTATGAACCCAGCCTAAGGCACATATATCGTAACAACAAGAGTCTCTTTAAAGCTTCCAGGCGAAAAACGAAATATGCAGCAGAAATAGGTATGCGCTATCCTTCTCAGTCGTGTGATCCCTTTTGTACCCTGCCACACAAAACAGCCAGGTCCTCAACCTCCACTGCAGCAGCTTCTATGCTTGATCAAGGACACCCCCCCCCCCCCCCCTTACTGATTGGACAGTGAAGAAGCAGCAGCACATTGATGCTCTCTCCCAGCTTCTCTCTACTCCATTAGCATGTGAGTACTACAGGAGAGGCCTAGATCCAGCTACCTACAATCATTGCATTTATAAATATATTTAGTCATTTCTTAATAAACACGCAACATTCATTTTTGTTAATATCTCACAGTCCTTTTTAAACCATTTCAAATATTTATAAATGTCTGGCTATAAAGGTTAAAAATGGTTTGCAAAAGGAGGAAGAACTATAATTAAAAAGCATCAAATGGTTGTGATAAAGAAAAATAATTATCATGTATTTTACTAATGATTAAATGATAAAATGAAGTGCTTATATGCTAATGTTTGGTTCTTTATATAATAACAGGTTTGCTATCTAGAGTGACTTTTGTAGAAAAATTTTATTGGAGCAAACTGTTGCTTTTCCGGATCCTTGTTGTGGAACATTGAGACCATTTTGTTTCCCTTGTTGTACAGTGAAGTAGAGTCTGGATCTCGGTCAAGCTGATAAGGTGTTCCATGATAACAGGAATTAATGTCTCTTGTAATTATTGACGTTCTGCTTGTACAAATTCTTACATGAATAATTTAGCCTGTTCCCACCAGGACAATTCACATATTCTGCAGCAAGAATCCTGGCTTCTACATGAACAGCGCCTTGAAAAAGTATGATGGGAAGATTGGTAGAGCTGAAATGCAGGGCAATTTTAGAAGAAAATCTGTTGGAGTCTGCAAAAGACTTGAGACTGGGGCGGAGGTTCACCTTCCAGGAGGACAACGACCCTAAACATATAACCAGAGCTACAATGGAACGGTTTCTATCAAAGCATATTTATGTGTTAGCCCCTGTACACACGGTCGGAGATTTCGACAACCAAATCCGTCGGATTTTCTCCGTCGGATTTTGTCCGTCGGATCTTGTCCGAAACTGTTGCATACACACGGTCGGACTAAGTTGTCGAAAAATCCGATCTTTCAGAACGTGATGACGTAATTTCGTTACGATGGGACTACATTCAGGCTAGTAGCCAATAGCTTTGATGTAGGAATTTGATCTGAGCATGCGTGGCACTTGGTCCGATCAAAATTCGCTACACATGATCGGAGTATGTCCGACCGGCCCAGTTGGTCGGGAAATATTTCCAACATGTTGGAAAATTGGGTGCATACCACACACAGTCAGATTATCCGACGATACGGTCCGATAGGACACATTCCGACGGATTCTCCGACCGTGTGTACAAGGGCTTAGAATGGCCCGAGTCCAGTGGCGTCACTAGGGTTGGTTTCACCTGGTGCGGTAAAATTTCTTACTGGGGTGGGGTTGAATGTTGGGGTCATTAGTCACATGAGGGATTGGGGAACAGATGTTCCTTAAATTCTTTTTGCTCTCACTGTACAAGCAGTTTCCAGTGGTCTCGAGCTCCCCAAAGGAACAAGGGAGCCCGGGAACAACTATAGGTGCCAAGGGAGTGGTTGGGGTTTAATGTTGAGGTCATTAGTCACAGAAGGGATGGGGGAATGGATGTGGGTGTGCCCCCCAAATATCTTCTTTGTCTATTGTATGGATTCTGTCCAAATCCTTTTGGGTGCAGATCACCACACTCCCTCACTAGTACCTCTCATTAGTGTCCACCTGTGTCATGGGTGAGACCTTTAGTTCTCCCATATAGAGGAATGTATTTCTCCCATGGTTCAGCGAAGCAGGATCTCCAAGTCTATGGATAGTGTAGGACCCACTAATCATGGGGTACTTTGTCACAGTAAGTGGGCTTAACACCGTATAGCAATATGGTGTGACCAATTCCCCATATTTTTTGATAATGTTTTTTGAAAATGTCTAGGTGCTTTAAATAAGCCTTGCTGGAGGTAAGTGTCTTTTTTCTATGTGTGCACTGTAATATTTTGTTCTTTTGGATGTTTCTCAAGCTCCTCCTCCTCTCAATGTACATGCAGTTTTCTGTGGTCCCGGGCTCCCCCGAGGAACAAGAGAGCCTGGGAACCACCATAGATGCCACCAACAGCTGGGGGTGGGGTTGGGTTGGATGTCCGAGGGAAATAGGGGTTGACTTTAGAAGGTCCATCATGCCAACTCTCCAGGACTGGAGTTTACAGGCCTCCCATTTTGACTAAGAGATTAGATTCTTGGTTACACCTACCATGACTAAGGCTCTCCAATTCCATTAACTTCCCTACTTTCTAATCTTTACTTTAACTTTATAACTCTTTTCTTTTAAAAAAAAAAACTTTAAAAACCATCACCATGAGCAGAGTTTGTTGATTTCATTATGCTTGTCACATTTAAATGCATCCATCTGTCAGGTCACCTTGAGGCAAGGTGACAGATGCACACCGTAGGGATCAGGAGTGCACCGCAAGGTTGTGGACCCTACGGCTGACTGCTGCGGACGGGAGACAGATCCCACTAAGGTTAGAGTGTAAGATTCCCTAAGAACCAGCAGGTGTTCACCAGCGCCTCTAGTGGTGAGGACGGACTTGGCTGCAACTGGCTCCAGGTTGCGACCCCCAGCTCACACCCACAGTAGGCAACAGGAGGATAGGGATAGTGAGGGACAAAGCCAAGGTCGCGGCAACAAGCAGACAGGAATAGTCAGGGACACGCCAAAAGGTCAGGATCACAGGCAAACAGGGATAGTCAAGGACACGCCAAGTCAGTAACGGAACAACAGAAGAGCACACGGCAGGTAACAGGAAGCTAACACACAAAGGTTGATCAGCAGGGCTAGCCTGCAGTGCACAGGTAATATAAAGTTCTCTGATAGGAGCTAGGGTGGAGCCATGCCAGAGGATGGATTATAAAAGCAGTCAGGTGAGGGTTGGCTGGTCTCTAGAAATGAACACATGGAGACAGGTAAGCAGACGAACTCTATTGCATAACCATGACACCATCATTTTTTGTGTCTGTAGCTGTAAAGGAAAGTCAGGAAGGCAGATTTGAGAGGGACTGTTCCACCCAAAGCAAGATGGTCACAACCAACTTGCAATTTTTGGAGGATACACAAGGGTAGATTTTATTCCAGGCAAATGATAGGTACAAGGCGAGTCGTTCACGGCTCTATTATATTATCATATACAAGACTTAATGTTATTAATCTCCAGAACTGGCATTTACAATGAGGCCGCCGGCGGGATAGGGGAGTGGTTGGGGTTGGCTGTTGAGGTCATTAGGAAATAAACACATTTCATTTGGAGGGGTGTCCAATAATCTTGGCCATATAAGTAGGTATGATGTTAAGTGTGTACCAACTTCAGCTGCCTATATCTGGATCTTCTGACATGAGGTTCTTCAATTCACATGTCCATATGTTCCTTTTGAATTGGCTTATGGCCAAAAGTGCTACAATAACAACTCAATTTTGCAAACGTTGAAAACACACTAAAGCTTCTTTGGGAATAACCAAATGTAGGGTGTTTAGAGCCCCGACCTTTGGAATGCATTCAGATTTCCTTTACACTTGGACTACTTCTCTCCTGACATTTTTAGGATGGTCCACCAATCTTTCAACCTTTCAGTAGGCCTCTGGAACTCACCCTCGGAATATGTTTCCCAAACTATTCTCCTTGGCTAATTATACATTATTTGGAGTGTGCTAATGCCACCAAAATAGTTATATGAAGAGATAAAATCAATTTGTGTTTTATGTGGAAAGTGATAAAATGGAGACGGCATCGTTAATGGAGCCATTCTGATTACAGCAAAACAGCGGTGACATTTAGGTGGCTGCATGGCGGTGATGGATGCCTTTTTCCATAAAATCCCAACAACGATAAATAATTGCCCATAATAAACTGGATGGTAATTTGTAAACAGATCTGAGATGAAGTTCAGTCTAACAGAAAATGTCACAAGGAGTTCAGGTAATTCTTAATTAGGGGATTAAAAGAAGAACCTTTCTGGATTTTTGTTTTTGTTTTAAAGGGTCAGTCAGTCCAAATGTGATTGATGGCATCTGGTGGTCTAAACCATCTGTTTATATCTCCAGGGAATGCTTAGAGCTGTCTTAGCTCTTGGCTTTTTTTTGTTCTTGGGTTTAGGAATACCATAAGGTGGTTTAAAGGGGACAATTGATTTTAAAATGGTTTACATAAACTCTTTTGACCTCCCGTTAGCCGATTACTTGATATTAGATATTGAGGAACAGAGGAACCCTAACACCAAGCCTATCTCTTATGCACGCCCTAACACTACATGAAGTAGAAGATGGAAAGCCAGCAACTTGTTCATCCAGGAATGGCTATTTTATTAGTGCAGGTAGAGTACAGCTGATACAAAGGCTTACGCATTTTGGCCTATAGCCTTACTCATCCTTCTTCTACTTCATGCCGTGACTGGGTGTTAGGAAGATACCACAAGCCAGTGTCTACTCACACACCCTAACACTAACCCAATGGCAATTCAATACTAACCTAACCCTAATGCTATCTATAACTCTAATACTTACCCCATTTCTAACCCTAAGGCCTCATCCACATGTGCGGAAGTTTTGTGAACAACGTTTTAGAGTTGGTTGACAGATGTTCAAGAGGCAATATCCTTGTCTGTGACCGCCTGTTTATTTGATCCCCAACAAGATTTTACATTGAAATCCCACCAGATCACGGTGCAACCAGGTGCCTAAGATGCAGTAGCGACATGGTCACACTGACCTCAATGGGGCGCGGTTGGAAAGTGGCATTGCCTACCAGCCAGTCATGCAAAGTGACTGCAGCAATGAATACAGACATACCTGCTGACCTTGTTGACTTGCCAGTAACCGGTTGGGGGAGGCGGTAAAAACACTGATTAACCGCTTGTTTTTATTACACCGCACATATGAATGAGGCCTTCTACTATCCCCAACCATTTGTTTATTAACAAAAACTTGTGATTATCATATGAACATGATTTTTTTCCCCAAGAAATTTGAAACAAATTTTGGCAAAATTTTTCGCCAAATATAAAGCAATTTTAAGAAATCACTCCTGGCTTCCCTAATCAATATTTGTCTCCTAAATGGCCTTCTATTTTTTAAAGGCTGTTTATTTCTCTTTCTTTCCATGACCATCACAACAGCAGATTAGACCATGTTGATTTCATGAGTATTCATTCCCACAATTCCTGGATACAGCACCGTCTATTAGCAGGGCTCAGTGGTAATCAGGTATCTCTCTCCAAGCTTAGCGCCTCTTTCCAGCCGAGTCCTATTACTTCATCCCTTGCTCTGCTGCTATTGATTAAACTTCAGCTCAACCCGGCAGCCCAGAGATTGATGCCACAAGAGCTCCATGTAGGACAGAACAAAGTGCGTCCTGTACAAGTCATTAGCAGGTTAGGGACAATTGATAGGCAGCTGACCAAAGCCGAACACAAAGTGGAAACATGGACCTGCCACAGTGGTAATTTCATCAATTCTCGGGGTGAATGCACAAAGCTGAGGTCAAGCGGAATGGACTTGGAATTGGAGTCACTGAGGTGCTAGTCTTCTTTCTTTAAATCTAAGGCAACCCCACCCAAAAACAATATTTTGTTAAACCAGGACTTTAGATTTTATTCTTCATCTCAACTCCAGACAAAAAAAGGTTTTAATTTATTATTGGATAGTGTGGAAAAGTGTACGAAGCGCCGGAAACTCGAAAATCCAAGACTTTATTGGCTATATAGCAGTGAGTTTAGCTTGCTATGATTAAAGTGATATTAAAGTCAAGTTTAAAAAAAAAAAAACATGCTATACCTACCTGTTCTGTGCAAGGGTTTTGCACAGGACAGCCTTGATCCTCCTTTTCTCGGGTCCCCCACTGGCACTCCTGGTTCCACCCTCCCGCCAAGTTCCCCCAGAGTAAACAGCTTGCTGTGAGGGCACCCAAGCAGGCTCGTTCCTGAGCCTCTGCTCGGCGTGTCCATTTAGACACAGAGCCATGGCTAAGCCCCACTCTTTTCCTTGGCTCACTGGCTGTGACTGACGGCAGCGGGAGCCTTTGGCTCAGCCAATGAGGAGGCAGAATTCCCAGAGAGTGCTGATAGGGAGCCAGCCAGCTTCTGGTATTCCAGCATGCTTGTCCGCCAAAGGACACGGGCCCAATGACAGGTGATTTTTAGTAAACCGGCCAATGTCGCCCCGGCATTTGGCCCGTGTGTACAGGCCTTTAAGAAGAGTACTGAAGCAGGGTGCTGTGATGTTTTCTAGAAGCTATGCATAGAGAGACACAAAGACCCATTGATATTGTTGCTGGGTCCAACATAAGGTAAGTAATGAAAACACAAATGGAAACACAGATAAGAAGCAGATAGATAGAAGATAGTTCAACCAGGAAGGAGCAGCTACCACAAAAAAAAAACTCAGGTACCAGGAATAGGTTCAGAAAGTATGGAAGGCCCATGGGCCATCAGAGGATGACTCAGCCCATCGGTGCCCACATATAACGGAAACCTTTCTTTGCATTGGATGGACTCATGCAATCTGCTCACTCACCTTCTCGCTGTTGCTGTGGGATCATGGGAGGTGGCTGGGGGAATGCTTGACTGATCTGTCCATAGGCAGCAGGATACGCAGCTATTGGAGGAACAGGAAGAGAACAGAGAAAACTGTCAGAAACTTGATTTAAAGAATTACTCCAGTCTCCAGATAAAGAAAAAATATAACTGATTACCACATAGAAAATAAGTTATTATAAAGTGCAGGACACCCTCTAATACAGTGATTTGGGAACCTTTTTGAGAACATGGACCGGGTAAATTCTTCTAAAACCTTCCACGCCACAGCATTAAAAAAAATAAACTCATAAAATAAAAGTATGGGGATGCAAAGTATGAATTGAAATGCTTGGAGCTCTGAATGGGGCTAGGTTTCACTGTGGAGGTGTGCTAGAGATTCTGGAAGTTAGAGGACTCTGAAGCAAACATGTGATGGCACTGTAGGGGAGGAGGCTTCTGGGGGTGTTAGGGGGCAACTGTGGAAGATGGGGTCTCTTAAGGGGGAAGGGGGTCTTCCCAGAAGGCTGAGAGCTTTGCAAAGGCACTGTGGGAGACTGAAGAGTGCTGCAGGGACTGTGGGACACTGTTGGAGGTTGAAGGGACTATGGGAGGTGGGAGACTCTCCAGCAGGTTGGGAGGAACTACGCTGGGCTGAGGGTCACTGTGGCAGGCTTGTGGGTCATTGGGGAGGCAGGGTGAGTTGTGGAAGGTTGAGGGGCACCAGGGGAGGATGAGGAGCACTAATGGAGCTGGAAGGCACTGTGGAAGGTCAGAGGACCAACAGCTGGCTGAAGGCCCTGGAAGCCATCATCTGGTGCTTCAGAATCACTGCTGTAATATGTTGGGCCCATGCCTACCCCTTTCAGTACACGGTGGGTGAAAGTTACAAATTTCAGTATGAGATGTATTTGCATTATCTATGTTGGTTCCAAAATGTTTGATGTTTTAACACAAAGGATTTTTTTGGGCAAATACCACATTGCAGCACACAATGATAATGATTTTTAATATTATGGCTATTGCAAGGTTATGCTAAGATATTATTGGTTAGCAATTTTAGATAGGTCTAGGGGTTACAGATGAGGGTTGGTTGGTGATAGGTTGAGGGTTAAGAGTTATGCCTCAAGACTAGTGTTAGATTTCGGGGTTACCATTCAGGGTTGGAGCTAGGTTTAGTTTCAGGGCTATAGTTAGATGTAGGAGTTACAGTTCAGGGTTAGGTTTGAAAGTTAAGGCTGAAGTTATGGTTAGGTATAGTAGTTGGGTTAAAAGTTAATTTAGGTCTAGGAGTTCAGGGCTAGGATTATGGGTTAAGGCTGAGTGTTATGGTTAAATTCAGGGTTTGGGTTGAGATTCAATTAGGTCTGGATATTACTGTTCAAGGCTAGGTTTACAGGTTAAGGCTAGGGGTTATTGTAAATTGAGGTTTAATTCTAGATGTTTCGGTTCAGTGCTAGTTTTATAGGTTTAGGTTTTATAGGCTTTATTATCTAAATGTTATGGTTCATGGCTGGGTTTATGGGTTAAGGCTAGGGCTTATGGCAAAATTGAAGGCTTGGGTCTTATGCCTTGTACACACGGTCGGACATTGCGACCACTAAATCTGTCTGATTTTTTCTGACGGATTTTGGCCAAAACTTGTGTTGCATACACACGGTCGGACAAAGTTGTCGGAAAATCCAATAGTTCAGAACGAGGTAATGTTTCTTACGTACGATGGGACTACGTAGAGGCCAGTAGCCAATAGCTTTTGTCTCGTAATTTATTCTGCACATGCGGGACACTTTGTCCGTCGGAATTCTCTACACACGATCGGAAAAGTCTAATCGGATTTTGTTGTCGGAAAATTTTAAATCCAGCTCTCAAACTTTTTTCGTCTGAAAAAGTCCGATAGAGCCCACACACGATTGGATTTTCCAACAACATCGGACCTTTTCCGTCTGAATTTCCAACCATGTGTACAGGGCATTAGAAGTTATAGTTCAGTGCTAGATTTATAGGTAAAATTGGTTATGGTTAAATTTAGGGTTCGTGTTGAGATTCCTTTAGGTCTAGAGCTTATGCTTTAGGGATGGCTTTATGGGATAAGGCTAGAGCTTATGGTTATTACATTGAAGGTTTGGGATGAAATTTGATTGGGACTAGAAATTATGGTTTAGGGATAGGTTTACAGGTTAAGGCTGGGGATAATGGTTACATTTAGGGTTTAAGCTTCGATTAAGTTTAAATATTATTATTCAGAGCTAGGTTTATGAGTTAAGACTGAGGCTTATGGTGAGGTTTAGGATTGAATCAAAGATTTTGGTTAAATCTAATGCCCCGTACACACGATTGGACTTTCTGACAACAAAAGCGTGGATTTTTGTTCGAAGGATGTTGGCTCCATCTTGTCTTGCATACACAAGGTCACACAAATGTTGGCCAATAATTACGAACATAGTCACCTACAAGACATACCTAATATCTCTGTTATGAATGCTAGTTATATCTCCAGCTTGTAGTTGATTCCAAGCATGCGTGGACTTTTGTCCGATGGACTTGTGTGCACACGAAGGGAAAGTCATTTGAGAACCTGTTAGCCAATGGAAAGTCCGACAACAAATGTTCAATGGAGCATACACACGGTCGGTCGGACTTTCCGCCAACAAGCTCACATCCAACATTTGTTGTCGGAAAATCCGATCGTGTGTACGGGACATAAGAGTTACAGTTAAGATCTAGGTTTATCGGTTATGGCTGCGGGTTATGGTTTGAGTTAGGGGTTGAGTTAATGGTCTTGGTTATCTCCAGCAGCTACAACTAAGGTTTGGATTGAGAGTTATGGTCCAGGGCAGTGGTCTCCAAACTGTGGCTCTTTGCTTGCATTTATTAAGCCCTTGGGGCACTTTTTCTCTAACTTACACCAATGATGGGACACCATTCCTTCCAGTCATACCAACAATGAGCCACTATTCCTCCCACTAAAACCATTAATGGGGCATTGTTTACTCTCACCGACACCAGATATTTTTTTACTCCTACTGGCCATAGTCAGGCCCCCCTGAAGCCTGAAGGACAGTTTGGAGTCCCCTGGTTGGTTACTGTTTGACCAACACAGCCAGCTTGAGGTTAAAGCCCAGAAGAACTTTCTGTTGAAATCCATACAATGCATCCAATACATTCCAGGCGCATCATAACACACGATCGGACTTTCCGACAACAAAACCGTGGATTTTTGTTGGAAGGACGTTGGCTCCAACTTGTCTTGCATACACACGGTCACACAAATGTTGGCCAACAATTACGAACATAGTGACGTACAAGACATACCTGATATCTCTATTATGAACGCTAGTTATATCTCCGGCTTGTACTTGATTCCAAGCATGCATGGACTTTTGTCCGATGGACTTGTGTACACACGAAGGGAAAGTCATTTGAGAACCTGTTAGCCAACATTTGTTGGCGGAAAGTCCGACAACAAATGTTCAATGGAGCATACACACGGTGAGTCAGACTTTCCGCCAACAAACTCACATCCAACATTTGTTGTTGGAAAATCCGATCGTGTGTACGGGGGGACATAAGAGTTACAGTTAAGATATAGGTTTATCGGTTATGGCTGTGGGTTATGGTTTGAGTTAGGGGTTGAGTTAATAGTCTTGGTTAGCTCCAGCAGCTACAACTAAGGTTTGTATGGAGTGTTATGGTCCAGGGCAGTGGTCTCCAAACTGTGGCTCTTTGCTTGCATTTATTAAGCCCTTGGGGCACTTTTTCTCTAACTGACACCAATGATGAGACACCATTCCTTCCAGTCATACCAACAATGAGCCACTATTCCTCCCATTAAAACTGTTAATGGGGCATTGTTTACTCTCACCGACACCAGATATTTAGGTACTCCTACTGGCCATAGTCAGGTCCCCCTGAAGCCTGAAGGACGGTTTGGAGTCCCCTGGTCTAGGGTATAATGGTTCAGGGGTTGTGGCAACATTTACTGGTTGTAGTTGAAGGTTTTGGTTAGGTCTAGGGTTTAAGGTGGAGGGTTAAATAATGACTCAGGATTGTGTGACTAAAATGACTGGTTCAGGGTTGCAGTTAGGCTGAAAAGTTGGGTTGAGTGCTACCATAAGTTTAGTGTTACGGTTAGGTTAGTGCAATTCAGGGTTGTGTTTCGGTGGCAGTTAATGAGGTTAATTTGAGGGTTATGGTTAGGTCCATGGTTACATTTAGAGATTATGGTTTGGTTTAGGGACTGATGGTAGGATTAGAAGGCTTTTGGTTATAATCATCACTACTCTAAAATAGTGCAAAATCCATCAATCTCAAATAAATAAATAAATAAATAATGGAAATATCATTGTGGTTTGGAAACTTTTGTGCAGGTGTTCCAACACCACCCCTAACAATTTTCACACCAATATACCGCCCCATGGTGCAAAGGGAGAACACGGAACATTCCCTGGTATTACTTTCATTGTTGTGTTTTTTTGTTTTTTTTTTCACAAAAAGCTTTTAATTTCAGTCTTCGGCTCCCACACACCTGACACCTCCCTCTCTCTTCAAGCAGCT